>NC_084685.1:4161866-4461866 GCF_028389875.1 Rhea pennata
AGCGTGGGAGAGCCTTAACCGTGTCTGGTGCTCTGCAGAACGGCGTTAGGACGGTTGTACTGACACTTGGTGCTGGAAGGAATTGGATTAGATTTCCCCCCCCCCCCTTTTAATATGAAAACATTTGTTGTAGTTTATTCACACACCAACTAGATAAGTTAAAAAAAGTTCAGCACACTGGTCTGTACTTGGGATTAAGGGGTAAAAAGCTCTGATCCTTGGTGCCAAATTGCATAAGGCATCTCTGGTATGTGTCCTCATACAGCGAGACAGAAATATAAAGGAGGGAAAACTGGTGCTCGGAGCTGCACACTCGTCTTCTGTGAGGTCCTTGGAGCAATCGCAAGTTCTCATGAACGTCACTGTTTTGCTGCTTCGCTTTTCCTTGTTTTCTCGAGATTATACATTCTTTTTTAGGGTGGGACAATCTTTTCCGAAGCGATCTCGGCGAACGTTTCTCGTGGTGGACGATACGCAATAATAATTAGTAATAATAGTAATTAGTGTATAGTCCCCAAGGTGACTTGCTGGATTGTAGTCTTATAAAGTAATTACAGATGCAATTAAAACGGAAGATGCTTGTGCCCTCTGTGGTCCAGGTTTGGCCTAAAATTGATTGTACGTTGCTCCGCTTGTAATCCCATTAAGCTTGAATGTGTGTGAAATAACTAGTAACTCGCCCTGAGTGCGGATGTGAAAACTGAGCTCCGTGTTTGAGTTGCCTGATAGAAGTCCAGTACAAAAATCAGACAGGTTGTGGGGAGCAACTTCTTGTGGCCAAAGCTAATTTATCTCACGCGTGCTGTTTTTGTGGCTGCAGTGTGTTGGTTGCAATGGGGTGAGTGGTTATGAGCACCGACTAGCTTCTCGCGACTTAGGGCTGTATTCTCTTTACCTCAACCCTGCTGTTTGTCAGGCCCTGCTTATTGGTACGTTTTAATGCTGCTCTTTTATTTCCTGGGATTTTAGGATAATGGGAGGGGAGTTAGCCTTTAGGCAGATTATTTAAAACTGTAGACGCTGTTGTAAATAAATTCTAGATGCTAACTTTATCTCCAGTGCTTGGCTTGAAATGTTGTTTTCTTTTGCAGAAGAAAAAGGGCTAGCTCTCGCTTGTGCCTCTCTTCTGTCTTCATGCAGAGCTCTAAGTCTAAACATTAATTTAGATGTGATGGGAATAATGAATGAATTTGGGGCTAAAGCCTCAGTGAAATCCTCTTGTCCTCTTCCATATGAGCGGTGATGTTTTTGGAGAGGTGGAAAGTGCGGCAGACTGCAAGTCTGATCCTAGGAGATAAGTAATAAAAGCAGATTCGCGCTGGGGGTGATGGATGCAGCGGCTCCGTGTAGGGTGTCCTGAGCGCGTTTGTGTCCGCTCTCCCGTGTGAGACCATGCCTAGCCCCTGTGCAGGAGGGTGATGGAAAGGGTTTTGGAAGGGCCTGAGTTCCCTTACTGGAATTGTGAGATTTGAATATCAGGAAAACATAGTTAAATTGGGTCAAAACCAAACCGATGTGTCACAGCAGTTATTTTGGACCCTCTAGCAACGTGTCTTAGTGCTGGCTGCCATCCTGAGGTGGAGGAGATGAAAAAGAGAGCATTGGGAGTTGAAGAATGAGATATGAGACTGAGGGGAAAAATGGCCAAGTGTGTACTCACCAATGGATGATGGATACCGAAAACAAAACTCTGATGCTTGGAACCAATTAGCAGTAAAAGCAAAGAGAGATTCTACCAAACTTAGTCTTTCTGATTTGTAGCACAAACTGTTCTATGGGTGAGGGATATTTCCAGTATCTTTCTGTAAGGAGGGAGAAGTATATCTGCAATAGTTTAATGGGGAAACTGGTAAATCCCTGTGTTCAGCATCCCTTTGAGTGAAAAGGATGTAATGGTTATGTTATCGGCAGATGTATTGTATTTTGTCCAGACTGTATGTTTGTTATTGCAAAAGTTGTGTTGATACCATGATGGTTAGATTTATCTTTCAAATTTAACTACTTCTCTTTTTCAGTTTAGTTTCTAAATTTGGCAGATTACTTTCCAGAGGAGAGTTCAATTTGTCAGCAAAATACTTTACCTCCTTGGAATGCATGCTTTATTTTTAGCTTTAGCATCCTTTGGCTTGTCTGTGTGATCTATATCTTTTTGATTGAATCGGGGTAAATGGTAGAATAAAAACAAGGTATATCTAAGCAAATGGAGGCAGTACCTGAAGCACACAGGATTTGATAATGCTATTTATGCCTTTAGCTTTTAAACAAAACGAAGTACTTGCTTATGTCCAGGTGTCTCGCTTAAATCAGCAGCAGAGTTTATTCTTGAACACTGTCAGTGAGATCAAAGCTCTTCTGCGTGTCTGGCCGGTAGCAGGGAGGTGCAGAGCTGAGGTCCTGGTGGCAGAGGAGACAATCCCAGCTGGTCCCTGCAGTCACTGCTGTTAAATGTTGTGCAACTCATTTGCCTCTTTGCAACAGGGTTTGCAGAGAACTGGAGTCCAGGAAGGCTCAAGAGCTTGATGGGGTGAAGAGCAGGAGGCTCGACTCCCTTTTCTCCATCAATGCCGGAGCTCCCAGGAGAGAATATATTCAGCATAACGTCACTTTTCAGCTGAGGTAATATACGATTGGAACGTTTAAGGACCCTTTTAAGGCAAATCTGTAGGAAACGGGCCAGTCCCATTAGATGTATTTTGTTATCTTTTGAAGAGCAAGAGGCCCTTGCCTGGTCAGCTGTCTTTCCCATGGCATCATGCAGTTGTATTGAAAGAGCTTACTGCTGCCTGTGCTCGCTCAGCTGAGAGAACAGAACTGGCAAGATCTGAGACAGAATAATGAGTTTTTTGAGAAAAACATCATCGTAACTCTGATTTATAATTCTTGTTATACTCGAGGTAAAGGAGGGATCTTGGGACCCAAGATATTTTTTGTTTCTCCTTGTTTTATAAATCACAGTGTTTATAAACTACGTCTGGAAAATGCTGATGCTTCTGTGTGGATATGAGCTTTTGTTGATTGTTTTTAAGAATGTTCTGGGAATTTGCATTATACCTTTTTAAGCAGAGAATTAGGTTGTACAGTCATAGTAAAGAAAATATGGCCTTTTAGACACTTGGGTAGATGCTGTCAGTGAAGCACTGAAGCACACATATGGCTTTAAGCATACAGAGAATCCTTTAGGGTATCAAATGCATCTAAGCATATATCTAAATGCGCTGTTGGAATGAGCCTTATAGAATAGCAATATTGCCAATCAGATTTGTGAATATTTTTCTTCTACCCACTCTTCATAACTATAATATTAATACTGTACTAAATACACAATAATATATGAATATCTGTACTTCCTGAAACTTTTGTTGGGAAAGGTGGGAGGCAAAATGGTTTATAAGTGTAGGTGTATAAACTATGTTTTTTTCATAGTATCTGAAGAAGTACTTTTCTAGGTTTTTTGTTTATTTAGTTCCTTGACTAAACACTTCACTTCTCAGAGTTAGATAACTTTCTAAGAAGAGTCATTCTGATCTAACCTTTTCTGCAACAGGGATAAGTGTTTTTTTTTTTGGTAACTCTTCATTGTATTTATCACAGGGAAGACATGTGATACTTAATTGTTTCTGGGTTTTGTTGTTTTTTTTTTCCATGCATACAGCTAACAGAAGGAAGCTTAGGATATTTTTATATGTCGCTCTGTGCCAGATTTTACTTTAATTCCTCCATTGTTTGGTAATGCTAAATCTGCAAATAACCACTTCTATTGCATACTAGTGCCAAGCCATTTAGAAAACAAGTACCAGAAAAGAATTTTGTTTTGCAATTTTTGTTGCACAGTTAAGAGCATGGGCTCTGACTGGTGTTGCCTGTTGACTTCAACATCAAATGCATCTGAATCACAAGCCCCACTTGTTTGTACTTTTTTTTAAGCTTACTATATCAATTCTGTGTACTACTTATCTTTTGAAATACTTGACCTAAGCATGAATTATTCAGTCTGGAACAATTGCTACTGAAGTCTGTGTAATACATTTAAGAACTGTTTTGGAGTAGTTAGTGATAGTTCTGGAGGTTGGTAGTAATCTCCTTAACATCAGCCATCTGGAGTTTAGAAAACCGACCTTAATTATATATTCCCCAAAAGAAGCATGAGATAAATATTCAGAAAAGGCTAATGTAATAAAGAGGCTTCAGAACAGAAGGAAATAAAATAACCAGCACAGAGCTTTGTCATCCCTTTGAAATTTCTTTTTGTGAGTCTACATCCAATATACGATCGTTTCGGACATCAAAAATGTTTAAGAATAGCAAAATGTTATAGGTAATGGCGTGGTCCTCTTAGTTGTTTTCATTAAATGCTTTAAGAGCATGTTTCATTGCAAAGCTCCTTCTTTGTGTCTTAGTTAAGTTTAAGTGATGTGACTAAATTTTTATTTGTCCATTTAAAGAATCGCTTTTCCTCCCAGTGCTACAATTTTTATGTCACCAAGTTGACTTTATTTTAGATCACAAATCTTGCAGCTTACTTACAGGTCATTAACTTTTGAGTGAAAACGTTTCTGATTAAGGATGATAGAAAGTATTTGTACCTCGCATCTGCTGTTGTAGAAATCAGATTTAGAAATGTCCAAAACTATCATCTCTCAATAGAGTATTTTAGGTCACTTTTTCAGAAGTTCTTGTGAACATGACACACATTCAGATGTATATTTTCTCTGTGGCATTGAGTCAATTCATTAGGAAGTATTGCCTTGGTTGTAGGAGATTCCCCTGTATGACTGGCTCAGCAAAGAGAACGGAGTTAGTAGTGACATGGTCGTGGACACCTCTTTAGGCTTTCTGGCAGAAGAAGTTTGAAGTATTACTGTGCTGTGCTATGGCTGAGCAAGTGACTTCCTTCTACAGGGCTGGTCGTTTTTCCAAAAGCAGTAAAATATTGCCAGAGCCCTTAAATTAGGGCACAAGAGTGAAGCAGAGCGGAGATGAGCTGGGGAAATGAGGCTCAACAGTGAATGATTTAAATAAAGCCATAAAAATGAAGTTAAGACTGTGCTTCTGTTCCTTACTTCTGATAAATGAAGAGAAAGCATGAATTCTGTGGGTGTGAAAGTATGTTTTTGTGCCTGCTTTTGTTTCCCTCTTCTTCTGTTTAGAATAGGCTGAAATAATTTTCAGCATAGCTTTGAATGCCTCGTTCAGCTTCGGCAACAAAAAGAACAGGGAAGAGACTGCTTTCCTGCTTGCTTCCAGTTGTCGCGTGAATTTAAAGGTAGCAAAGTCAGTATGATTGTACATGGAGAAAGCTTAACCAAAGCTTCAACAGATGTGTGCGTGTATATGTATTTTTGATGCAACTGTGTCAGGAACCTAAGAGATAGCTACTGTGCTGGTTTGGACTTAGCACCAGGATCAACTTCTAGGTTTAGAGTGAGCTCACAGTGTTGCTGTCTGATCTCATAAATTGATTACAATCACATAGCCATGGTACCGGTTTATACATGTCCCAGTGCCGTAGCATTTGAGCATCATCCGTACGTTAATGAGTACTTACAGTGACCATGGGAAGTCCATATTGTACAAATGAACATTACAAACTCTGGAAAACCAAAGCAGTTTATCTTAAGAGTTCCTGTGGCAGAGCTAAGACAAAACACGTTTCTTCTCAGTTCTTGCTTCATGCTGTAAGCTCGGGGCATCTCTCCTGTCCTAGACCATCCTTTTCCCCTAGTCTTCCTGAGTAATGTTTTCATTCTTTTCTAGTGATATTTTTTCTCTCCTTTCCTGAGAACCACAAAATAGTGGGAAATACAATGGATGGAGGCTGGCATTCTGTAATTTTAGGTGGAAAAAAATATTGTGGATTTTTTTTCTTGTTGTTCATTGGCATAAAAGATGATGAAACCAACTATGTCTTATTTATGCACTTAATGCTTGCTGGTGGCTACTAACAGCTTCTCTTGAAACGTTGGTTCAGTTCCATTGCAGGCTGTGAATGTTCACTTCAGTCTTGCACTAGATTCATGAGATTCCTGGAGGTGAGGTGGGTTTTCTTGTTAATGGCATTAGTTCAACCTTGCAAAATATTACTTGCCTGAGGAGAGAAATATTTTACTTACCCATCAAAAACTATCATCGGTTGTCATCACAGTTGAGGGACAGGTAAATGATTTTTTTGTGTCTCTCTGAACTGGTAAATTTGAGACCGAATTAGTTGTGCCTTGTGATAAGTTTTAGCAGTTTTTTCGCTTCTGTTTAAATTACTATTTAGTTCTCCACTAGCTCTATAAGGGTGATTTACTGGCGTTTGAACGTGTTTCCTAGATACGTTAACCAAATGCTATGAGAAGCTTGAGGATAGATGCAGCTCTGAATTTCAGCTTTTTCTTCATGCGTATGTATTACACTAAACAAAGTGACCAGCTTTCCTAGTTTCCCATTCTATTTTGGGGAAGAAAGGAGACTTATACCTCAGCTATTCCCAGAACAGCACAGTCTCGGACGGTTTTCTCAATGCCAGCTGTTTCTCAAATGGCATTTTGTCTCCTGCTGCACAGAGGCTTAGCCAGAAGGGCTGATAATTTCACATTGTTGATACTTGATTTAAAATTTTGGGGGTGTATTTTGCCATTGTGTTTCTCAACTTTTACACTGGTATAAAGACCTGAAATCCTCTTGTCATACAAAATGGGATTTCTGTTGAAATGATTTTTTTTCCCATTAGGTCTGATTAGCATATAGAGGAATATAGTGAACCCTAATCAACCCTTTCAGCCTTAATACTTTTATTTGCTTGCATGAGCAGTTGCCTTTTTTCAGCTAAGGCAAAATGAATGTTAAAAGCCAAACTAGATTTCCTACAGTAATCACAAAATAGTTTTCCAAGGCCATGTGGTGGTTCAGTGGCAGCAACAAGGTCAAAACCTGAGTATTTCTGATTTCTTCTTTCTGTGGACTATTCCCTGATCCTAGAGGTCAAGCACAGAGGTTTGGGTGGTGGCGTATTAATTATGAACCGTTATCGCTGCAAACATGTTAGTCGCTTACCATTTTACAAATCACAGTCCACAACTTGGGGCCTAATGTCTCATCTTAGTTTTGCTTTATCGTCTTTTACATTAATGTTTCTTAGTCATAAAATGTTAAAGATGAAAAGCAGTCACGAATGGGGACAAATGAGAAACATTTGTGCATGACTATGGCTTTTTAAAAGTTTTCAGGTTTGGTTTTTGCTGTCTTTTTAATAGTATAGCTTACTTCCCTTTATTGGGCTATCTTGGTTTTATTGTAGATTGTACTGATAGGGAGCCTCATAAAAGAAGCAATTTCTTTACTACATTTTTCTAGGGTTTTTAATAGATTTATAAAATGGAGATGAAAAAGGCTCACTATTTTATTGTATCTTCTCTGGTTAGTACAAGGTTGTTTTGTACATTGTGCTTTTTGGCAGTTTTTCTGGTCCAGTTTTAAATAAATTCCCTAGCTTAACTACTTCAGAGTCCTATTTGAGTCCTCAAAACCCCTTTCTTTAGAGGGAGCTCTGTAAGTCGTCTTGGTGCTCAAACTTCTTTATTTTTAAAGCCTAAAATTCAAAAAACAGCAGCTCAAGAGTGTTATTTGCTTGTCTTTGTGGGACCTGGCATCAAAATGCAGGCTGTAAATACGTACGGTGAGCCTTTTGCTACAGTTGATCAGTCTTGCTTTACCAATAACTTATTTAGTCTGATTCAAAGCAAAATTCCATCGATGGATGGCACGCGGTTGTGATGTCGCGGTCGCCGCGGATCCCACTGTGTACGTAACTGCGGACACCGGCTTCCAATCTCCAGCCTCTGGAATTTCTGTTAGTTCAGCTCCTGCTGAACTGGCGCCCGCAGCTTGACCGCTGCTCTGGTTAGCCGATTCCGATTTTCAACCTTATTCTGACTTCTCTGTGTGCGACTAATCTTCAAAATTGTGCCGGATTGTAAGTAGTTGGGTTTTAACACTTGGGGAGTTAAAAAAAAAAAAAAAAAAAAAAAAAATGATACCCTGAGATGCTTGCTAGTGTAGTCTGCAGGTGCCTATCTTGCTACTGACCTAATTGAGATGACCATAATGAGCTTATGATGCCTGAATTAGAGCCACAGAGGCACTCCAACACCATGAGTTGTCTTACCACAGGCCTGTGGTTTTGCCTTTGACCGCAATTAACTTGCACTCTCAACCTGCAGATGATTTAACATGTCAGAAACTTTGGAGTGAGGTTTCCCCTGCCCTGGTCTAAGCACCCAGCAGCTGAAAACCCACCCCGGCCTCCTCACCATAAGGTACTTTCCAGTGTCGAAGAAGACAACCTGCTAGAGGCAGGTCACGTAAATTGTTCTTGGATGACACGGATCTTACTGTCGAGTAAAGGGCTCAGATTGACCGTGTCTAACTGGGGCAACCAGAAGTCAGACTGAGAAGATCCTCGTCCTTGAGCAGATTTGACCCATTTCCAAAAGAATGCAGTTAGACTTAATTTGTCATTTGGACTCTGCTTTTTTTGAAATTAACAGCGTTTACTTGTGCTGGAAAGATTAATAGAGCTGCCAGATCAAGGGAGGGTTGGGATTTTTTTTAAAAATATATTGAATATATTATATATATAGCAAGCAGCTGCGTTCGTAAGCTGAAAATATTCAGGTTACATTTAAAGGACAATAATGTACAGTTAACTTATAGTCAGTAGTTTGGTGTCTACTGCAATAATTGAGTAGTTGGGTACAGAGGGCCCATATAGCAGTACAGCTTTTAGTCGATTGCTCTAATGGAGGCCATGAGTTCATTTGTTGTGACAGTGCAGCAGTGGGTAGAGCTTAAGTGTTTTAAGAGCTTTATAGCATTTCTAGGGTAGAGCCTAAGCATTATAGCAGTATCCAGAGGTCTGGCAGCAGCTGTTAGATGCTGCTGCTCTTCACTGTAACAAGATTGAACAAGATTGGATGCTGTATTTAAGTTTGTGCATGCACCTGTGTAGGTGCAATTCTATAATTATAAATTGATATTAGTAAGACACAGAGCAAAGAGCCTATTGAATACAAGAAGCCAGGCTCTTACCTGTGAACTCAAATGGGCATTAAGATCTTATACACCAAGCAACTGTTGCATCTTATTTACCTTTTTGTGCTCAAACTGCATATATGCTTAACACTTAACTTTTAATCAAATGACTTGGGCAAAATGCAAGTTTGACATTTTTCTCCCAACTTCTGAAACTAGTATTGCTCTAAAAACCCTTCATGAAATGTAAGCGACATCTTATTCTGTGCCTCTGTTTTTGTCTTCAAACTCTAGTTTTCTTTCTTAAAATTAAATAAAGAACCTAAAGTCTAAGCAGAAAGATGGAGCAGAGCGTCTCGGAGACGACCACCACCGCTCCGACAGCGGACTTCGATGTAATGAGTGCCTTAGACTGGAAAGACGGCATTGGTACCTTGCCTGGTAGCAACATAAAAGTAAGAAACCAAGGAACAGAATAAACGAGCGGCCGCCGTCCTTTTGGGAGCACACTACATTTGCAAATATTCTCTAGATATATGGAAAAACTTTTTTTAAACATTTGAGTTAGAGTGCCCAAGCAAGCGGTGACATTTTAGTAATGTTTCTGAAAGCCTGGTGATATTTCCTCCCCCCCCCCCCCGCCTTCTTATTTTCCCCTCAACTGATTTAGAATTTCCGAAGGTAGGCAGTTAGTCTTTTAAAAAATTCTTTTCTGCTGTACAGACGTTTAGAGCTTGATCTTCCTAATTCTCAGTCATGTCAATACAGCTTTCTCAGCAAGAAATACCATTAAGTTCAGCCCAGCGTGAGAGACGCGTTTTCTCGTGAGTATTTGTAGGGTTGGGCCTTTAGGTTCTTCTCACATCAGTGATTATTTTTTACAGCTTTTGACGGCTCTCTGTATCTAGCTCACATATTCATGATAGGGACTCAAAAGCAACTCTTAAGAAAATGGGAACCAAGATCTGATGGCTACAAATGTGGTGTACTGTGTTGGAGGAGGGGGAGGTGTTGGCCGACTGTTTACTGAAATCCCTTCCACTGCTGTTTCGGTCTGATTGCGCTTCTGATGGTGGAGAGTGAATACGTAACACTGTCCTGGAGACCGTGCAAGTCCTGAATCTTTAAGGGACGGGAGAGGGGGGAGAAAATCAATTTCAAGCGAAATAACTCGGAGCTGAAGGGACATGAGAGCACTGAAAAATCAGATTGTTGGTATCACATCAGGCATGCAAAATTGAGACCCCGTCACAATTTTCTGAAAATATTGGCCATCTTCTCCCTTCCTCCCCTCTTCTCTTCCTCTCTGTGTAGAAATATGCTCTGGGGGATGTCAAACCTGGCTGAGTCTACGAGGAAAATGCTTGTACATAAACATCAAGGAACATGGATAATTTGTATGCTTGGAGCATTTGGAAATCAGTGGTTTGTACTCTCATAAAACTGGCCCAGAATTGGATCCACTGACTTTCTAGGAGGTCATTTGGATGAATATTTTTCAGTGGCCTCACTTTTGCCCTATACCTATAATTGAAGCCTTTTATACTTTGCTTCCTAAAAAAAGTTTGACAGTGATTCACCACAGGTTTCTTCTCAGACAGCAGTAACGTTTCTTTACAGACACAGCATCACATGTATTGATTCCTTGTAACAGTAGAGGCAACAAAGCACCATGTTATTAGACTGAAAGACACCAAATAACACTATATTATTTTGTATTAGATTATCAAGTATTAAGAGCATTGAATACCGCAGTTAGTGAGTGTGATAAAATGTGGAGGTGGAACATAATACCTAGCTGTGCTGGCCTCGTGTCCCTGGCGCAGAGCTGTCCCTGTGTCTGGTCGCGAGGAGCTCCTGAGATCCCAGCCCGCTACGCTGCTCTTTTGGGAAAGCGATAGCTTTCTTCTCTAAACTAGTCCGTCTCCTACAGGACACTTGATCCCACGTGGAATTAGCATTTCTTTCAAATGTGTTATTTCTGTTCTCGCTGAAATAAAAAAATGATGCTCCGTTACTTTTGAGGTTCCAAAGGAAGAAGTAAGCTTTCTAGACAGAAGTCCAGCATCTTTGAAGCTTTAAGTACAGGCTTCAGATCAAAAAGAGAGGGGAGGAGGGAGAACGTTTGGGGTAAGACTTTAATACGGAGCCGACGCTGAGAGCGGGAAACGTGCAGAAGAGCGCTTCTCAATGCGGTGATGAGCCCTTTCTCAGAGGTGCAGCAGATGCTTTTAAACTGGGTTTACTGGGTTTGAGCAAAGAGCGTATAGCTGAGAAAAGATCTCGAACTAATAAACTACTGCGAATAAAAGCTTTGGAGCGGAGCTTGCGAACGCAAGCTGCTGTGGACTTGTCTCTCTTATTCCGGAGTCGGTAGCTCTATATTGCAGCCAGTAAAGAAGATCAAGGAGGCAACAAATCTTTAGAGCTGTTTGCTCGTCAGAATGGTAATTTTTGGTGTGCAGTTGTCTTTGCACATGGGCACTGCTAAGAGATGCACACTGATGGCACGCTACAGTAATATTTTATCTGGACCAGCGAAGTGTTTGTTCACAACACAAGAATTTTTTAATTCTGTTAGCACTCGGTAGTACTAAAGAGTCTCTGAAGGTTGCCAAATATCATTTGTTTTCTATAATTACCCCACAGTGTGAGTGCTTTACTGTATGTCTAGAGCGGTTTTCTTGCTCTGCATGCAAACTTACTCTTGGACTGTCGTAGGATATACGGTATGTGTACAGGACTGGTAAGCAAGCACTGTGTAAGGGCGAAGGAGCTGTGTGCTAACAAAATCTCCATCCACAACCCTGCCTCGGATAAGACAGGATTATCCCATCAGCTGATGGGTGGTTTCCTACCTGTGTGTAAGGCAGAGGGTCAGCAACAAGTCAAAACTCAGGGTGCCGGGGCTAGGAGAGGCGGCTGCTTCTCGGACCCTGCAACATCTGGCTGTGCTGGACCCGTGCTGCCTGCAGCATCTTCACTATAACTTTAGGGGTATTTCTAGGTTGTTCTGAGCTACAGATTTAGACTTGAAGTTCTCTCATGTATCCTTGGGCCAGGGCCTTGCTGCAGTGTTCACTGAACTGTAAATGATACTGCGCATGGAGAGAAAGTAAGACTAGTTATTTCTCGGCACCTACTGCTCTTCAGTGGTTTTGCCTCTGTCTTCTCACATTCCTCTGCCCTCCTCCCTCTTGGGGAGTTCGTTTCCCAAAGGGCTGGCAAGGGGAGTTTAAGAAAGGTTGGGAACTGCTTGACCTCTTAAACTGCAGCTCCGGACGCTTGCGGTGTTTGTACTCTCCCAACTGGCGCTGTGCTTCAAGGTCTTTAAAGCTCAGCCAGCACCACCCGGGAGGACTTAGCGGACAAAGTTTCTGAAAAACTACAGTTCCTGGAGCGTGGCCTTTGTGTCACTAGCTGGGTGTTTTCTACTTGCCATAAGACTCTAGGGAAGTTGCTGTATTTGATAAGTACACTCAGTGTAATTGCATTTTGCGGGATGACCCTCAAAAAGCAATTTGACCAAACCTCTGTTGCGAGCGTGCATGTTCTGCTATGTTTCTGCGTAGTCAGAGGTCCGGGATGGATAAGGGGAACACATCCAAATCAGGTAGAATAAACATTGCTTTCCTTCTTTGACAACAAAATGCATCATTGGGGTTTTTTAGGCCCATTTCTGGCATTTTGAGGGAAAGCTGTGCTGGGGATGTGTGGGAGGGTTTTTTTTTTTTTTTTTTTTAATGCTTTTATATGTACAGTTCTTACTTTATCCTGTACCTACTTACCTACTTGTTTCTCAGGAATCCTCTCCCTGCCTGCCCCCCTTTCTAGCTAGTTTACTGTTGCTTATTTGCCTGCTTTTTTCCTGTTGCTTGCAGTTCTGTGTAAATGAGTTTGGGATTCTAGAAATCATTACTGAAGCTGAAGCAGAAGCCATAAAAACTCTTACAGCCTTAGCAGCAAATGCAAGGCTAGCCAGAGCTGCTCCTGCTGCTGTCGATGCTCCCACTACCTCTAGTGCTGCTCTGAAAGGTGAGCTTTTTGCTGCGGAACAGAATATACAGTTTCTGAAAAAGCTTCTAGAAGTAGGTCTAACCAAAATGTTTCTTTGCATAGCACAGAGCTCCCTGACGCAGTCACGGTGAGTCACTGTCTATTTCAAATATTTTAGAAGTATTTAGGGAGAACGTAATTATCACAGAGTCATAACAGTACCTGGCTTAGGCATTGCGCTCTGCTTTGCAAAAGGTAAGTGCGATTATATAAACTCTTTGGGTTAAATTTTTGGGTTTAGTCAGACAGTCCTCTCATGCCAAGTGTTTTAAATTGCATTCTGAGGGTCTTCTTAACTGGTGACATGGGGAAGTTGGAGACTATTTTTTCCAGAGTGCATCAGCAATGACATTGCTGTTTCTCCTTAAGATGGTTGATTTATTTATGGATGATTTATTTGTCACGATAGCCACTGGGGCTGCATCTGTCTTAACCTAAACTATGCCTGGGTCTATTTTTGGGCCTCGAGACCAGAACAGTCTGGCTTTATATACCATATTAAACTTTCAACCTTCAAAAAAAGAATGGTCATGTCCACCGGGAAGTGTTCCTGGTCCCTGCTGAATCCTGAACTGTGCTTGGGAACTGCCTGGGATAGTGCTAGCTGGCCTACGCCAGAAGTGACCCACAGGCTGTGCTAAGGAGGCACATTGCTGAGTGGCAGGACCTGGCACTACTTGATGTGCCTTAGTGGATCGCTCCTGGGAGCTGTGCTTGCTTCCAGTATATTTCTTCCTCTGGTCACATGCCTTATGTGTGTGGAGCATAAATGGATGGCATAGTGCTGGGATTCCTGGTTCAGGATGAATCCTCAGTGGCATTGCTAGTTATCTCTGCAAGAACCTGCTTGAAAGTTGCCTCTAACCTGATTCATACCAAGAGATACAATGTTAGCCACAAGAGTTTTAAGGTTTCCAAAGCTACTGTAATCTAAAGTAGGGAAGACTGAATTTTAACAGGGTAGCACAAGCATGTTACTGGACATACGCATCAACATAAGGAATATCCCAGACAGTCCTTTGCACATCTGCACTCTTGCCCTGCTTCTGCAGGAATGAGTAGCTCGAGACAGGTTAATGTCCCAGCTTCTTTGGGCTTTTCCTTTGCAGGCCACTCTGAGCGTTCAGTTGGTTAAGCCTCGTTTACTTTGGTAAATCACTTGTTTCCTTTGAATTACTTACTGTTTCACGAGAGCTGCCTTGTGGACATGCCTAAGTGTATACCAGAGAGTGCTAATGGAGACCAGTACTAAGGAGCGAGTGACTATTCAGAGCTCTCATCTCAAGAGTATGGTTGATCATCCAGTATCAGATCCTACTTTAAAAATGTTCTGATCTGGGTTAAATTTGGCAGCTTGTGAATGTGGCATAGGGAGCCCTTGACGGTGTTTGCCTGCCTTCTTGTAAGGAAATGGATCTTGTTCTTGAATGTGATGAGGCATAAGAATTAGCATGACACACAGGTGCACTGCAAGACCAGAGCTGGAGCCTGTCGTCAGTGTCTTGCTCTCCTAGACACCACCAATGCATCCTGGAACAGTAATTTGAAAGGATGTTAACTCTTTGTTTAAGGTTTCTATTAGCAGTGCTGGATTGCTAGTCAAGGCAGGGCTATATCACTCAAATCATACACACCTGCGGAGGGAATTTCTGATCTGGGAAGAGAATAACCTCTCTCCTCTTACTGCTTGCCTGGACAAGCAGCTGCCAGTTGGCTTTCTACAGGATTTTGAAGGAAAGTTCTGTTTCTGGTAGGAAAGCTTTGTACCTACCTCCCTGCTGGCTTTTCTCATCTCAAGATTCACTGTAAGCTGTAGAGATTCCCTTATACTTCCAGGTATTTGCTTATACTTGCACTGATTGAAGATAGGTCTGCTCCTTGTGTGAGAGTTGAGGAAATATCAATGCATCGGGCAAAGAGTTTGTTCTTTCATGGTCACCACAGCACAGAGTTTTTCCTCCCCTTTTAAATCCAAGCTTGTTCTGTATATCAGTGTGACTTCTAATTGAGAAAGCTTCAGGTGCCACAGGTCTTGCAAGTTTGCCCTGTTTTGTCTTCTCTCTGACTGGAATCATTGGTCCCCAGTGGCATATGGAGAGGTTTTAAGTGGTAGCACAAGCTGGCATGTGTGCACTCTGTAAGCAGGTTGTCAGTCCAGTTCCAGCCAGGACCATCTGACATCTGCATCGGGGTACTGGAAACAATCAAATGTAAATGAAAAATTTCAATTGTGTTATCAGAGTAAGTACAAATACTGGTAAGAAGACTAGGAAAATGATTTTAAACAGAAAGCAAGCTAACTGATACCTCAGTGTTTTGGATTGTGCTTTTACAAACTGTTAAAGAGTGCATTCAAATTGGTTTGATCAAACCAGTGCATGCAAACTGTGCCACTAAATCCAGAATAGGAATGACGTTGTATTGCATGGAACCCACACAGATAACTTGTACATAAGATGGCTTGAATGAAACATGCATCAAACTAGTGCAGTTTCCTGATAATGTGGATCACTGCAGTTGTGTTTCATTAAAATATTTAACATAAAGAGTTTAATTTGTGTCACAAAGAACTCAAATCATTGCAGAAACCAAACCTGAGTGGTACATTGGGATTATTCCTTACATTACTGTATTTTCATTCAGACATTTTTCTTACTAAACATAAGGATAATTGTTTTTATTTTTCTGTTAATATCGATATTTTTAGAGGCTGCATATGAAAGTCCAAAGTGTATGAAAAGGTTAAAGTTTTAAAACTCAACCAACTTTGTATTATAAGTATGAAAAAAAAAAGGTGGACTTGTTTGATATTTACCTTTCAAGTTAGAGGATTAGTAGGAATAAAAAAAACATAAAAAGGTTTCTAATTGTATCCTGGTTACAGCCTTGAGAGTATATCCTTTAACACTTTTGCAGAGGGCTGAGTTTCTCTGAAATTAAAATATTACAGCTGTATGTGGTTTTCTTTAATGAGATGGTACACGTTTTTATATGCCAAAGCACAGATAATTACTTGCCTCACAATGGGATAGTGAGATTCATTTAATGAAAGTTTGTAAAGGGCTTTGACAGAACTCCTGGCATGAAGGGTGTTAAAAAGTACAAAGTTTTAGTATTTAATACTTTTCTTTTTCTTTGTTCTGCAGTGCCTGGAGACATTGTGCCCTCTTCTGATTTCCAAGCCTATAGGCAAATGGATGGCTTTGAGAATGGAAAGTTTAGTGCTCAAACATGCTCTCAGCAGTACAGGGGCAGGTAAGTAAACCCCAGATTCTTCTTATTCTATATTTAAAAATGTTCAGGGAGAATGTACTGTTCAAGAAAAGTTTTGCTGTGACAATAGTGAAAACTGCAAAGAAAATGTTAAAATGGCACAGCAGAAGTGCAGGATGACTTTCCTCCTACTATTGATGCTTCCCGTGCCAGATCAAGGAGGGCATCCTCTCTCTGAGCTCACTCCAAACTTCTCTTCCCAGTCTGCATAAACTCCAGCTGTGTGCTTGATGCGGCCATTCCCATCTCTACAGATAAGGATGATATCTTTCCATAAAGTTGTAAAAAATCAACATTAAAAACCCACTTGAGCTGCTGTGGTAGTGAGAGCTATATAGGTACTTTGGAGTGCTAATAAATAAAGAAATAAATAAATGGCAAAACCCTGCAAATGGGATTCACTTGGTAGGTTCTCAGCCCAACCATCTTCATTCTGCCAAAGAGGTACAGAGATATTGGGGAAACTGCAAGAGTATTGTTGGGCTTTTAATTTGATTTTGTTCTCAATTTTGGGTGTTTAGTGATACCAGAGACATTCCAGATGATTGCAGAAACAGGGGAAATAGTAGAAATCTTAATGTCAGCATTGGCAGTCAGATGAATGAGGCTGACAGACCTGTCAAACGTCTCCGAAGGAAGAGAAGACTGCTTCTGGAGTCTGAGGAGGAGCAGGAAAATGCAGATGAGGCTGAGGTAAATGAGGTTGCATGCATTTTCTTTAAAGAGAAGTGTAAAGAGCAAAATCAATTCTGTGGCTGAAATTTCACTGTGCGAAGAAAGCGGAGCCAATAGGGGTTGTTCTGAGTCTGTAAGGGAAGGGCCTGGGTCTGATCCTGATTCACATCAGTAAGGAGGGACATTCACGAATGGCTCACATGGAGTCAAAGTCAGAATTCAGGCTGCAACTTAGTATAGATATAAGTTACAGGACTGTGCACCAAGTATTTTTCTCAATAATAAAAATACATGCAGTGAAGTTCATGTCCCCCAAAATACTATGTCTAACTGCAGTCATGAACTGCTATGTGGAGCTAAAGATAAGCGACAGACAGCAGAATTTGACTTCTTTGTTAGTACTGGCATGTACACTGCTAGAAACCCATATTAATGACGACTGAAGACACGTAGTTTGGTCCAGACACCAAATGTTTTCTTAACTTCAGTCAGGCATCCGATTAAGATGGGTCCCTGTAGGACCTTTCTTGCAAGTCTGCACTCCACTGCTGTGTGCGTAGCATCCCAGGCCTGACGTGGGCTCAGAGCTGCTGGCATAGTTACTTATTGGCTATGCAAGCTGAAATTTCTGATGTCATGAGCAGTTTAACTCGTCTTGTTGCTCAGCTTTTCTCTGTGATGGGTGTAAGGTATTTTGAAGTACATGTAACTTCAGGCACACTTCTCTTCCGTCTCCTCCCCCTTTTACTCCTCATCTTAAACTGCCTCACTGACTCTCTTGGGGCGTGTTTTGGCAGGCAGCTTTACATTTCAGATTTTGCCCTTCTTGGTCTGCTTTGAGAAATGACAGCCCCGGGGGAATTAACATGAGTATGAAAACAACACAGAAGAAATGTGAATAGCAATCTGACACAAGGTGTGACATAGGGAGACAAATTTTTCTGGGGTGTTCTTCTATGACAGTAGTTACTTGAAGCTTCTGCTTCCTTCAGGGCTTTGTAAATCATTTTTCTCTTTATCAACTCTCTGGCATAGATGAACATAAGAAAATCTGAAGGGAAAATGCAGCATTGCAGTACGGTTGCTTATGCGAGCCGTAAATCCTGCAGTGTAGAGGGCAAGTCCTGTGTATCTTAATGGAGATTCTGGTCCTGTGCTGCTCTTCAATGCCCAAGTTTAAATGAACTTTAGTAACTTACATTGAATAACCTGTAAAGCAGTTTGGGATACTACAGGGTGAAAGTTATATATGTAACGTACTCTACTAAAGCTCTTGCAGGGTTGCTTAGAAAGAAATAATGCTAGTTAATATTTCTGTTAGTTACATGTTACATCCTTATTGTACCTGCATTGTGAGATGATCAAAGAGAGAGGAAACAACAATATTGCTAAACTTTTTTTTAACGTATCTGTGTCTAGGAGAAGAATAAATCAAATAATATGAAAGGCCGCAGAAACACTAAACCAATAAAACAAGGTGAGCTAAGCTCATGGTCTCTTTTCTTTAATGTTTATAGATTATTTTACTAGCTATTTTAAAATGAACAGTAGTAAACAGAAGAGGAAAGGGCATTGGAGCTCATTTCATATTCAGAATAGCTTATTATTTATTAGGTACATAACCCTCTTACTATAGTCAGTCTTCTGAAATGTGCTAGCTAGAATATGCTAGACTTGCCTGCATGACAGGCACAGCACAGAGGATCTGGAAGGAGACAGCCTGGTCCAGAGCTCCCTGGAGCTAATATGAATCTCTTGTCCATTGACTTTAGAGAGCTTCAAAACCACAAACTGCAGTTTCTAAATAGAAAATAAGCTGTAAACAACATGTGATTGCTTATAGACTTTGAGTTAGATTTACTATATACCTTCAGGGAGTTGGTTTATGTAAATTGGGGAGAGATTTTTAACATGCATTTGTAATATAATTTACTATGTGTGTGAGTGTGGTCCTGCTAGACTGAACCCAAACACCTGCCAAGTTGTAGTTTTCATCTCTGTACTGGTAGCTGCTTTCCTGGTAGATACATCATGGCATTAGTGGATTATAAAGATATATATAATCTTGTGAACTGACCAAAAATTCACTTGATTTTTCATTTGTTTTGTTTTAGGTTTATTTCAGCTGCAATTGTATGCCTCTCTGTGCTGTCTTTTAGTTTGTATCTAACCCCTTATTCCTCTGTGAAATATTGGGAGAAGGAATTGTTTTAGAGAATTCCTATATCATGTCCAAACTTCGCAATGGCAACCTTCTGTCGGCAGCTTGCCAACAGTCTGGGTGCCGCAGTTCATTTGACCTGTGATACAACATACATATATATGTATATTTAATACGAAAGGAACACTGTTGTCCTACTGCTGGAATTCATATTTTTCCTGAAAAGCTGGTAGCCACTCTCTGCTTTGGGGGTACAAGGGAATAACAGCCCTGGCGCGTTGCGCAGCCTGCAAGGTGAACTCTGAGGTGCTCTACTGCTCTTGCTACTTGCTCTATAAATATCCTTCTACCTGATCAGAGAGAGCAGTGCCTGTGTTTGGGTATGGGTGTTGGTACAAATGGCTTACGGAAATGGGAGGCGAAAGAGAAGAGAGGGCAGATGAGGAGATGTTCGAGAGAAGCATTCATTCTTCTTTCTGTTTTTGCTTACTTAGCTGTTCCTGCGAAGAAGAAGGTGTGGAACTGGGTTTCCTATTTAGAAGAGGAACGGATGCCAGCTGCTCCCCTAAAGCTGTTCAGAGAGGTTGGCAGCTTTTTGAACTCTTTTCCTACGTTTTTTTTTCAGGCAGTGTCACAGAATTACTAACTTCACAGAAGTAGAACTGGAGAGTACCATCGGACCAGCAGTTATATTTACTGGTTGTTTAGGTGTAAGCAGGCAGTAAAAGCTCCACAAAAAAAGCCAATCAAATATCACTCACAAATAAACGAATAAAGTGACTGTTTTAGTCTGCTTTGGGAGCTCTGGATGAATTAGCTGTAAGCCAATCACTAAGTAACATTAGAGGGGGACATTTTAGCGTCTCTTTTATGTCCTGTACTTGATTTGTGGTTGTTCAGTGCCCCTTCCAGCCTTCTTGCGTTGAAAACTGGCATTCAGTTTGCTCCTTCCTGCTGGATTGTTACGGACTATCTCAATGAGAAGCATTTATTAAAAGGGAGAGTGGGAGTCGCGTTCATTCATGGTCTAATACATTTACGTTGAGTGGAAACAAATTTAGGTGAAGCTGCTTCAGCACTTCATTGCATCAACCCAAAGTAAAAGTTCATCTCCCAGTGAATTCTTTGAAGCCAAGGGCTTTTGGCACATTACAGATGGAGATGAGAATCAAAACCAAGTAATTACAGTGTACTGCAATAAGCCATTTCTCCTTAAGCCTGTCCTATGCTTCAAATGTTTAATGTGAATTAAGACTGTGAATAAATGTAGAAAAAAAATGTGTTTGGGAATGACTCTAAATGGATTTTTACTCCAGAACAAACAGGCTTTGTCCTTTTTAACAGTTGAAGATGAAATCTTACAAGGAACATGTTTTTTGGGGGAAGGTCTGGACTATTGACCTCATGCTGATACAGGCAAAATGATTTTAGCTTTCCTGACTGTTTTTGCCAGCCCTCTTGTGCTGGGCTGTGAAGTGGACTTTTCTTTGTGTTCAAATCGAACTCATTGCTACATCTGTGAAAAGATTTGTTTATAGTTAATTGCAACAGACTCATAGTAGTCTTTTTTCATGGAGTGTTTAGAATGTTATATCAAGTAAATCTGAAATCTCATGATTGTGCCTTTATTGATCTCTCTATCTCTGTTTGTCTATTAAAGTAGCAGCCATTTAATGATGGGGGTTTTTTTCTGTGAACGGAAAATCTAAAATCTTAAATATACTTGATGGCTGCACTGCAACAGACTTCATCTTCAGGAATTAAAAACAAATTTTTCCTCCCATCCTCCCCCCCCCCCCCCGCCTTTTTCCCCTTGTCTCACAGTATCAATCGTTCCCAAAAGGCCGAAATGGATTTAAAGTCGGAATGAAATTAGAAGGACTGGATCCTGAACACCCATCTCAATTTTGTGTCCTTACTGTGGCTGAGGTAGTTCTTCTTCCTGTTTCTAATTCCAGCGATCTCATTTAGATTTATGTTTTTGTTTTGGGGGATTTTTTTTGTCCAATAAAAAATTAGAAACACAAAGAGAATAGCATTCTAATAAATTAAGTGATGAGGAGAAGTTCAAGGTGAGATTAAAGGAATAGTGTTATGTGTTTAAGGATCTTTACCTAAAAACCTACAGTCAAATTCTTTGTAATTGTAATTCAGACAAAATGCAGCTATTTATTTCGTGCAGTGAATGAATCTGAAGGCGAATGATGAAGTTAGGCTCTAAGACTTCGTAAATATAAAGCAAGTTGAAATGCTTTTAAGCTTCTTCAGTTCTGTGAAATCTGCATTGATTTGGTATAGACATACATGTTCTCCTGTTGTGTTTGTACTCCAGATTTTACAGCACAGGAGTGTGGAATATAAGGCCAAGGAAGTGACACTGGCCAATTTTCTCTTCTACTGTTTGGAAGAAGGAACATGGAAACTAGGAGGTGTAAATGAGGAGAAATAAAATTAGGTTTTTAAAAGATCAGATCCTTATTTACTTTTATTTATAAATCCAAATGTGGAAGGAGGGTTTCATAAATATTTTTAACTTCTTTATGAATCTGTATGATAATAAGAGCTCCCCTGCTTATAGGTACAAGGGTATAGAATGCGACTGCATTTTGATGGCTATCAGGAGTGCTATGACTTCTGGGTTAATGCTGATTCCTCAGACATCCGTCCTGTCGGCTGGTGTGAAAAAACAAGTCATAAGCTGCTCCCTCCTAAAGGTATGCAAACAACAGTGGTATGGAAGGCACCCTAACTTCTGCTAAGAGCTAGTTATTTTGTCTATCCATGTTTCATTTTTAGTAAGATTTTGTTGACCAGCTCAATCTGAGCCGTTTAGAGGGGAGAGGTGTAGTTAAGACAGTGAATCACAGGAGAGCAGAACACCTTTCTTTTGATATTCCTGAAGATTGTTGCTGTTAGTCAAATTAGAAACTATTGGGTGAGTGTGTAAATCAGGGAATCTCTTTGGAGTCCACAGCTTTTCCTTCTTTCCTGCCTTCCATTTCCTAGAAACTTGTGCAGTTTCAGATTAATGATTAGGCATTGCAGTGAAAGAGAGAGAAGTGTTTTAACAGAAATACATAACCTTTGGAGATTGTACAAGGGCAGTTACGCAAAGTTCAAATTCTTCCCAGGTAATTTCCATTTCCGAAAAAACAATCTGTAATGGGACTGTGTAAAACAATCTTTTACCTCTCTTTCTAGGTTTCAAGGAAGGAGAATTTAATTGGACTTCATATTTGAAGAACTGCAAAGCTCAAGCAGCTCCAAAAAGCCTTTTCAAGGCCCTGAGCACAGTAAGTGGTGGTATTGAATACAATAGGTTTTCAAATAGGTTTGATGCAAAGCAAGTTTCGACCAGGATGTATACCTGTTTTTCTAATATATTCATGCCAGAGGTACAACCTTGGCATGCAATCAGATGCAAGCTATTTCCTGTTGTGATTTATTTTTAAGGGAGCTAGTGCTATTTTTCTTCCTTCCCCCAGTCACTGGGTTTCCGGACGGAGAATTTGTTTCCCCTTCTCCTTAATACTGTAAGAAAAGATTTACACAACCATTTGTTAAATATATTACAACAATCTGTTTTGCTGTGTCCCCACAGTCAAAATATTTGTGTTACTTTCCTCTATTTTAATAATTTTAAAAATAATTTCTGCTTTCTAGCATGTACACCGTGGGATCCATCATCCATCATCAGGTTATGGAACTTGAACTTTTTTTGTCCTTCACCTAGCACTGTTTTTCTTTTAGCTGTTGGCCTCCGTTCTTGTATAGCACTCGTTCCCATTTTATGTCACTCACCGACTCAAAATTCACAACATAGTGGATTGACGCTGCAGGTGTATAGAGCACTGACTTAGGCAGGACCAGGCCTGACCACGTAGCTCTGCTTCTGACTCATTCATCTTTTTACCTTGAGGATTCTCCAACTTCTCCACTAGAAAGGCAGGGCCTGAAATGCTCATGGTTAGTCTCATCACCAGAAGACTGCGCGCATCTCAGCCTTGGAGTCAGTAGCGTTGGTGTGTACTTGGTGATCTGGTTGTTCAGGCCTTTTTTAGAAACGGTAACAATTATTGCCAGAACACATGGAAATCTTGTCTGTAGCTTTCTTGCCAGATGCACCATCAGGCTAGTAACTGTAGTGTGTTTTGGTCTGTGCATTTCGGAGTGAAAACCTGCAACACATGCATTTATAACAGTACCTTAAACAGCCTGATCTACAGTGTGGCTAATGTTCCCTTTCCTGGTGTTTTGTTCCTTAGCCTGTCATGTCATCTGGTTTTTGTCTGGGAATGAAATTAGAGGCAGTGGACAAGAAGAATCCATCACTGATGTGCGTTGCAACAGTCATTGACGTGTTGGATAACCGCCTGCTGATTCATTTTGATAACTGGGATGAGAGTTATGACTACTGGTAAAGGAAATGTATTTTTCTAAATATATCTGCAAATAGACTGTGGTGTATTTAACCTTTTCAGTAATGGTGTTACCTAATATTTTAAATTTAGTCACTAAATTTGGGATCTTGAATTAATTCTGAAATACAGATACTGAGAAGATTAAGGAGCATTCATATTATCTGTTGCTCTGTCAGAGCTGAAGGAAGGGTAAGCCCCACTTGGTAGTGACAGACACCTGGAAATGGTAGCATCCTCTCCTCCAGAACTAGCAGCAGGGGATGGCATGTCTCTCTGCAGACTTGTATTTGGAAGCAGGCAGTACTAGAGTTGGTAAAAAATTTCCATTTGTTTCAGTGGAGTTTAGAAAAAGTACTTCTGAAGTAAAAGTGGTTGCCAGCTTTTAGGCTTTTAAGTCCTGACCTACACTTCAGGTGTGTTTCACACCTGAGAATCTTGATCTCCTGCCCTCATTCTGGGACTAGGTGGAATATTAATAGAAGAAATGTTTTCCCTGTATGGTCCGTGTTTTCCAACCCATGTGAAATGAGACACTTTCTCTGAATTTGTCTATAAAAGACAAAAGGAGGTGCCCTGTATAGTTTCTTCTTCATAATAGGCACCTGCTTGGTGACTGGTTGGTCTTTTTTGCCTTACATACATCACCCAGAATTTTGTAGTACCAATGTTGAATTTACAGGACTTTAGATCTTCTTCCTTTACTATTCTGGTCTGCGAAGCTTTGTTTCCATGCTATGTTTTGCTTTGAATTTGAAAATTGCAGTACAAAATAAAAGCATCAAAGCTTCAAAGATAGTTTGACTTACACCACACAGGCTTTTCCCAGGCTGTGGTCCCTTCCTTGGAGCAGATGTGACTGAAAGAGCTATTTCAAATTGGCCCATCTTCTTCTTCAGGGATTCAAAAGATCAAAACTTGCAATAAAATCAGGAGCCAAGACAAATACCACTAGTTTTCAACTATAATTAATGGCTAACATGCATTTCCAAGCTAAGGCCTTAAAAGTCATTGCCCTTTCTGCCAAATTAATAGTGTTTCTGTTAGGAGTGAGTGTTTTTGTTCATTTTCTGCTTCAACTTTGACAGTCTGTATCCAAGTTGAATGATGGTCTGTATGGTTCATGTTTTATTAAAAAACACGCAGTTTTTTCTTTTTTTTAAGCACCAAACATATACTAAGGCTTCTTTTTCTTTGCCTGTCTTTCAGGGCAGCTTGAATGCCCTGAAAATTTAACTTTATCAATTCTAAGAAGGTAATACTTGTCTTTGAACTGTGATCACACCCACTGAAAGCATCTGTTACCCCAGCAATGGCATATCAGGCAGCATGTGAATTTCTGTGTGTCTTCTTGCTTTGAAATTGGCTGTTGCCAATTTTTTCTCTTTGATTCAGGTGCGAAGCTAGCAGCCCGTATATTCGTCCTATTGGTTACTGCCAAGAAACTGGAACCCCGCTGACAACACCACCTGGTATGTTGAAAGTGAGACTTATTTCCTGTCTCAGTCAAAAAACCTGCAAGCTCCATCTTCCATATAATTACGTATTTGCAAGTTACAGGTTCTATTCAGTTCTCTTTACTGACTGAGCAGTGTTTTTGTTCATACTTGTTGCTCTTGTAGTTTATTTTATTTTATAGCTCTTTCAAGCAGTGGAATGAGGTTTGGTATTTTACAGCTGAATATGATTTCAGAAGGGAAAGAGAGTTTTGAAGTATTTGCAATATTTCCTCTAAGGTGAGCTGGAAGAAAAGGGAACCGTTATCATGATTTTGTCAACGGTAAGATGGAATTTCTGGAAGTGAAGGATTAACTGAAGCCACATCTTTTTGCTGCTGCATTGGTATTCAATAAATGAAAAGGAATGGTGGCAAATGAGAAAGGACAGAGTCTACAGGAAAATCAATGTTCTTTTCAGGCCTTGAGAGCTCTCAATCACCTTAAAATAAATAAATAATAATAAAAAAAACTCTACGGTTTGCTAGATTGACAGCCCTGGAGCAAGAAGTTCTGTAATTACCGATTATCAAATTTAGTAGAGTGGGTGGCAATATAGGCTCCCTCAAGAATGAAGGATTAGCCTTTGTGGCTTTGCTGTAGATGCTAAAGGAGTTATAAACTCTTACTCTTCAGCAGCACCCCATCTGTTCCCTCTCCTGCAGCATGCGACAAGGCTGTGGTAAGCAGCTCCTCTACTAAAATCAGAATTGCCTATGCCCATAGCAGAATCTGCAGCCAATTCTGGTTTCTCTACTGAGAGATTCTTATGCAGAGTAATTTGCAAATTGTCCTATGCATTTTGTGATGGGCCCTCCTGCCAAAAAAGGAACACTGAAGCTACAAAAATACTGAAATAACAAGGAAAATGAAGTAGAAACATTTCTTAAACATAGTTTAGAAGTTGCTGCCAGAGAGAAACATTCCATGGTAGCAAACACGTGTAGGTCCCTAAGATTATGGTAATGGTGATGGAGTCTTTTATCTCCAGGCTGCTAATTTTACCCAGCTATGGGTGAGTAGGTTGGAGGTGATGAGAAGTTTTTACAATCTGACAGCCACTCACACAGAATAGTTAATAAAATAAGAAATTAATTTGGTCGTGCCATTCCACATCACAAAATCCTCTGACTAGCTTTTAATTGGCAGCTTTCCCTAGAGAATAAGAATTGATTAAGTTGTACAGAAATAAAGTGTTCAAAATTTTCCTGTCAGGGTTAAAGCCCTGTGTAGAAGCTATGGAAATCTGCAGTGCTGTTGTGTGTGCTTTAAGTGGTGTGTATGAATAAACAGACCACTTTCCAGTGTCATCCTTTTAAATGCTAAATTAATGTAATAGCCGTGTGCTGCATAGCTTCCTTTCTGTTGTTTGTAACAAATAACTGCAGATTTATGTTAAACGTTAATTTTCCTTTTTTTCTTTCTTTTTTTTTCTCCTCCTCCAGGATACAAGGATTCCAAAGCCTTCTCATGGGAGAAGTATTTGGAAGAAACTAATTCTCAAGCAGCCCCAGCAAGAGCATTCAAACTGGTTGGTGAATCTCTCTGATTTTCTTAAGTCAGGAAAGTAGAGGAAACTGTGCTGCTGTTTACCCTTTCTTGCTAGATCTTTTATGTGACAGTGGCTCACCATGTCTGGACCAAAGGGGTAAAATTGTGGGTTTTTTGCTTTGAGCCTGAGTTTAAGATCATCCCTCTCTGCTGCTAAAAGAAAACACAAGAGCAGACTATGCATCTAAAAAAAAAAAAAAAAGCGTTTGAAAGCTATCTTTAAAAGGATTTTTGACTAAATGTCTTCAGTTTCTCCATTAGCAGATTTAAGTGAAAAACCTTCAGTGCATACAGATAGTTGTAGTTTTTGGAGGAATGCGTGAAGGGGCAGTGCCACACTTCAGAGAAGGCACGGAGAGGAGAAGGAGCTGGTGTTCTGCACGTGGTACAACTAGGTGGACAAAGAAGACCTCCCAGGTGACATCTGAGCAGGGCTCACACTGGTTGTTCAGACTTTCCAGACTGTCACTTCATTGGGATCAGAAGAGATGCCACTGGCCTGGAATTGGGGACATTTTGTAGGGATTGGGAGGAGGAAGTGTGTGCGGGGGTGTTTAAAGGAGAACAAGATATTTATAATTCCTCCACCAGATGCCCCCCCTCTCCCTTAGATAACCTGTTCCTCAAACATGTCTGTAATTGGTGGGAATTAGAGGGCTCAAAGATAACGTTTCCTTATAGATCTTCTGAATGTCGATGCATGGATGAGAGATGGTAGAGAGGGAAAGCAGCACTGCAAGCATGGTGGTGTCAGCTGAGCTTGGCTAGGTGACACATGTGCTGCATCTCACCTAGCAAATAGTTTGCAGGCATGGGGCAGCACAGGGGAATATGGGGAATGGGGACAGGGACTGGAGGCACTTCAGAGCAATGGAAAGGGAGGGAGTCTTGATGCAATACCATCTTTCTGCAGTTTGCTGAGCAAGCAAGAATGCTTCAGTGGAGCTGCCTAAGTCTGGGGGAAGGGAAAATCTCTCTATAGAAACTTGGGGGATATAATTCTAGTTGCCAGATAAGCTATAGGCAAAATCTGCAATGAAATAAATGAAACAACGAAAGTTCTTTTCTTTCTCACATCCTGCATATCTGCTGTACAGTAGCTGCTGGGTCCCACAATTTCCGTGGTACCCAGTGATTCTGTATGGTATCTCTTCACCTCGGATGTAGCAGCTGACATTCAAATCCTCTTCTTTGGGAAATGGACGTTGTCAGTGTCTGTCTGCCTTCTGCTGACCCCAAAGGAAGTTGAAACTGGTTGTGGTTTCCTTGAGGAGCCTAAGAAAGGATCTATACCAGCCTGCTTCTCTTCTGGTACTGTGGGTAGGGTAATCTGATCCACTTCCCCTTCGGTAAATCAGGAACTGGTGTGTGTTACTGCCTAAAATTATCTCTTCCAGAAGCTCTTCTGAAATACTTTCACCTTGCAAATTGTGCAGATCCTTCCTCCCCTGGCTGGTGAGGCTGAAATACAATAGAGTGAAAATTTTCTATCAAGGGCTTACTTATCAAATAGACTGAAATTGTGCTAAGGAGAAGACCGTTTTGCCCTCCACAGTAAGAAGTATACTACCAGATGATAGAGCATTTCTATCAAACTCCTAGATAGTGCAAGACCATCCTTCAGAGTGAATCTAAAATAGTTCTTTCAGCGTTGGGAACATGGGCTTCAGTTTCTTATAGAGGAGTTCAGTGCATTTATTGGATGGAAGCTGACTGTGAGCAAAACCAAAAGTTACTTCAAAGGCTTTTTTTGTTTAAAACCCCTATACTTTAATGTTGATTTTTCCAGGCTTCTTCAGGCTGATGGCTCACCTTGCTGGACTTTGCAGTATGTATAAAAACTCTGTGCAGTTGTGACACCTGTCTGGGTTGAGCTCGATGAAGTTAAATTTGCAGGTTAATACCTGCTGCTCTCTGGTGTATTTTGTTGGTAAGCTCTTTGGGAGTTTTGAAAGGAAGAGCAATCAGGGAGGCCTCAGATAAGGGAGGTAAAAATCTGGCCAGACAAGACTGATAATTTCAGCAAGTGCCAACTGTAGGCTGCAAGAGGGTATTGCTGAGTAGGAAGAGGCTGATTTTGCCTCTTTAGAGAAGGGGAAAGCCACAAGTGGAGTCTTCTGCAGGACAGGGAAACTCCAAGCATCCCTTGGGTTAAGGTTTTCCACACTCGGACAGACAACATCTTCAGTCGTAAGTGCAGCATGCGAATCACTTCAGAGCCGGTGTGCTGAATAATCAGTGAAGCTTGTCAGCAGGACTCGTCCGTTGCCCCAAGTGCAGGCTCAGCCGTTTTCTGAGCCATAGTGATAAAATCCCACCCGCGCTGGAAAATGGAAACCTTCAACATAGCAAGAGAGAAGGAAGGCAGTAATTGGTCCACACAGGAACAATAGAACTAATTTTGTATAAACACAAGTATTATGGAAGGGTGGTAAAATTCTTTGACACAATGAGAAATGGTGAGATATGATGCATTTAAAATTCTCAATCTTAAATCCTCAGTAATCTATTGTAGGGCTATTCCCTGAAATTTTCAGAAAATAAAAGAAAACTTTCTGAAAACATAATAAGAAATGACACCCAAAGATACTAGCACTTCCTGCAGGATGGGGAGCCTGTTCAGTACTGGTGACTCTCCTTTATATTCTTCTAAAATGCAATGTCTTTCCAAGGGGGATGCACCTGCCTTCTCTGACTTTTTAGCCCTTATTACCATTATCTCTGCAGCCATTGCTTTACTCCTTCAAAAATCTGACTTTGAGAGAACAGTAGGGAGGACTGATTATGGCTCTCTTGAAACTCCAGACTATAAATTAGTATCCAAGACTGTTTCAAAAAATGAGACAGCAAAAATGGCATTTGATTCATTAACAGTTAATAGAACTTTTCCAAGATCAATTTTCATTATGCTTCTGGCCTGGTTGGTCTCAAGTGCAAATACATGGCACAGTTATTGATTTTTATTATTATTATTACAGCTAGTAATTACAGCAAATCAGTACATAAAAATATGAGTTGAGAGCCAGAACTAGCATTTCTCACTGAATTAATTTTTAACAGTTTTCAAGAGCCATCATACATAGTCTGGAGAAACTGATCATCAGCACAAACAACAGATCTTATATCCAGACTTCACCACCCAAAACCACAGGAGGAGACAGCTTCATTGTCAGTACTTCTATCACTATTTCGGTCCACTGTTGTGAGCTGTAAATTCAGAAGTATTCAGAAGCTAATGCCAAAAATGCCAGCAATGCTTAAGCAGGTAGCCTTGCTCATCATCTGGGCAGAATTTTGTTCTCTGATGCTCAGACTTCTTCTCCAAGAAAGAAAGACAAGGTCAGCAAGCTGCTCTTAAAACTAAAAGAGATATAGGTTGTCCAGGTTCTGGTGTGTCACATGACTGGAAGCCTGTGGATAAATGTCTGCATCCACATGAGAAAAAACAAAGAGGAACTTTAGATTTAGAGTCTGTAATCCCCTTATCTCAAAAGTGGACTTTCTTCCCTCCCCAGAGCTACTAAGAGTAAAAAAGGTAAGGAAGATTGTGAGGAAAGAGTGATTATAATAATCTTTTCATTAACCTTCTGGTCTTGTTCAGACACATGAGTTAGAAATAACTGTTTTATCTGCCTAAAATCCTGACTTTTGTGTGCACAAGTGAAGGGGGACACATCTTGAATGAGTATCCAGTGCTCCATAGCCCCCAGCTAAGGACTTCAGAGGAGGAATTTAAAGATAAATGGAGGAATCTGTAAATGCTGCCTGTTATTTGGAGGTTTGCATCTACAGGTGTTGCAAAGGGATGCATCAGATCAAAGGATATTCTGGCGTTTTTACAAAATAGTTTAAAGGCACTGGGGTTTCAGGGAAATGGTTTGGGAAGAGGTAAGTCAGCAACTGCAGACCTGGGACTCCTCCATTTGGAACCGCTCAGGAGTCCCAGCGCTGTTCCCCAGCGCCATCTTTTCAGCAGCCGGTAACAAGTAGATGATAGTTATCAGAGCAGATACTAGTTTCCATCCTGACCTTAAGACTTAGTCCCTGGCCCTCCGCTTTTGTCCCTTGCCAGCAACACTTCAGATTGGAGTGTGTCCCCTTGGTTATGTTGTCTACTGAGCTCAGACCAACTCCATAGCTTGATGCCTGCAATGCCAACGAGTTCCTTAATGTAATTCCTAGTTACTTAGGCCTGACTTTTCTGCTCTTCCCCCAGTTGTGTACAGCCTTTTTCCACCCTCCATCTAATGCTTGTCCAATAAGTACTTTGAAAGGGAAAAATATTTTTGCATTCCCTACATTCGATGTCAGTGCTCTGCTGCGAGTGAGTTGAGTTTAACAGCACTTTTAAACCTGTATTTAATTCAATATTCTTTAAAAGATGTTGTTCTGGAGAGCTCTTCCTGAAGCAGATCTAAGCCCAGGCTCAAAGCAAAGGTGTGAAATACCTCCAGTTGTCTTGGTAACAGGAATTTTCCCAGTATGAGTTCTTCTTGTGCTGGGAAGGAAAGGGTTGTCCTCAGTGTGAAGTTACAAGTATGACAGCATGTTTGTAAGAGAGAAAAACTTCACACTGCAGTGAAGCGAAAGCAATTGCTTTTTCCAGCGCACCCATTAAATGAAGGCTTAGGAGGATGTGACTCCCAGTAGTATCCCAAGACTTAGGCAGAAATTGTGCTGCATCTGATGCCAAGAAGGATACGTTACTCAGATTTCTTCAGATGGTGAAGTGATTTTTCAAAATGGTAGAATTGGGGGGATTGAGATCATCAGATGATGGCTCACTGTACTTTTCCCTGAAAAGGAAAGAGCACAAGTGGCAGCAAGACAGACCTTTGTGTAGTGCAGCCCCGAACTTGAAGTCCTTTTCTCATTAAGAGATGATGTGGTTCCTATATCACTAAACTTTTCATGTGTGCTCAGGAGCTAACAGTGCCCTTAACCATTTGCTGACTATTAAATTGGGACTGTGTGGGGCATGAACAACCACAGTGACCAAAACAAGATCCTCTACATCACGTAATTAATATGTAGTGAAGAGCAAAACCCAACAAGATGATGTTTTGGGCTATCCTATCCTTGTCTGCATTTTGCATTCTACTCATAATCCTCTTTTCCAGCGTCCTGCTCATGGATTCCAAGTTAATATGAAGCTAGAGGCTGTGGACAAAAGAAATCCCATCTTGATAAGAGTAGCAACAATAGTTGACAAAGACGAGCGTCGTATCAAGGTACACCTTTGAAAACGAAGGCTGTGTTGATGGAGGCTCCTTGGCAACAGGTCTCCTTCCTGAAGGATGACACACAGAGAGGAGTGGAGTCTTCTCCTCCCACTAGCCTTTTGATTCTCAGTCTTATCGCTGTGATTGCAAAGAAAACATCAAATTTTGCCAAATATTGTAGCATGATTTGCAGTGTGGCTGCACATCTGCCTGCAACTCTACAACATACATGACCCAGCAGCCTTTAAACAGCAGAGATCTTTATTCTCTGTCAACCTGACCTGGATCTAAACCAACATGAAGTGTTTCAAATCTTATTACTAGTGTCTTCATCCGGTAGAAAATTCTCATCTCTTCACGGCAAAACTGGCCAAACTCATTGGGTTTTATGGTGTTTTGGGGATTCTCAGAAGGAAAAGAAAATCTGCAATTCTGTTTGCAGATATTTAGTCTGAAGTATAGAGTTTGATGAGGCAAACCATACTTTATGCTTTCTTGTAGGCCCTGTGATTTGACTGTGTCACCAGAACCTCTTTGTTCTGTAAAACATAACTGTAGGGGTCAGGAAAACAGTTACACTGAATGTATAAAGAATGACTGTGTATGACTTAAAGAATCAAATGAGTCAGCCCAAGTTGAGCAAGGTGAAACAAAGGGAGAGGCTAAAATAAAAGCTAAGTCATATACTTAACTATATCCCCCACTGAGGCCATGTGCTATGTGCTTCTTTCAGATACATTTCGATGGTTGGGACTATAATTACGATTTCTGGATCGATGCGGACAGCCCTGACATTCACCCAGTAGGCTGGTGTGCAAAAACTGGACATGCTTTGCAAGTCCCACTAGGTAAAATAGATGGCATCATATTATCATGCTGTACATTTTCTTAAGTGCAACCTGCTCTTCGGATGTTGGAAGCTTTTACAAATATGTTCCATTTTCTTTTCATTATCAGGTGCTGTTGGTCCAGTGGGAACAGCAGGACAAACATGTCCTACTCCAGGCTGTCATGGTATCGGTCATGTCAAGGGACCACGATATGGAACACATTATACGTACGTATAGGAGGTCTCCTTATAAGCACTCTGCCTCTCCGATTCTGGTTGCTGTCCGTAGCAGTAACGCAGCAACAAGCACCTGCACTACCCCGAAGTTATCGCAGGGTGGTTATTCTGGAGACAGTTACCAGTGTGACTGCAGCTCCCTCCTGTGTCTAAATGTGTTACTCCACTGTGAATTCACTTTACACCGGTAGAATCATTGCAACTGCAATAGTTCAGGTTAATTCAGTCCAATTTCTGCTACCTAGCATCAACGAAGGAATTTCTTTTATAAAATAACTTACCCAGGAACAGCATGCCAGCAGGCAGTTAAAAGGAGAGAGAGAGTGTGGATAAATTATTATAGCATAGGTGTGGGGAGTGCTAGCTCTTGTTTTGTACTCTGCCTCCAATTTTTGTGTTCTTGGAAAAGGAGGATTTTTCTTGGCTATGTCATCTTAGAATAGGAAAACAATGACAGATAGGAGGAGTTCTGAAAACCCAGTATTGCATAATGTGGTAAGGGCTTTGAAGTTTTCAGAGAGACATTTGCAGGATTGTATTTTGTTTCATGAAATATTGCTCAGACAAACAGGCTAGAGAGGAAGAATACTGTTTTCCTCTGACTAGACTGACTTTAAAAACATGAGTTAGGTGCTTTTCATTTCTAATTCTGCCATTCAGTCCCCTGGTTTCCCATGCTCAAAACTGGGTAACAATATCTCTCTTTTAGGCAGTGTTTTTGGCCTCAGTTCTTTTGTTTTTATAAGGCTGTGCACTTTAGAGCAGTAGTGGAGTTGTGCATTGTGGTAGAATACATGAAAGACTGCTTTTTAAGAAATTTACTTGCCTGTATTTTGATAATGTCATTTCAGTTTCGATGTCAGATCAACTCCCCCTAATGCTCGCCTTCATTCTCTCAAAAGAACCTGTTTTGTGTGTTTGAAACATCTTCATCCCATTAGCTTTGCAGCATCATGCTCCTTTTTCTGACAACCCTCCCACCTTAAAACTCTTTCTCTCCATACCATCCTCTACTCTGGACCCTAGGATTAATTTTTCTCTCACTTATATTGATGCTTATCCATTTAAGTTACCAGCACAGCATGAAACAAAATCTCCATCTGCTTTTCTGGCCCACTGCAACTCTCTTGCTCTGTAGCACACAGGACCACCTGTAGCTATTAAGCCTACAGTCTGCAGCATCCCCAGAACTGTTGTGTTTTTCTGGGTTTGTTGATGAATGTGTCTGCCTGAGGCTGATGTGGCTAGATGACCTAAAAACATACATTGTAACCTCCCTCTCTCTCTCTCTCTCTCTCTCTCTTTTTTTTTTTTTTGGTAACACAGGTTAGTTGGCTGCCCATATTCTGATGTGAATCTCAACAGAGAAAACTTGCTACAGGACCGTCTGAGCGGGGAGAGGCTCTCCCCTAGCCAGAGCATTCAGAAGAACAAGAAGCCAGATATGGCCACTCCATTTCTGCAGGGAGCGGGAGAGCCTTCTCAGGAGGACTCTCCGCAATCCAGGTGAGCTCAACCCCTTTCCTTTGCAGCTAACCAGGGAGCAAAACTGTTTTACAAGGCTCAAAAACACAGGAATCGACAGAGAAGCTATAAAGCATTGAGTTAATCTGTCTGTAATATTGACCCATGCCCCAGCCAGCCTTAACACAGAACAGTGCATTTCTGTACCCTCATATGCCTTAATAGGTTTCTTGATTCCTTAATCCTGCTGCTCTGGTCACATTCCAACAAAGGAAATTGCATTCTGTCTCCATAAATTTTTCCTTGCTGTTTCAGTTTAATATATATTCTTTTCTTTCATTTCCTGTCCTAAAACTGTCAAGCAAGATTATTTTGCACTATTAAACTGTAATTGCATTCCACCCCAGAGTCGACTACATTACGCTGGTTTGTATAATGACTATATATGTATCATTTGGCAAACAAGTTGAGCTCCTTCAGATATTTTATTGTCTTATATGAAAATCTTAAAATTGAGTATTGTTGAAATAATGTACATATCTGTGTATGAGTTTTTGGACAGCAGGAGGCAGTTAAAATGTGTCATTGGACACACGTGGACATGAAAGTTTTAACTCTTGTCACCCTTAGGCTGTAGGAATCCAGTCTCACGAGGGCAATCTCCAGTGATACTTTTGGTCTTTGTAGTAGATGAGGACTCTTACATGTTTTAACGTCTGTGTGCCTTGCTTAGTTTTTTTAACATTTTCAAGATATATTTGGTAAGACAAAAGGAATACTTCTCTCCCCCTAGGTATACATGGCCAAAGTTTCCCTTCCCATATCCCAGGAGCATGCAGGGCTCTCCGTTTGCTAGCTTCAACCCCAAAACTGCGTTTTGATAGCATTGTTACCATAAAGTTTTTTCAGAGCTTCAGGATCCTCCCAGGATAAAGGCATTTTAAAACTGTTAATATATTTCTATTCTAAATATTTCATTTTCTGATAGCGGGAGGTTTGAATTCACTATAACACCCTACTGCTTGTCCCTTCCTTGGACAACTCTGTCAATTTATGCATCATAAACTCAGTCATGGAAACTCTCTATAATGTTATCCTGAGGTATCAGGATTCAAAAATCTTAAATCTCTTGATTTCATCAGAATGTATGCTTCAGTGGGTTTCTTGTAGCTGCTGGGATCAGAGCCCCAGGCCAGGGGGGAGAATGTATCTCCCATAATCTCTCTGAATTGGTGCTAAAGAGTAAAAAGCACTTTGTACTGCACCAGTAATTATCCTGGGAGAAAGGGAAGCTTCCACCACTAGATGGTGGTTGGTGCTTCCACTTGCAAGAAACAGCCAGCTTTGCTCTCCTCTGGGGAAAGGGGGAACAGAGCATGCTGGCCTAGCATGTATCAGTTGTCTGTTTCTACAGAAAATCTACACAAGGCAGTGAAAAATCATATCAAAGCAGCCTTCACAGCCTGTCGGAACAGTCTGAAAACAGTCAGGAGAGAGACGAGGTAGAAGAGGAGTCTTCTGCAGCCATCAAAGCCAAACCAAAGAAGTAAATAAGATTTTTGCAATTTATTTTTATATATTAACAGATGTGTTTCTTGATAGTGCTGCTGTATCTGAAACATGGATGTAAATCACTGGCTTGGAACAGCCCACTTTGGTCAGTGATTTACAGTATAAGGTTTTAGAATGACATGTTGACTTTAAATCCCCTCCCTTCTTACCATTATTTTGTGGGCTCTTTTTTCTGCTGTAAACTTGCATCTGAGTTGTAGCCACGAATTTAATAGCACAGTCCTTCTCGCAGAGACAAAGAGAGAGACTGGGGCCGTGTGGCACAAGTGCCAATTTTAAGAGGAAAACGATCTTAGTTTCTAAAAGTCCCATTAATCTTTTTAAAAAGGAGTAATTATCTCTGTGCATCTTTTGAAATGTTTTGTGATTGATGCTTTCAGGCGTGGCTGCTCGCATGCCTATATAAAGGTACAGCTGGTGAAACAGGAAGACAACGGAAGAGGTTGGTCGATTTTGTGTGTGTGTGTGTGCATGTCTGTGTTAAATACAAAAACCATGAGGACCACTTAAAGCTTTGTATTTTTTTTGTCTTTGATTCCACAGACAAGAGAAAGCACATGTGTGAAGAGATAGTGTAACAGTGGTCTTAACTCTCTTCCCCCTTGCTTCCTTTAAAATGAAGAGGAAGGGTAATAGCCCTTAGTGATACGAGGTTTAATATTTGGTAGCGTGAAGCCTCGTATTTATTAATTGAGAAGACAAGATTGCCTCATCTTTCATGCCACTGTATACTCTTCTGTAAAAGTGAGGGGTTTGAGTCCCCAGGCAGTCTGTGCCAGGCATAGTATTTATTGAGCTACTGAAGAATGCAGCTGCAAAGTTACCCAGAAACATTTGCAGATGACAAGCTAAATTTAACATCTGTCTGCCAGGCTTTGACCGAATTTCATTGACTCCTCTCTGTGGAGTCCATTGGATTATCAGAAACATATTTAGATATTTTGGGCAGTGTCTCTTTTAAAATTCTTTTGAGGATGAAATAGAAATTTAAAAAAATCAAATGGAATAACAATATTGTTTTTCTTCTAGTATATGACAGGTTAAGTTTTAAGAGAAGCTTTCTGATACCACTTCAGCAAACCATATGTTTTAACTTTCAGATTTGCTATAAAAAGCCATATAAGAGAACAAAGCTGACCAGCCTTTTAGGAGGATTTAACATGGTAATAAGCCTCCAATGAAAAAAACAGCTAAGCAGGCACAAACTGGGATAGGTGCCTAGCTTTTCTTCTATTCGTTTTTACCAGAAGTTGCTGACTTCTGCAATCAGAGCTAGAGAAGTCTGCCAGCTCGGAGATGTGCTACCAGTTGGCAGGGAAAGCTGCCCCGTTTCCCTTCACATTCACCTTAAACAGAATGACACCGATGGAGGGAAATTCTTCAATAATCCACTGACCTGTAATCTCACAATTGCCCAAAGCTTTCATCCCGTATATACTTAAACTGTTCAAACTCTACTTCTTTCTCAAAAAGAAAATAATTTCTTCAGATGGTAGTTTGGATGTTACCCCACCAGAATTTGGGTTCAGTGAAGAAAAAGACACTGCAGTTAGTATTACCGTGAGCCTTTCTGTCCCTCCAGGTGCCTACATTTGGATGCAGCCTTCAGAGCAGGCATGCTTTTTGTACACTGTTACCTGCAGTGTTATCAGTGTGGCTGAAGTTTGGAAGGGTTAATGGTGATGATCAGGTTAGGGATAGACGAATGTGGGCAGAAGTGAAGAAGAGCCAAGACATGAGGATGAAGAGGGTATAAAGTGACTGGGAGCTGATCGGTGATAGAAGTGGGGCTTGCACAGCTGTGCAAAAGCTCTGGGCTCAGGCAGGACTCCTGCCCTGGAGTGGTGGGGCTAAGGCCAGCTCCCTGAAGAAGCAGGATATGCAGAGCCCGTGGAGCCCATAGGACACTGGCTGGACCGGACCGTCCTCCCTCGGGCTCTGTTGAGCCAGTCCTAAAACCTAATCCCTTGTTTGTGCCCCTCTTTGGGAGGATGCTTCCTAACCCCAGATGTACCTTCGTACATCATCCTCATCTCAGATTGCTGCTTGCTTAAAGTGCAGTCTTACAGGACAAGCAGTTTTTAATCAGGTTAATCTTCCTCCTTTGGTCTCATTATTAGAAATAGAGACTTGTATTTGATGCTGTCCCACATCCTTTAGGGAGTGGAGATGAGGTAAGGTGGCACACGTGGGAACAGCAATAACCTTGTGCGAGACCAGGCTCTACCTTTGGCACTGCTTTCTGCTTGGCCGGTGAGGACGAGGGAGGCAATTCCTGCAAACTTGCTTTTTTCCATCTTTCCAGTACTGTGCTCGTTTGTGCTTTACGGCTCGACCGGCACATTGCACCAATCCTTACACACTGTCTTGCTAACTGCTCTTCATCATAACGCTGAATAAATCTAGTCTGGCCATTGCAGGGGCGGGAGAGGGGAACAGAAACCGTATTGGTGCCGTGTACATGAGTATTAACACAGCAGCAAAACGGGTGTTTCGTCCCGGTGCCGCGCGATGGCGCCTGGAAGCCGGCGCATCCAGGGCGAAACGGTGCAAGGCAGGGCAGCGGCGCGCGGGGGGAGGCGAGGGGACAGGGCAGCGAACTGCTGCGAGCCGGAGGAACGCGTTGTTTCCAGCCTCTGCTTCGCTTCCTGTTGTATAAGCGGCCAAATCCCTGTAGGACCATGACTCTGCACTACCCGAGTGATCTCACTGGGGAGGGGTGATTCTATTTTATTATTTATTTATTTATTTATTTATTTATTTTAAAGCCTCCATCATTTGACATATGAGGAGGGAATTGATGCCTGGAGGTAACCTGCAGTGCTGCTGGCCTGGGAGCCTCCTGGGGCCATCAGCTGGCATGTGTAGGGCTCTTAGCAGGCTGGCTACAGCTGTGAGCTGAAATGATGCCATTAGTTTCCAGCTGAAGATGCAGTTACCAGAACTCCTCCACCTTGTCAATAAAACGCTGCAAACATTTTCTGTGTTAGCAGCATCACATCATTTTGCCTTGAAGAAGCTACCGATAAAGCCTCCAGCCTGATGATTTTGACTTTCCCACGCTTTTATTTTATTCCTTCCCCTGCTTCGGGAGGGTGGAGAGAAGGCCCCGAATCGTGGTGTGCCATGTAATGGCAGTGCGTGGCTGTATTTGCCTGCCCTGCCTCGCTTTTCCCTCCAGAGTGTTACCCTGCCCCCTGCTTTGTTGTGATTGCTCTCGAAACTTGCTCTGACTTGTCTCCTTTCCTTTTCCAGACTCTGATTTCGATCTCCAGCAGGCCCTCCACCAGTCCATCTTCATGCCTGCGCTGTCCTCTAACCCAAGCCACCGCCTCAACCTCTGCTGGGCGCAGCACTGCAAGCTCTTGCCCGAGGTCTCGGGCCTCACAGCCAAGCAGGTGGCCAAATGGACAGTGGAAGAGGTGAGTCCCCCTCTCTGCGCTCTCAGGGCCTGAGGGAAAGCTAGGCACTCCTAGAGCTGCTTGGAAGACATCTCTATCCTCTTTCCCTTTCCAGGCAATGCCTTTCCGTTTACTTTACAGCCATGGCATATGCAATAAATTACTGACTCACAAGTTATACCCAAGTCCCCTTAAAAAGGGAGGGGAAAGATCCATATTAACCCACTGGTGTCCATGGAGTATTTCCCTGAATAGGATTCTTTTTGTGTTTATTTATTTACTCCTTGATCTTGGAGTCCTCAGGCCTGAAACACTATTCTGGCAGCAGATTTTGCACCTTCTCTCTGATCTCCCTCCCCCTCTTCTGTCATTTGGCTGCTGATTCACTTTAACATTGCAGATGCTTCCAGACTGCACTGTGCATGCCCCCTCCTCCTTCGGCTCCCCGCCTGTTTCCCCTGTAACAAAACTGCCCACCGCCTGACCTGGTTTCTGGCAGAGGTAGCTGTGCAGCTGGGGATGTGTTTCGGCAGTCCTAGCTCTTGACATGTCTCCTGTAATTAGGTGGCATGCGACAAAGCTAGGATCTTTTGTGTGCTGAGTAGATGTTTCTGCCTCGGTGCCTTGGGCGTAAATAATATTTGTACCTCAGCTCAGGAGGCAGTGACAGTTTGGATCCTGGCACTTAATTGTAGACCATTTAATTCAGGAGAAATATGCTGTAATGTCGCATTTGCAAGGAAGTAGCTAATCTGCAAAGCAGGAAAAAGGTGCCATTTTTTAATGAAGTATCAAGGGTCTTCAGAGACTTTTAGAAAGTGCATTTTCTTTAAGTACCTCTTATATGAGATAAATCCAATCTTGACTTCGCTCTTCATGCTGGAGGACTGCTTTGAGTCTAGTGGGACTGCAGTATCACAGGAGACAGGAACCAGAGCAGTTGTGAAGGGAATAGAGCAATTAGTTTGGCTGTTTAAAACTCAATCCTTTTTTGTCTTGTTTTGTATTTTAATGAAAATGTGTTTGAATTGAATTTGTAGCAAACATATGGAGGAAAAAAAATCTCTCTGTGAGAGATTGGCTGTTCATATCCTTTCTCAAAGCTTGCACAGATTTTTCTAAAAGGTCTTATAGTAAATCAGTGAGGGCAGGAGCAGTTAATCCTCTGACATAAAAACAAGCAGAATATCTTTCTTTTGGATAAAACATGGAGGTTGTTTCATGGAAGAGCAGAGTCAGGATACAAGCCAAATAAAATTTGTCCTTTGCAGTTGACCTTTAAAGCATCTACCGGGTAGATTTAACTGGGATATTAGTTAGGTAACAGATAAGTGTAAGTAGAGACTGCATTGAGTGAATGAAAGCACTCTGGGCACAGCGGTTCAAAACCTAGATTTCTCTGAGCTGTGATCTGTGGTGCAGATTCACTCTCACTACCAGTGAGATTGAATGGCATATTAAAAAGATGAGTTGCAGCGTCGCAGTGGACCGGCTAAAGGCATTACACGTTTTGTCTTGAATTTCAATAAAGCGGATCTGATTTTGCAAATTATGCTCATCGCAAATTCCCGTAGAAATCAATTTGGCCTCTGTACGAGTACTTGCAAGATCAGCATGTGCAATGAATCGTAGCTGCAGGTCTGCAAAGATGAAAGCAAGCAGAACTTTCTGTGTTTTAGGGAGTCCAAAGTAGATCTGATCTGCTGATGCTTGGGTTCCTAAAATCTTCCTACAGGGCAAATATTTGCTTATGGGTTGCACTCTGGCACAAAGGAGGCCATTCTGCTGGTCTGAAACAAGAGCAATGGGAGTGTAAAATTCTCCTTTGCTTTCAGATGAAGAACTGTTTTTATTTTAGAAAACCCACAGTAAGGGTAAAAAAAAAATCTTTCTTTAATTCTCTGTTGGTTGAGAAGAGCTGAACTGGCAGAGCCACAGCAGTATTTAAAGGCCCTCAAGCTAAGAGACTCTTGGTAATGCTGAACAATCAACAAGAGTAGTTATTTTAATGCAGCCGTGTTATTTATTGTAAGCTTCCTGTTGTGAAAGCACAGTCAGTGAAGGATATTGAACCACAGAAGAACGTTGATAGGTGACGGAGTTGAATTGTTCATTAGTTAATCCTGCATGAGATGCTAATGCATTGCAGGGGGAACTATTCTGGTGTTAATTGCTTGTAGATTACTAAATCCAAGTTAATGCCAGCTCCTATCTGTGTATTTTCATCAGGCACTGTCAGTTCTGCTATAGTTCAATATTAAAGGGATGTTGTGTCAAACTACCTTCAAAGTTTACCAACCACATATAGCGATACTGTACTGATTTGTGGGGACAGATCAAAAGCCTGTTGCTCCCAGTGGCTGGCAGCAGTTGTCCGGGAAGGATACGGGCACAATGCAAACGTATATTACTCCCCCAAGACCTCTACCAGCCTCTAAATACTGTCAACCCTAGAGAGTTTTCTCACTTTGCCCTCAAAGGTCAGACTGTTAAGTTCTGGAAGATACCTGACCCAGCAGAAAGGTTTGTGTTTTAGTTCTGTGGTATAGGTTTCAAAAGGAAATTTGGAGAAAACAGTATTTTGTTATTCGCTAGTAATAGGAGTTTGCACATCTGCATTACAAAATTTGGAATCACTGAATGATGAAGTGATTGATTTTAGGGGGTTGCCCTAAAAACAGAGCCCTCTTTGCTAGCACCAAATAATGGTGAAGCATCATACCCAGTGGGAGAGACACTCAGCCTTCAGGTTGCATAACAGAGACAGCAGGAATTGGAGCTCTTCACCAAAAATCAGCTTCTGCCAGGATAGATCAAAACCGGAGGGCGCTTTGATAGTTGCATTCCTGCGTAGTCTGAAGTGGGGGAAGGGGTCAGCCGCAGACACGTTGAAATGATTTAGGAGAGACTCCGACAGTCAGGAGTTAAAGGGAAACTAGTATCTGACAGTGACCCTTCTCAACTGTTTGTCTCTTCGTATTCGTGGGAGCAATGTCACATCAGTAATAACTCAGACGAATATGCCTCACAAAATAGAGCTGTTCCTGCAGGGGCACATCCAATTAGCATGAGATGTTTGATCTTCTTATGCCTTGGATACAAATCTTTTGTGAACCAGTGGGGCTGCAGATGGGAAAGACAATACATATTAAGTTATACTCCGCTGAGTTCAGGAATGCTCCTTACATCATTTATACAATATAATCCATGGGTTTCTTGCGTGCATCTCTGGGGCGATTATTCCAAATGGGAACAGATCCCCCCTTAGAAATGTTTTTCCCTGATATTAAATGTCAAGTTCACTTATATTTTTTTAATCCTGTTGATTCCATGGATCCCATCCATCAAACCACTGCAGATTAAAGAAAAGCAAAACTCCTTTCCTTCCAAGCACTTAATGTCATCTGTATATTTGTAGTCCGGTTTTCAATCCTGTCTCAAAAATGGATGTCATGTGAAGTTGTGTAAATCCTTCTTTTTGATTTTGCTTTCTGACAAAACCACACAGGAGATGAACTATGTCAATGAGTTTAAAATAGTATAGTCTTATACAGGCTTTAATCTGTAAAAATGATGATGATATTTTGTAAGGACCCTTTTGAGCAACAGAGAAACTGGACACTTGCAGAAAGAGAATCAGTTAAGTGACAGTGCAGAAAGCATTATTGGTAACCAAGAAGATACTTTGCAGGGGTGTGGTGGGACAACACAGTAATGTTTTTCATGCGTTTCCTTCATTAATATGAGAGTTAAAATATTAAAAATTCTTGCATATAGAACTCACATACCAGAATAAGATCTTTTTAGTTGATAATGTCCCATTTTGATTGTCCATGTTTCTCTTTTCCCACATTTAATCACAGGTGGCAAGCTTTGTCCAGCGTTTACCTGGCTGCAAAGAACAAGCAACCGTGTTCAGGGAAGAGGTAAGTTGAGTCTGCCCAGATCCAGTGCTGTGACACTGGAGGGTCCGACAGCTAGGTGCTTTTGGACCCTTGTTATTCCAGAGTTACAGTGCTGATGGCTTAGACGTGCTCAGACTTGTCATTAAAGAGCCTCTGGCATTTAGGAGGCTGCTTCAGTATCAAGCTAAATTTCAGCGTGGTTAATTGCATTCTGCTGCTTTAAATTTCCCCTGCAGTTCCAGTCACTTAGCTTATGCTTAACATCCTGTCTTGGACTATTGTGTAGTGGCTTTGGCACCGTTGTAAAGATGTCCTGTTGGAACGGTGCAATGAGGGCTCATCTGCTCCCTCCAACAGGAACATATGCCTGCTTCTCTTGGTGAGGCTGGCAAAAGCAGAGTTTCTTAGGAATCATTGGCTGCTCCCATGATCTGAGGTAGGTGAGTGCAGTGGAGGAGCAGTTCCTTGAACAAGCACTTGTTGAAATCAGAGCGTCTGTCAAAAGTGGTGTCTGGTAGCTCTGTCATCTGCTGCTTCCTGAGCTGGACTCACCGGACAGGAGTCTCTGTTGGTGATGCACTCCACATGATTTCACAGAAACTACAGCTAGTTCAGGATATGGTCCTCATCTTGTTTCACACACTTTTTTGTTTACATGGCTCTACTGAGTGCTTTGGCTTCCAGCAACCTTTCAGGTGTGATTTGGAGATCTTTTATGAGCTTCTGATTGACTTCCACAGACACGTTTCCCCTTCTAGGTCATCGCTGCACTGTCTGCTTTGGATGTGAGAGCACGAGGGCTGCCCCTTTTCGGTGCTGTGGGAGGCATTTAGCACACTCTCAGCACTAAAGCAGAACAGTACATTGCAGCGACTGGAAAGGGCAGAGTTTAATAGATGACTGCTCCCTGGAGCTGGCTTCCTTTCATGATGAATCAGGCAAGAGTGATGTTACAGGATTTATGTATCTGTATTTTGCTTTCACTTACTAGAAAAAATAATACTAAAAAAAAGCAAAAGAAATTGAGGCTTGCAAAAATACTATTTGCAAAGTAAAAATACAGTAGGATCTGGTTTATTTGAACACAGTGGGAGTAATGGAATTTGTCCAGATGAACCAGTCTGTCAGTATAGCTGAGTGTAAAAGATGCATCCTCATTTCTAGTGAAGATGTATTCAGAGATTAGGGCTTGGTAAGTGAGATATAACTAGCAAGTCTTCTACTATGACCATTCACAATTTATTATTTTCTTGCAGTCATAATTTAAATGGTCTTAATCACAGTTCCAGTGGCTGTTTTCTATTTTAGAGAGAGGTGTAGCCATGCCCTATTTTAGTATCTTACTTTTCACAGCCTCAGAGTATTGTTCTCTTTGCCAGGCAAGAGGGCTTGGGTTTTTTTCAGGTTTGTGCTCAAGCTAAATTGCCAGTTTGAAATTAAAACCCTTTTAGCAGTTTGGCTTTGGCCAGAATTTGTGTGTGAGTGGCAGCACTGCTGAACTCCACCAGAATTGTGCATTAGTGGTAATCAGGCCTTTGAGTGCTCTCTGTTTAGGATAAATAAATCCCTTGCAGACTTCTCTTGGCGGCGGGGGAGATGGCTAAGTTGCTGCTTACATTAGGAATGAAGAGAACAAATTGTGCGCAGAATTTTAAAAACCACTCAAATAGGATGGAGCAAAGAAACGCATAATAATCCGTGGGCAGTGTATTGCATTTGTGTCTAGGGTAGGTCTGCTTAAAATAAGGCATCTTAGAGGCAACACAGTGAAAGTGAAGCACAGTAACATTAGACTCAAAAGCATTTTGAAACCTAGGACTGTTTTCCACCAGTTTTCTTCTACTCTTGACTCTAATTGAAGCAGCGATCCGTTTATTTCAAGGTATTTTTAGCATGTCTGGTGCAGCAATGCAGACTCTGGGCAGCTTGCAAACACAAATCAGTGAAGTGATCTATGGACTGGGAGTGTTGCTGTCATTTCCAGTGTAGATACCGGCAGGTTAAGTAGCTTGCTAATGGTCTCCCGTGTGATTAGAGCAGAAAAGGGGAAATCAAATCTCCTGGCTCCCATCTCTTTGCTTTAATTATATGTTTATCCAAGTTAATTAAAAGTAGCCACTTGTACTGGTTGTTGAAATGCAAGGAGGTTCTAGTTGGGAAAACTACAAGTGTAGGAGAATTGTTCTTCTGGATCGGATGGATGTCCCATGTCATCCACTGTAACTGGTGATCATCAAAGAGGAGGATGAGATGCTGTTGGTCGCTGTAAATGGATGTTAATGGAGTAATGTATCTCGAGGAGATGCACATTCCTTGCCTGTATCCATTAATCCTTGGCTTCTTCCCTGAAGCATTCGGTATTTATATTAATTACATCTTTGTCATCTCTTGGGTAACTGCGGACGTTTTTGGAACCCAAGTAAGTTTCTAATCTTTTCTTTTTTTAAAAAAGATTTCACTCATTGGTACCTAGAACATCCTATATTTTCACAAGGTAGTGTAGTTTTTAGATTGCTTACATGGAGTATCATTAGTGTTCTCCTTGCTGATATATTATGAGCATGTATGTGTAAGTCCAGACAGCTTATGTGTCTCTACTAGGCCTTGTTTTAAACAGGGCATAGCTTTTACCTTGTGCTAAACAAGCCCATTTAGCGCCATTGAAAATGGTTTCGCAATAGCCTTCTGTTTCTCTTTTAAATGGAGACTTGTTTGTGGGCATAATATTAGATTTGAGAACAGCCAGATATTCACATCTCAGGAATTTTTCTCATCTGTAAGGTTTTTAGCAAAGCTGACCAAAACATCAGGACAGAGGGCATTCAACTTTAAATTTTACCCTGAGCAGCTTAACAGGAGTCCAAAAATCTCCAATGACAGCATGTAATGAATGCAGTAGGAAATAGTGATTTTGTATTTCTAATCATTGTAGATCAGTGTCCTATATTACTTCTGGGATAGCTGCCTGCTGAAGACTTGCATTCCATATTTCCTGATCTAATTTCTGGCCACAGATTGTGAAGGAGCTCTAGGGTTTTTGACAATTGTTGGATTTTAGAGTAATTATTCTTATACTGAACATAAAGTCTAATGACTGAGTGTCCTCCTCCTGATTTCTCCATAAGCCTTGACCATATTCTGGCTTCTCTGTTTGGGGAGAGCTGGCTTTTGGAGAGGCCCGAGACCACTGGAAGGGGCAGTGTGCCTGGGACCTCATGCTGATACCAGTGTGGGAACTGGAGAGAAATATAAGGTTGCAGTCCTCAAGGCTTTTTTGCTCAGTTTTATTCCTCCGTTCTAAGAACATTGTTTAATTGGAAAGAGTGGAAGTGAGAAGAAGCCTGCCCATTTCTAGATAATAATCTCTTATCTTTTTTTGTTTCCAACCTCTAGCAGATAGACGGAGTGGCCTTTCTACTCCTGAACCAGACCGACATAGTTAAAATACTTGGTATCAAGCTGGGTCCTGCCCTGAAAATCTACAATGCCATCCTCATGATCAAGTCTGCAGAAGAGCACTGAGAAGAGCCCTTTGCCAGAGCCCAGGAAGGATTTACAGGGAACAGATCTTTAGCTGAGAGCATTACAACATGCCGAACAGGCAGATTGGGACTTGGAAATATTTTAAGTAGAACTTGTTAAAACTATTTTGAGGGCATAAAAATCCTGCCACAATTTGAAATACGGGGCAGCTTCACTTCCAAGAAGAGGAGATTATTATATTTTGTAGTTGAATTTGGTTTTGATATATCAATCTCTTTGAGATCTAGAAAAAACCTCCAGTTATAAGGGGAATCCAGGGTAACATTGGTGGAGCTGCAATACTGAGAAAATGTTATGAGTGAAACAACTACTGTGTCCAATGACAGTGCCTGAAAGAAAGACTGAATGATCACCAGCATGTTTAATATATGTATATGTACATATGTATGTATAAAACCCTCAGAAAGGGGAGTGAGAAAATAGGGAAAATATGCACTTCAGAGCAACTCACTTATATCCTTCAGAGCTGTGATTCAAGAACTGACATTTTTCAAGACTGGTTTTTAAATTCCATTTTCTTCTGCTGATCTTACTAATTCAAATACTCTTGGCTAATGGACTGTTTGCACTAGGTACCACGGGCAAAGGTTTTCATCAGTAATGGCTTATGCTATTTCTGCTAACAAGTAAGACTCTTACTCATGCCACCAGACAGTTGGAGGAGAGAGTGCTGTCCTTGGATGGGCTTGGGGTAGGCAGAGATCTCACATAAACCTATCTCCTACAAGAGGCAAAGAAAAATATTCCTAGCTCTGCCTCTCCCATCAGTGCTTTCAGACCATTGCTGTCTAGACCATAAACACCTTATGGCAAAATGCGACGATGAAGCACACTTGAGAATTTGCTGGGTTCATCCAGACTCTCTTCGCCATCAGCCAGGTGGTAGGAACAGTCCAAGTTGAAAACCCAGCCATGGCCAGCATATGTGTACAGATGCAAACAGATGTCCTAGAAACAATTTTCTTTTATTTCCTACAATTTGAAACTTATGAACAGTTAGTGCTTTGGCCTTTATGGCCTCTGAGTAGACTCTGATCTGTTCTGCTGATGAGACAGTGTGCTTTAGCAGCAGGGCCCCAGGTCCTCCATATCTGTAGTGGTGAGTCGGGCAGAACATGAGGGGAAGGCTGACCAGAGGGGTGTCAGGGTTTGAACAGACAGCAAAACAAGGTACAGATTCTGCAAAGAGACCTAATCTGTATCCAAGAGGAAGCAATGCTTGTGGCTCTGCTGCTCTGCATATAGGTAGAAATCTGTGTACTTTGCTGGCAGTAGGAGAGTGCTAGTATTTCCTCCTCCTCAGAACATGGTTTTATGAGCATGCATCCTGGACTGGGCTGTCTCAAGAGAGGGACTTCTGCCCCATTGCTCCCAGAGTTGTCCTCGTACCCTGGAAGCACTGGGGAAGTGGTTAGCACTTTGGGGGCTCTGTTTAATGTTTCCTTTTGAGCCTGGCAGCACGCAAGGTTGCGACTCTGTCTCTGGCCATTCTCCTGACTAGATATTTGGCTGTTCTGAGGTTTAGCTGGAGTCATCTTAGCTAGATATGCCTTTCCACTGCTTTATATGAAGTTGCCGAGGTGAAACGTCTGTGTGTGAACAAGTGAACCCTTCTGCATGCTGTGAGCATGCTGCTGCTGTGTTGCCAAAGACGGCTGTGCTGTCCAAATCCAGCCCAGGTTGCATGAATTTCTCAGGCCGTTGCATGATGCAGGTGTGATCCATCCATCCACAGATGCCTCAGACTTCCTCCTGTTCTTGGCATCTTTATCCCTAACATTGTTGCCTTGGACCTGATCCTGCAGCTACTCCAGCAGCTGTAGTAAACAGAGAATGAATACGCTCTACGCGATGGTGGGATGATGCAAGGAACGTGCTTCATCTTCTTTTCCTCATCGCTTCATGTCCTTTGTCCAACCTTTCAGCTTCTGAGAAGGTCCTTGTGACCTTCCTAAAGTAATAAGTTCCTTAAAATTGTCAATAGAGCAGAATCAGAGTGCTGAATCCATTCAGACTTGGATTAACTTACGGAGCAGTTTGTCTCCATACTTTCTATTTTTGTATAAGAAGTTAAGGAGTTTAAGCCTTCCACGGAGAAGATGTAGGAGTGGTAGGGTATTTAATATCCAAAATACTAAATAACAGACAGTTCACTGCATAGGCGACTGCAGGAGAGTTTAGTAACTTATTGCAGACTAGACAAGATATGAATTTAATTTATTAAAATATATTTCTAATGTGATAACAGGGATATTTGCCAAAGAATCACATTCCTTTATCCCTGTCAGAGCATCCCGCGTCTGCGTAAAGCATGGATTTGCAAGCAGCACGACCTGGGCTCTGAGACAATTCACCTTCTAGGCAAAACGGGGTGGATTCCTGACAGCGGGGGCAGAGGATCAGTAGCTGGACCGCTCTGTTGCGAGCTCTCCGCTGACTTGCTAAATAACCCCTGGCCCTTCTTTGCTCTAGTTTCCCCGTCTATAAGACCCCACTAGGTGGAGGGGCCTTGAGATCTTCGGCAGCTGGCGGCTGATGTTTGAGGGCAGTTTCACTTTGCTCTCATTTCCAGTAAGCAGGTGCTGCTGAATTTTCTCTTTTACCTCTTTGCTTTAGGAGACTGAGTTGGGGACATAGGTTGCCTCCAGAAAAAAAAAAAAAAAAAAAAAAAAAACAATATTATTTCATCTTTTTACTATATATAGATAGAATTGGTGAAACAAGAAGTGAAATTCGAGTCACTGAAATTATTCAAACAGCAGAGAGATCTTTAATCCTAGGGGCTTCCAAGCCAGCTGGATCAAAGAAAAAAATGTGTACTTGGAGTTTATTCAGTTAGAGCAGTGGCAGTGTTTTCAGTAAGAAGGAAGGGAGGAAACCTTTTAGGGATAGAAAAAAGCCAAGAATCTGCTTCTTGTGCCTTTTTGCTAATCTGATAATTGTCTTCGCAGAGGAAGCGAGAGTGTGCACAGATCTGTTAGTAACTCTTCTTCCAAATATAGCTATATTTTAGTAAAAATAAGCAACTTTAATGCAAGGGCAGGAAGATTTCCGATGTCTTCACTGGACAGTTTTAAAATTTCCTAATATTTACAAGAAGAAAGCTCTTGTGTTTTAGCCCTGACTTTTCCCCATGACTTAGGAATTCGTTGGGTGCTGGTGCCCTTTTGCTTGCACCAGCGAGCCCCGCTTTTACTTGCAGCTCGGTGACTTGTTTCTCTCCAGACTTTACAAAAATTTGCCTTTTTTTCCTTTCAAGGTCTGTATCTCAGAAGGGGTTTGCACATGCCTTTGTTTGTTTAATGCCTTGTTGTCTGATTTGAAACACGAACTTTGAAGCAGAAAGCCAGAAGTTGTGGCTGTGTATTGTGCAAAGCTGAAACTGGTTAATGCCATTTGGTTTAGGAGGTTTTCATAATCAGCTAAATATCAGCATACACCAGCTGCGGGCTCAGCTGAACCTAACAGTTGCTTAGAAAACAAATATATTACTTAAAAGCAAGGCAGGATTGTGAAAACTTCCCATGGCCAAGCGGTGCAATCGAAAAGTCTCAGTTCCAAATTCAAATGTGTCTTAATCCTGTGAGTGTTCTTGAAAGCCAAAATGCTCATTTTTTTTCTCTCTTTTTCCTCTTTAGTAGAGAGTCCTGCTAAAATTTTTCTGTGCCATCGCGAACGATCAGCCTTGTAATCCTGTAGTAGCATTAAAGCGGGGCGGAAGCATTCGGCAGCACTGATAGCAAAAATTTTACAACCAAAGAAAAAAAAATCAGCTGGGGATAAGCTAGTTCAGCTGTAGAAGATTTCCTGCCTGCTTCTTCCGTGCCCTGCTTAGGGACTTATACCACAGAGAGCTTTAAAGTTTCTGACGTTCTCTCTGCCATGTGATGAGCTAGCTTATTTTTGAAATTCCTATTACTTGAACTGGAAACATGTGCAGGGGCAGGGAGTGTGCGTCCGCTGTCTTGTTTCAGTGTTTGAAATGTTTGCCTGGTTTAAACCAAACAAATACGTGAGCTTTTTGACGGTAGCCACAATGTTGCACTCCACCAATGCTTTCTTCTGGAAATGTGAATAAAGTTAATATAAGTTTGAACCTGCCTCGTTCTTTCCGTATTTCGGGCCGACTCCGGCACGCATTCGCAAGGACGCTCTTCTGGCTCGCTGCCCCGGCGGCACTGGGACCGCAGCGAGCTGGTCGCTGCAGAGGTCCCTGGGTTTGTTTTTTTTTTTTTTTTTTCCTCCCCATAAACCCAATTAGCAATGTGCAGGGATAATTCTTCCTTTTAGCTTTTTATCAGGCCGAGCAAAGCTGTGCATTTGTGCTCTGCTTTTGGGCTTGCTCACTGCTGAACATGTGTCTTATGTAATTATTCTAATTAAATGACCTGGGCATTTGTTTCTGTTCAATGGCACTTAACTGCTAATTGCAGGACGCTGTGCAGTGCGCGCTCCGTTGGTTTCCCCTCCATCAGCTGCCTGAAGCTTTCGCCCTGTCCTTTAGAAAGGTGTTTCTGATACAGCCCAAATGCTGAACCACTAATGCATCGCCCTACCTAAAGCAAGAAGGGGCTGCAGATACAGATGTACTTTTTAAGTTGAGATTAGACCTCCCAAAACTAAAAATATTGGAGAGCTGGCGGGCAGCCATAATTTCTAAACTATCCCATCATCAGGGTAAACAGTTGCTTGCGTTGCTTTTCCCTCCCAAGGATTTTGCTTCTATTTAAACCCTGGCTTGTTTGCTTTCGTTACAGTGATCCGATTCCCAGTCTGGTTCGCTTGGATGCTAGTTGCCTGCTTAGTAACGCCAAGTTTTTACCTCTACTTTCTCTGTTAGTTCCCTTGGGGGTTTGTTGGGATGCGTGCTTGCCTCCATCGTCGCTTTTTTAATATCTGAATTTCTCCAGATGCCGAAAGCCTTTTTTTATTTTTTTTTTTAACGGAGTTGAACACTGAATTGGCTGCTTATGTTTGCAGATCATTCTGTTCGAGCAGACATGGGACTTTTCGTCCCACGCTCCTCCTTAGGCAGGCAAGACCTGTAGCTTATCTTTTTGCCTGCTTGAGTTACCTCCTACTCAGCCCCGACCAGCTACTGGGGTCCAGTTTTTCATTTTTGCTGAGGAGAGTTTGAGCTCCCGGTTTTGAGGGCTCTGCTGGTTTTAAGCTGAGCCCAAAGCAGCGGTATAAGGGATGTGTCGCATCGTTTTTCATCGTCCTTTCATTTAACATCGCTCCGCTTCGGGGGTCAGTGCCGGTTGCTGCAGCGATGCAAGTCCCGGTGTTACCGTTCACCAAGCCCAGCCTAGCCAGAAGAAAAATGCTGAACTCTATCCTAAAAGCTCGTTAAACCACTGTAATTATGCTGCGCTTCGTCTGCTGTGAATTAACACCTTGCATTTTCCCTCTCCCCGCTTCCCAAGCGGCTGAGCAGGTACGTACCCCGCTTAGCCGCCGTCTCCCGCGGGGATCTCCCTCCTTCGCAGCAGCTCTACCAGGAGGACGGTGGTGCGGAGCCGCGCGGTGAGTTACATGCTGAAACATCCGCGCGTTGCGTTGGTTTTTTTTGCCCCCGCCGGAGAGGTGATGTTTTCTCGCGAGCCTGCCTCGCGCGGGGGGGAATCCCGCCATCTCCTTGCTTGCTCCGAGCTCGCTGCGAACGGGCTGCGGCTGCCGCTCGGTGGCGATTGCGCGCGAAGGGCCTGACGTGGCTGCCGGAGCAAAGGGCTGCGAGCTCAAAAAGACCAAGAGCTGGATCTGTCGGAGGTCGGTTTTGATGGAGGGTGCCCCAACGAATTCCTGCGGCGCGCCGGCGGCTGGAAAGGGAGGTGATGGGAGCGCCGGGGCCGCCGGCGGCGAGGCCGGTCCCGCTGCCGGCCAAGGGGGCAGCCTGGTGTCTGCCAGCCTCAGCGCGGGGCAGGGTTATTGCCGAGCATCTCTCGTTTAACGGGGGGAAAAAAGTTGGTGCCGTTTGCGTCCCACGTGCTGTTACAAACGCTGGTTTTCATTGCAATTTAGCGCCGTCGAGCTCTTAATTGGCATTTTATCAGCTGCGGGGAGGCGCGCGTGAGCTCTGTGCATGCACACCTGTGAGCGGTTCAGGGCTCCGGCAGCACCGAGGGTTTGTTTCCCGTGCAGGTATCTCCCCGGCTTCTTAAAACCTTCAAGCTGCGGCAGCTTTCTGCAGAAGGGAGCGTCACGGTGGCAACCTCGTAGGCCGGGGCCGGCCAGGAGGAAGGATGCAGGGCGGGAAGGGGGAGACGTGCCCTCTCCGTGCACCAGCCCGGAGCCAAATCCCATCTCGGGGAGAAAAAGATAATGGCGATGCCAAAGAAAAACTGGAGGGATGCAAGGAGGAGGCTGACGGGCCCGTCCGGGCAGCCACAGCTGGGTCCGTGGCCCCCAGTCCTCAGCAGCCCTGCAGATCCCTTCCCCAGAGAAGGTCCTCGCTCCGCTATCGACCGGTTTTGCACGTCGTGTCCCCGTAGCTCTCCTTAGCTCCTTGCCACCGAGCGCTGCCTCGGTTTATTAATTGCCCCGTGCTGCGTTCTGCACCGGGCACAGGCACTGCTAAAGTAAGCAAGATATTTTTTATTTCCCCCCCCCCTTCCCTTTCGGAGACGGATGCATTTACTACTGGAACGTTTCCAGCCGTTTCTCAGGGAAACACATTGAGGAGTTCTGCAAACAGTGAATTAATTCCCCAGCCATGAGCGATGCTGGTGCGGGGAACTCTGCAATTCCTCTGGCAAACTGATTTCTGTGAAGATGGACCAACCGCTGGCTGAGAGCGGTTCGCTGGTGCCTTCGGTCACTCGAGCGCGGAGCTGTGAGCACGGCTGGTTCTCGGGAGCCGCTTCGTGGTTTCGGCGAGGTCGGTGGTGAGCGGCGTTCCCACGTGTGCTCCGTGCTGGGCGCTCCTGGGGCCTCAAAGCAGCTTTTTTTTTTTCAGCAGATATCATTTAAGCAGATCGCCCAAGAATTTGTTGTGTGCTTCTGTCCGGTCTCCTTTTCAGTTGCGCAGCGTTCGTGCGGTGACTCAGGTTACCCAACTGCTTAATAATAACAATAAAAAAAGCGGGGGAAAAAAGAAAACAAGGTTGGTTTGGACTCGGGGCGTCTGGGCGGCCGTGCTCCCGGTGGGAGCCGTGGTCGCGTCGCGGGCTGCTGCCGGGTGCCCTCCGTCCGAGCCGCGGCCAAGAGCTCGGGTTGGGCTTTTCCGCTTTGGCCTCCAGGTGCTTGCGGCATGTAGCTCTGGGTTTTGTTATCTGCGGCAGAAGGCAAGCGCCGGGAAGGCACGGCGCGTCTCTGGGTTGCTGGGGAGGACCACACAACTCTTCAATGAATCTCTCTAGATGGTTTTTTGCAACCATCTTGAACTCATCTCTCTTACGGGTGGAATTGAAAAAGTCCAGAGAACTGGTGCCTGCACCAGACCCGCTCTTCAGGTAAAATATAATTCCCCTTTGGCTCATCGATCCTGGTGCTATTTCATCTTCTCCGTCCCGGTTTAACCCGGGGCTCGGCTGAGATCCAGCGCGCTGGGTGCTGGTCGGTGGCCGGCTCCGCTCGCTGGGGCTGGGGAGGGCTGCGGCGCGGGCACGGACGCCAGCGCGGGAGCAGCCGGGTGCCGGCAGCGAAAGGTGCTCAGTGCCTCCCCGGCTGGCGCGGCGCCTGCATCCCCTAACGGCAGCCGCTTCCTTGTCCCCGCTCCTGCGGGAGCCGAGAAGCTGCCAGCTCGCTCGAGGAGCAGCTCCTGGTGTCTTGAACGGCCACGTCCTCTCCGGTGCTTTCCAGCCTTTCGGAACAGCGTCGTGACCCTGGGACTAGACCAACTCCACCACGATCCACTGCAGCAGTCGTTTTGCATCCTTGTTCTCTGACCCCTAGGAATAATTTCCCTTCCTCTGCCCTGGGACTTCCCTGTGTGAACCTTCTCCATTTTTCTTCTCTATCTGGGTTATTTTTCTTCTCTCTTGGTCTCCTTCCTCTCTGTTTTTTCCTGCCTGCTCCCCATTCTCTTGCCACCAAACCTCAGCTCAGCTTCCCTGCGAAACCCGTTCCCCTGCCGATCAATTCTTCGCATGATCCGTTAATTCTGCTGCTCTCCAAAAATCAATTCTCTTCCCTCCCCATCCATGAAAGCTGCGCCCACATGCATGAACCCGTTGGCTTCCCCTTCTCGTTGTACCCACCACTCCTTCCTCCGCTGTCCTACCAAGAGCCAGCCCGTGCTGGAGGGCTGCGGTGGCTGGAGCTCAGACATGAACCCTCTGTTCCTCGGAGGAAAGCTCCTCTCCAGACTTGCAAGGAAAAGAGGGACGAGGAAGCATTGCACCGAGTTGGACTGTGGTGAAAGGGAGCATCCAACACCTGGTGGCTTCCCCACCGCATCTTCCAAATCTCTTTGCAAAATGAGATGAGGATGTTCTCGGACATCAGCGCTTCCAGCGCCAGCAGCTGCCCATCTTGCAGGCCGGGCTCCGGCAGACTGTTGCAGCACAGAAAGCAAAGAATAAATATGAGCAAACGAGTCTGTCCAGCCTGAGAAGAACCAGGGCGCTGGCAGGAGCAAGGCCCAGGCGCCCGGCCGCTGCGGGCAGGAGCAATGCCGAGCCAGGGCAGTGCCGAAATGAGTGCTGATTCCCCGTCGCTCAAAGGCGAGGACTCATCTCCCAACACTTGGGGTATTTGTGCACCTACAGTGACCCCCAGCTAGAGACTGGAGGCCAAGCCAGAAGGAGAAATGCTTGCTGGAGACGCAGTTGGTGCGAGCGAGAGGGAAATCTTGGCAGCCGCGGTGCGGGCTGCATTCCTCGGCTCTAACGATTGCAGCAGCCTTAGCAATAAGTCTCCAGGGACGGTGGCACTGGAAGGATGGGAGGCTGGTTTCAAAACATCGCCTCTATAAATCGACCAAGAGGGGTTTCAAGTTCTTCCAAGCCACTTTCTCAACTTCCACAGTGTTTTGCAAAACCCTGTGATTAGAGACCCATTTAAAAGCAAACTGCCCTAAACTCCTCGTGAACCCTGCAATAGATAAAGGAATAATTTACACTTCAAATAAATAAAGCATTTTGGCTTTGGATCAAAACAGAGTTGAGTTCAATGTTATCAGTTTCCTAGTGAGTCTTTTTTGTTTTTTTTCTTGTATATTCAGGCAATGTCTCTTATAAAATGTGCATGAGGCCATTATGTAACCAGGGCAGGAAGCAGACTGTAATTTTTGATGTTGCACAGAGTTATCTCCCAGACAGAGTCACTGAAGCTTTTTTCTTGCCCTAAAGCCAATGCTTGTTTATGTCTGTTTATAATGAAATTACATTAAACACCCAAAGAGATGCGACGGATAGCACCGTTTCGTGTTACCGCCATATTTCCGTGTCGGTATAGCCAGTGCACTGCACATCCGCCATGGTCGAACAGAAAACTTTTATGAACTTGGACCTGGAGCCAAGGACCCTCTTCCAGGTGGGATAAAAACGCAGAGTTTTGCCCTTATAATTGTAAAGAAAGTCTTGGACGCGAGCAGAAAAGGTATCAAACGTGGTCTTGTTCACCTGAGTCTGCAAGGAGCTTATACCAGTAGGTTGGAGTGTAAAACATGCCCACACCCCAACTGAGCAATATCCACCTTGGCTGGAGGCTCTCAGCTGGTAGAAGCAGCCAGCACCAAGCCTTGCCCCTCGTCCCGTGTGTGCTTAACCGACATGAAGGGATGGGGTATCACCGCCTTCATGGGGAGAAGATGGAGCTTCTGCTATTTGCTGCCACCCGCATCCTTCTTCGGAGCTTCCTAGCCCGCAGGTGAGGTGGACGTTATGTTTCTCTATAAGCTTCATCAGAAGGAAAAGCTGGATGTAAGTACGGGCTGCATAAATCAGCTCGCGGCGTCTCCGCGGCGGAAGGAGCTGCAGCGAGGCAGGTTCTCAGAGCACCCTTTCATCTTCCAGAGCGCTCGGCTCGAGCAGTAGCATCTGCATCCCTTTAAGAAGGCACATCTGGTTAAGATCATCTACCCTTTGCTCTGAAACAGGATTTAAAATAGGAGACTTCCCCTTCAAAGAGGCAGCTTTGTTTAGCAATAAAATAGATGAATTACTGGAGGGGATGAAGAAAACAGTCTTCCGTTGATCCTGCAGTGTAAAACCTGTGTCGGTGGGGATGCTCTCCAAACCTACCTCCAGACGGACAGTTTTACCTCCCGTTACCCTCTTCACACTGTTCTTCTCTCAAGCTACAGGCAAACTGCTTTTGCCTGCAAAGGACCTTCTTGCACTGCTTTTCCCCAGATTCGGGAGGTAGGACAACAAGACGATGCGCCAGCGTCGGACACGCTGATCCGGTCATCTGGCGTCTGCGGGGTCAGGACTCAGCAGGGCAGCGGAGCAGAGAGACCGTTGTGTTAGTGCTCTGTTAAGATGGGAGTGATACAAGAGATCGTCGTCCAGGTTCGTTCAGTTGGGACCTGTCTGCTGGTAGCTATAACGCCAGAGCATCAACTGCCCTGTTCGAGGGCATGCAAGGACAAGAGCGCAGTGTAGAGCGCGTGACTGGGTGCGTGTGCTGGCTGCTGTCATCCCTTCACCCTGAAACACGGAGGAGAGAGGGAAATGCAATGGGACAGGTTTTCTGTGATCTAGCGTGGTCCAGAGATGTGCAGGCCAGTGTCAAAAGCGTAAGGCATCCGTTTCAACCAGCATCAGCCCTCAGAAGTTAAACATCTCGTCCGAGTCATCCCAGCTCCTGCACGGGTCAACGGAGGAGAGCTCAGCATCTGCAGGAATCGGTTAATCCCCTTCTCACGCCCAGCTGTCCCTGTGCGTGGAGCCACTGACTTCTCCCTTAGCTCCAGGGAGAGCCCAGAGGATGATGCAGACATCTGGCTTTCAGGTGGCTGAGGTCAGATGCAACGAGTTCCCTCAGGAGAGGACGCGTACGGGCTGCTTTCAGTGTTATCGCATGCGTTCTTACAATCGCACGGCAGGATTTGTTTCCTCTCTCCCCTTTTCCTTCTGGCTGGCTGCACACGACATCAGAATGTAATTACCCTAGAAAGGCTCTTCCAGGGTTCAGCAAGTGGTGATTAATTTTAGAGGGGGGACACGTCCGTGATACTCCGGTCGTCTCGGGGAGGCGAGGCGCCTTTCAGGGCCGTCTAGTTCTCTGCTGCTCAGATCAGCCCAGCGTGAACCGCTAGATGGAAAAAAGCAATAGTTGCATTTGAGATTAAGAAGTAGTCCCAAAAGAAAGAAAGAAAAACCACTGATACCCTCATGGGAGCTTAGGTTCAGCAGAACTCATAAAGCGACTGTGTGAGCCCTTGGCAGTGCTAATTATTTTCATGCCTATTAGAACTGTGTGTGTAATTGCTCTAACATCTGTTAACAGGGTTAGTGAACTGCTCTCCCGAATCGCACCTCCTCCCTTCCCTATTTTTTCATCTAGATACGGTCGTTTGGAGACCTGATCCAAGTTTTCTCTTTAACGTGGTGTCAAAGATCATTGCTAATCAGATAGTCCCTTTACCCCGGACTGTTCAAGGCTAAGAAGGAACCCGTTTTATACCATTCCGACACCAAAAGAGCTTGCCTATTTGGCTTGGTAGAACTCCAGTGTCTGTAAGTTTCTTCATTTATTTCTTATCCGGAAAATCATCACAAATTTCAAATTATCTCTAGGAAGACTAAACAGCACATTGAGGAAAGTAACGCTCTGACAGCTGGAGTTCCCTTTTGGTGCTGGATCGTTTCTTCCTAGGAATCGCTGCTCTCATTAGCTTCCTTAAAGCATGTTTCAATCCAGGAAATTTGTCCATCTGCGATCCAGATCTCTGTACTTACTTGCTCAGGGCTAGAGCTGAGGCCCAGGCTGCTGGAGCTGTTCTTCAGTTGCTATTTAATTGGTTCCTGAGTCCTTCTCCCTCACTGCTGGAGTGGAAGTCTGGATTTACGTGAATTAATGATAAAGATCTCAGCTGCTCTGTGGCCCACTCACGACGCAAATTATGCCACAGCCAAGCAGACCTTCAAACCTAGGCCTTCGAGCTCCTGCATGGTCCGAGAAGACTAACGTTTGCCCTGGGAGCTGAGTTGGAAGGGTTGGTGACCACATCTCGTAGGGTTGTTAGGGAATCCCCTCCCTCGCTCAGCAGCCTTCCCAGAAGCTGGCCCTGCCTGTCCTGTGGACCCTGCCTCTGGTCTTGTCCTCATTCATTGTGCGCTGTCTCCTCTCCTCCTTTTCTTCTCTGGTTTTGGCACCTAGTTCTAGCTTGGCTGTGTCTCTTAGGCCAGGCTGTCTGCGTGCAGGTCTCACTCTCTGGACAACTGCCCTTCTGAGGGAGCAGGAGCAAAGGGTTCCTTTGGGTCAGATGTGTCCTGGGGTGGATCATCTCTGAGCTGCGACCGTGGAGCTCTGCTGGGCCTCCAACGTGTGCCACAGTGAGAAGGAAAGATGCTGCTTTTGTCTTCGCACTCGCAGCCCCCAGAGGTGCAGTTACAACGGAGATACCAACTCCTCGACGGGTTTCACCTAATAATCACACTCTGCTCTGCCTGCAAGTACCATCAGTGGTAAAGGCGCAGACGTAATAACGGCGGGGAAGAGAAGAGGTGCTATTTAGCAGCTCTAGAGAAGCCTGTGAAGAATCAGCTTTCTTCAGACTATCGGTGCTCAGGGAACACTAGCACATGCAATATTCAGTGAGACATGGAAATCAACAGGGAACAAGCCATAAATATCTCCTGGAAAAATCACTGATGGAGATGATGAAGCTGAAAATGATGAGAGGTCTAGAGAGCCTTCTCTGTGGTGGGGACTTGAGGGACCGGGGACACTAAAGAGCCGTACGGAAAAGTGAGATCTGAGGGCTTGTTCGAGGGCTTCTGTCTATCAGTGGCAGCAGGCAGGAGGCAAGATGGAAAAGGAAAAGAGACGCAAGAGAGCCGTTCCAGCACGGCCAGCCTGGGGACAGCCGTGGGGCAGGACTCGGGGAAGGCTGGAGTTTGGTGGACAAGGCTGCTCAGCGGGAGAGAGTCGGGAAGCAAAGTCCAGCGGGTGACGGAGACCCAAGGAGCCTGTCCCTCTCCATCAACCATGGAAGGCGACTAAGGCCTCGATTTAATTCCCTCCAGTCCGTGCTCGAGGTGGGAGGAAGCCGAAGCGCTTGCCCGAAACGGGGCAGCGCGGGGGCTCCCAAGCCCAGCTGCTTCCCCAAGAGCCGGGGAGGCAGGAGGAGGAGCCGGCGGCCCGCGGGTAGCGTGCGCGCTTCATTAGGCTCCTTTCCAGCGGAATGCAACGCACAGCTAATCTCATTACGGTATTTTCCATAACATTACAATGCTGACATAATTACAGGATTTTCCGTTAGCCATTATATAATTGAAAACTTGCCGGGGAGAATGGTGTCAGGTTGCCTCAACGAAAGTGTCCCGGCAGAGCTGGGAGATGCTTTCTGCTAGGTGCTTTATTTTTTCTTTTCAAGGCCTTTCTTTAGGCAGCCTTTTCCCCCCCTCCAGCCCAAAGCATCCCAGTGCCCTCATCCTGCCCACGTAGTTTCTCACTGTTTCTAATCGGCGGGTCCAACATTTCTTTGACGTCGTTTTCTGCACTGCTCAGCCGTTAGGTAACCATAAAACATCTTCATTTCTGAAATCAGCTCAGCTTAATCCTCCCCGGGGGGGTTAGTGCCAGCATTTTTCACGGCTGTCGTTGCCTTCACGCTGAAGAAGCTGAAGGCCGCTGGGCTGCGACCCTCGCCGGCGGCGGTGATCCTCCGCGCCCGTCGAGCAGGGAGAGCTGACGTGCGAAACGCAAGTTATTTGGTCGAAGGCCTGCGGGAGGAGGTGGGAAAGGAGCCACGTGGTGCTCATTGAACAAGGAGAGGTGAGACGCAAAGAAGCTAAAACTTCTCAGCCCAACACAGTAATTGGGTTATTTCGCCTCCCGATTTTCCACGCGTGCGTGCATTGCCGACGCTTCCCTCCCCTCTGCTCGGTCTCGTTGGCCTGAGTAGCCAAGTCATTTCTAGCGAGGCTGTTGGTGAAGAGGGGGAAAAACTTGCCTGAAGCCAAGGAACTTCAGCCAAGGACTTTGAAGCTTGCCGAAGTCCAGTGACACGACGTTGCGATTGAAAGGGTCGGGCGATTTTAATTGCAAACAGCGTTACTGGGCTTTGCTCACATCCGCCCTGCTTGGCCAAAGCGAACCCCGTGCTGCCGCGACTGCGTGAGCTCCCAACCCGGCTCCGCCGCCGGAGCGTACGGACCCGTCCCAAGCGCCCGCGAGCTCGCGGCATCTGCGCTCCGCGGCTGGGGGAGGAGGTTTGGCCGTCACCCCTGAGCCACGGTGGAGACCCCCTCGCTGTGCAGCAAACCCCCCGGGGCCCGAGCCGAGACCCCCCTCCCTGCTCCAGCTCCCCAGCGGCTCGCTGCAGGGTGCTGGCGCCTTCACGGGTGGGTGGCCGGCTGGAAGAGCTCCTCACCTCTGGAATTCGTCGTGGCATATATTCCCTGCTTTTTTTTTTTTTTTTTTTTCAGCTCTTTTTGAGGGAAATGCTGAGGGTTTGCGTCGGGTTCGGAAGAGCTCTGCGCAAACGCTCTCTGCGGGAGGAGGCAGATTTGCCTTGCAAGCTTCTGCATTTGCAGAATGCACAAATGCTTGTGCAATTTTGCGCACAAAGGAGAGCGGGAGGCTGGCAGGGGCAGGGAAAGAGCGTGGGGGCACGCGCGTGCGCGCGCGTGCACGAGCTGCTGCGAACTCTTCCGGTCGCCGCAAGCGGTAATGATTGCCATATGGAGCGATACGTCTGTGGAAGACCGGGAATGAGCAGAGCCTAATCCTCGCCACGGGTCGGAGCTGCAAAAATATTCACGCGTGTGGGCACCCGTCCCCGGGCTGGGCTCGGGCTGCCCTCCGTGGGGCTCCTGCTGCTTTCCGTTAACCCCCGGCCCTCATTCCTTTCGTTTCTGAGCAGTCTGCTTCGGTCAGAGCTCAGCCACGGGGAGGAGATTTATTAAGTGCCCTGAAATAAGTGTCTGGAGAGGCGGCAGCTCCCGACTTCAAGACTGCAGAGGGGGCTGAGGTTGGCACCAGAGGAGATGCAAGGCTGAGGGAGAGCTCGAAAAAGGAGGAGAAAGAGCTGGGTGAATCCACCGCTTTCTCTTTCTTTTTCTCTTTCTTTCTCAAAAGTTTGTTCCCTGTAAAAATCCTGACTTTAACCCTAGTCGCAGCCTTCAGCGATGAGCCTGAAACTGCGTGTTTCTGGATCGTCCATCAGCCACGCACCCTCGCGCCCGCGCTCTTGGGCGACGGGCGACGGGCGCAGGCGATGGGGCAGCTTGCAAGGCTGCGAGGAGACGTCCAAGCTGCTGGTCTCGCCCACGGTCCTGAGCAAACCTTCACCTACCCGCACGAGGAAAGACCTTGCAGGTCCTCAACAGTCCTACCTGGAGCCCCCTCGCTCCGGCGGTCCCCCCTCCCCGGCCGCGGAGGCAGGCGGCGGTGACCCACGCGCCGGGGCCGAGCTCTGGCCTTGTCCTCGTCCCGCCAGCTTCCCGGTGGCCTTCCGTGGGGAGACCCTCCGGACCGGACCGTGGGGGGGGGGGGGGGCTCCGCAAGCCACCGGCCTGAGGAAATGGGACCTTGCACGGCAGCGGGGAGGAGACGCCGTGAATCAGAGCGGGAGAGGGGGAGAGCGGGACGCGGCGGCGCGGGATTAGGGGAGGGGAGCGTCGCGTAGCTTAATGCTGCCGAGTTCAACTGGCTCCACTCGCTCATTTTGCAAATTTGGGCAATTTTTATTAATCCGTGAAAACGTTCGGCTCCTCTTACGCGATGACATTTCCAGAACTTGAGGCTTTCCTGAGTTCTTACGGAGAAGCGAGAGATAATTCCTTTCTCCGGGGCCAGACAGATAAGGACTTTGCATCTCCCGAGTGGCTCCTCGCAGATTTTGCAGGACACCCGCAAGCCCCTCGCTCGCCCCTGAACCGGGGCCGCCGGGAAGCGGGACAGGGCGGCTGCGGGAGGAGACCGGCAGGCTCCGGACACGCACGGCGCTGGAAAATGTGGCCGCGAGGGACTTTGGGAAGACGCTGACCTAGTGCAGCATCGGTCCTTTCCTGAAAGAAGTTTGTCCAACATGTTCTTTAAAAGCCTCCAGAGGTGGAGGCTGCTCAGCTCGCTTCCAGCCTCCTCCTATCCCCGCGGTCAGGATCAGCGCGGCGATAGTCGCCGTTACCCTTTCCACCTCTCCTAACGCCGCGACTGCCCGTCCCGGCCGCGGTGGACATGCCGGTGCCAGCCGGGCGCCCTGGGAAGCGTCACCAACATCTCCCCTCGCCACCCAGCCGGGTGCGGGGTTGCGTGGGGCTCAGCGCCGCCCTCGTAGGGACCCTTGGGGGGGGGGGGGAACATTAAAGCACTTGCACCCTGCAAACACCACCCTGCACAGCTGTCTGACCCCTCCTGAGCTCGCTTCCAGCCACCAAAGGCTCCTGCGCCTTCCCCGAACCGAGGACCCACAGGCCAAGCCGGGGGGCTGCAGAAGATCCCTAAAACTGGGGCGGTGCCGGTTCCTCCTCCGAGAGGGACCCTGCGCGGCGGCTCCTCGCTCCCGGCTCTGCAAACGGGGGAAGGTTTCTGCAAGCCGGTGCCAAGTCCACGCTCCAGCAGCTGCATGTTCTCCGGCGTGAGTCATCCCCACCCCGAGCTCTCAGCCGCTCCACAACAACATTCCTTCTCCGTGATCCAAGATCCTGGCTGCCATCAGCCGCTGTCTCCTTCTCCCGCCGCGGTCCACAGGGTTCCTGGTATCCAGGCTCCATCCCCCAAAGAGGCAGCAGGGAGCGGAGAACGCCCTGCCAGGGTGGCCAGCCGCAAGAGCTTAGACGAGGCGCCTTCCAATTCCTCTCCCTCCCCGAATCCAGAGGGAGGTGCCCAGGACCAGGAGACTTTTTTGTTTCTCTCTTTTAGAGGAGAGCCAGTGACGTGGATTTTTTTTTCCGCACCGTCTTTTCGTTGTTCCTCCCTCTCCGGGACGTGTCTGGAACGGAGCGAACGCTGCCCACCCTCTCCCAAAGCACCGGGAAGTGACCTGAGACCCGTGGTCCTACACATCTCCCGTCCCGCAACGAAGTCCAGAGCCTCCTCCCTGCCATTGTCCCTCTTTATCCCTGCTTCTTTCTCCTCTCTATACAGCCCGGAGTTATTCTGCATTGTGCAAAGAGTAAAAGCAGGAGGCAAGAGGGCAACGGCGACGTCCTCCTCCCCGCTCGGTGGTCTGGGTGCTGCAGGAATGGTGGAAGCACCATGCGGAGCTCTTCCTCCTCTGCAGGACCCTAGAGGCAACTCGTTGCAGAGGGCCCGGCCCCCGTGCCTGCCTCCGGGCAGGCTCCAGTTCCCACGTCCACCACCCTTTACCACTTTAATGGTAGACCCGTGGGTAGACTGACGCTCTCGCGGTGTCCTGCCCACCGCTGGCATCTGGTGGCTCAGGATCGCTAACCTGCTTTTGAGCTCGCTCTGTAGTGAGCGAGCAGTGATTGCGCGACAGCAAGAGTCCTTTGGCTGGTGGCATTTGGACCGCGAGAGTCCCTCCCCTGTCCTGCTGCGGGGACACGTGCTGACAAACGTCCCTCCCGCGGCGGATGGCGCTGAGCTCTTGCTGCTTCCATCGCTGGATCTTTGGCTGGCTGCATCTGGCACAGGTACAGCCCCTGGATAGAAGTCCAATCTTTCTCCAAAGCAGTAATTTCTCCTGGATCGTGGAGAGCCCAGCTGGTCTCCAGCGGTAGTGAAGGGAGACCTGAGCATGTTGCTGAACAGCGTGAAAAGCCAAAGTCGGATATAATTCATCCCCGAGGTGCCTTGTTCGCTAGCTCTGCTGGGCCACCGGGACGAGCCAGGCGCCTCTGCGGCCCAGCTGGCGCTTTGCACCCGCAGTGCCGCTCGCCTGCCCTTCCCTCGCACGCACTGTCCAAGAACCTCCGAGGCGCTCCCCAAGACCCTCCAAAGCGCTCCCCAAGACCCTCCAAAGCGCTCCCCAAGAACCTCCAAGGCGCTCCCCGGAGGCTGCTTTGGTGGAGCCTCGGCGCTCCCGGGCCGTCGGCAAGGCACGACGAAGGCGGCACCAGGCAGCGCGTCACGGGCCCAACCAGGAGCGGCCACCCGCTCTCTCGTGGTCCGGGTGCCGGGTGATGCTTCCCGGCCGGAGCCGGGCAAGGAGAGCGGCGTCCTGAGCCCCGGATCCGCTCGAGCCCTCCCAACCAGACCCGACCGGAGGGGAAAGCGCCCCTGCGGCCTCCTTCAAACGTCGCCCACGGGGCGGGGGCTGAACAGCTCGGCTGCAAAATTTGGTCTCACGTTTATTCCAAGCGCCAAACCCTCGCATAACTTGAAAGGAGAGGGTGCCGCAGCCCCGGTGCGGGTGCCACAGTCCCCGTGCGGGTGCCGCTGTCCCCGTGCGGGTGCCGCGGCCCTCATGCGGGTGCCGCAGTCCCCGTGCAGGGAACCGGGAGCTGCCGGACGGCACCTCGTCGCCGGCTGCGCGCCCGCGAGCCCTCGGGAGGGGCTCCATGGCCGGGCTGCGGGGAGCGGGGGGCTCGTCCTGCCCCCGGGGCTGCGGGAGCCCCGTCCTGAACGGCGGCGAGGGCAGCGAGGGGCAGAGCATCGCCGCGGCCCGCGCAGCGCGGCGACCCCCGGCCCGCCTCCCCGCCGGCCCCCGCGCCCGTTTCAGCGCGGCCAGAGGCAGCAAAATCCGCCCCCCCGGCGAGGCCGCCGGAGTAAAACCGACGCTCCGGGGGAGCGATGGCAACTTTCCCACGAAGGCGGCGGGCGGGCGGACCGGGCCGGGGGCGGGCAGACCGGGGGCGGGCGGACCGGGCCGGGGACGGAGACGGGGGGGGGGGGGGGGGGCGGCTCCCCGCCCCGCCGCAGCCCGCGGCAGCTCCGCTCCGCTCCGCGCCGCCCCCCCCGCGGCGAGGCGGCGGAGGGCAGGGCCGGCCCGGCGGCCCCGCCGCCTCCCGCCCGCCCCGCGCGCTGTCCCGGGCGGCGGCGCGGGGCGCTCGGAGCCGCCGCTCCATGGCCCGCGCGGCGGCGGCGGCGGCGGCGGCCCCCAGCGCCCGCCGGCCCGGGCGGAGGCGGAGGCGGCGGCGGCCCGGTCGCGGCTCCGGTCGCGGCTCCGGTCGCGGCTGCGGCAGCCCCGGCGGGAGGCGCACGGCTCGGCGGCGCCGGTAAGCGGGGCTGGGACGGCGGCGGCGGCGCGCGCACCCCGGCACGGGGCTTGCACACGCACACACACACACACACACGGCACGGGGCTTGCACACACACACACACACCCGGCATGGGGCTTGCACACGCACACACACACACACACACACACACACACGGCACGGGGCTTGCACACGCACGCACACCCGGCACGGGGCTTGCACACGCACGCACACACACACACACACGGCACGGGGCTTGCACACACACACACACCCGGCATGGGGCTTGCACGTGTACACACACACACACGCACACACCCGGCACTGGGCTTGCACATGCACATGGCACTGGGCTTGCACACGCACACACGCCTGGCACTGGGCTTGCATGCACACACACAAACGCCTGGCGCTGGGCTTGTACACACACACACACACACACACACACACGGCATTGGGCTTGCACACGCACACCCCTGGCAGTGGGCTTGCACACAAACACATGCCAGGCAGTAGGCTTGCATGCACACACACACATGCACACACACAGCCACTGGGCTTGTGCGCGCACACACACACACACAGAGCATGGGGCTTGCATGTACATACACACACACAGACACACACACGGCACCGGGCTTGCACACACACACCCTGGCAGCAGGCTTCCATGCACAGACGCACACACACAGCACCGGGCTTGCACACACACACACACACAGGGCACTGGGCATGCAGGCAGGACAACGGGAGCCGGCGGCAGCTTCCAGCACTTTTCCCTGCACCCCCTCCCCGAGGGCTGCGGCGAGGGCTGGTCCCGCAGCTGGTCCCTGCACGGGGTTTGGGTCTAGGCGGGGGGGGGGTGGGAATTACCCCGGGGGCTCCTGGAGCTGCAGAGTGGGACGTTTGCACGCGAGTGCCGGAGCGGCTCGCCGGCGACGGCTGTGCCTCCCCGGGGAGGGGGGGGCGAGCTGGACCGCGGCCGGACGCCCGCTGCCGGCGGGACGCCTTCCGGGTGGGTTCGGTTGCTTTGCATCATTTTCCCCAACTCGGAGGGCTCCCCGTGAAACTGTGGGTGCGGGGGGGGGGGGGGGAAACAGTGGGAGCACGCCGGCACCCGGCAGGCCTCGGGGCGAGGGCCAGCGCCAGGCCTGAAGCCAAGGCCGAGGGACGTGACGTAGCTCTGCGGGGCAGCCGGGGCCCGTGGTGAAGCAAGGTCGGAGATGGGAGGCTTAAAACGCTGGAGGCAGGAGGAAGCCTGGCTGGGAACGCGTCCGGGAACCCCTCTCCGTAGCCGTGCTGTGCGGAGCCGGGTATAAATCTGTGGGCGGGAGGAGGTGGCTCGTGCTCGTTTGCACCCACCAGCTAACTTGGTCCGTGCTGGGGAGCGCCGAGGACTTGGCAGCCCCCAGGAGCCGGCTCCCTTCCTCCACCCCGCCAGGGACTTTCGAGCGGAAGGGAAGGTGCCAAATTCAGAAAGAGTTTTGTCCTAATTCCCTGGAAATCCCAGCCTACGTATTTTTTTTTGTTGTTGTTTTTTTTTTTTTTTTTTTTTTTACTCTTTCCCTTGCTCTTAGTGTGGTGATTTTCTAGTTACGTGCTTGGGCGCAGCCTGCTTCCCGGGTACCTCTGGCACCCTGCGCAGCTTTCCAGGGGTAGGAATTTTGCTAGGAAATCCCTCCGTGCTCCCCGTTCCTCCGTCCCCTTCAAGGAAGGAATGAAGCTGACGTTAGCAATCCGTTCTCAGTTTAAATTTAGATGCCTGCATTATCTCGAATTTGGATTTATTAATTATTTGCATCTGGTTCATATCAAAAAGTTGAGCAATGCAGATGTCCTGGTTTCGGAATCAGCTTGGAGGAGAAACGTGAAATTAGCCTGCGTTTCTATTGTCTCGGCAGACAAAGGCCCATCCCAAGCGACGAGGAAACGCAAACCGCTTTCAGGGTGCCTGGCACGAGTTAAATGACCATCTAACTTGCTTGATCTCCTAGCTATGGGTGACCAGAGCTCATTTCCCAGCCGTAGTGATTAGTCTAATTAGCAGAACAAATCTGGGTAAGGCAAGCTCTGTAATTAGTAATATCAGTTGGATGTTTCCACGCGCTTTCTTTGCCTGCGGGGTAGAAAGGAATTTAGTGGGTGGCCTCGATTTGGAGAAGGGAAGACTTTGGAGAAGTCAAGGTGACCAGGGTGCAGGGAGCAGTCCTGCAGCAGCGAGGATGAGGTTGCTTTCGGGACCGCTGCCTCACCCTCGGTTGAGCGCGTTGCTGGGGTGGGAAGCCACTTTGCCCACCAGGACCTTCTGCTCCTTTGAGGTCACTCTGCCCGTTGGATCTAACCTATCCGTAGCTCCGTGTCTGCTCTAGTTTTACTCTGCCTGCAGGCTTCATCCTAGCTGAGAAGTCATTGCTAGGGGAGCCCAACTCTCCTCCTGGCCCTGCGTGGATCGACAGCAGAGCTGGGCAGAAAGCAAAGCCTTTCCCCGAGCAGTAGACCTGTATCTCCCCCCGAGAGACCGTCGCATTTCTCCTGCAGGCTGCTGTCCCTTTTACTACATTTCCAAGCCACACTGGCGAGCTTGGTGGCTCCTGTCCACTGGCTGGGACGTGTGATCTAAATAGGCGCAGCCAGCAAGTGGCTTCTCCACCGTCTGGCTTGGCATGGAGCGAAGCCAGTGTCTGCTGGTGGCCACGGAGGTGTGAGGGATGGCTGTGCGCGGAGCCCCATGTGCTCTTGCAGGCCCTGTTAGACCGTCGCAGCAGGTTAGGGAGTGTATGAATGTCTCCTCATCCCATCTTCTCGTCTGGGAGAAACTGAGGTCTCAACTGCTGCAAGTCCTAGAGAAGAAGGGAGAAAAACTAGGGGTGCTGCAAACTGATGATCCATCGCTGGCCACTGGCAGAGGTGAAGTGGTTGCACCCCGAACCGCTTGTTCCCCAGCAAAACCTGGGGTAAAAACGAATTTAAACCTTGGTTGGGAGGAGCTGGCCCAAGGCCCTCAGCCCGGGACCACGAGGTGCTGATGGTTCCCGCTGCGGAGGGCGGATGATCCCTCCTGAGCTGTGCTCAGTACTGACGTCCTGCGTTTGTGTGCGGCAACCGAATTAGTCGTGGTTGATTAACGAGTGTCCTCAGCGAAAGCTGACGCCAGAAAGACAGGTTTTGTCGGGGAGCAACGTGCTGGTAGCACATGAAAACCGTGGCGCAGATTTACCTGGAGGGACCAAGCCCGGACGGGGCTTTGCCCCTTTGGGCCGAGAGCTGCCGGTACGTGCTGAGCGATTAAACAAGTTTTTCTTTTGCTGAGAGACGTCCTGAAAGACGCTCGCCTGCTTCATCTTTTTTTTTTTTTTTTTTTTCCTCCTGTCTGGACACTTTTTTAATCTATAGCCAACGGGGGAAATTTCGAGGTGGACTGGAATAATAAGGAAGGAGAAGGGACATGAGCGCAGGGCGCAGAGGCGGCTGACCCACGGCGACCGAGCGGGTCCCGCTTCGCCCGGCGGGGATCCCGCGCCCCGGCGCCGCTCCCGCTCCCTCCTCGCCCCCGCGCCGGGGGCGGCGTTGGAGGTTACGCCGAAAGGGAGCTATTTTAAACCAGCAGACTGCCGTTACCGCTCTGTTTTCCCGGCGCCGGTGGGCGGCGGAGCCGGGCAGGGTGGGAGAGCGCAGCCCAGAGGGGCTCGGGCCGTTGGGTCCCTCTTTCCTGCCCAGCGAAGGTTTCGGGGAAAATCATGCTCTCAGCTGCGGGCAGGTGCTGGGAGTTTAAAAAGCAACCTAAATCAGGGATTTATTTTATATTTTATTTTATTTTATTTTATTTTATTTTATTTTATTTTATTTTATTTTATTTTATTTTTATTTTTATTTATTTATTTATCCCCAGCACAGGCTCCTCTCTCCAGCCTCTTCCCAAGCTTTTCTTCCAGCTCGGGCAGGCTCCAGCAGCAGGTGCATCCCAGGAAAGCGCCCGGGAAAGGGCCGGCCAGTTGGGCAGGATTTCCTGCGAGCGGCCGGCGCAGCTTAGCAGCTCGCCCGGGAGCTCTGCAGCGGGGCCGGGGCAGCCGGGCTCTCCCTGCCGAAACCCTCCTGTTTTAATTTTTAATATTTGCGTTTTAATTTTTTAATATTGGCATTTATTTTAATGACGGGCTTATTGCAGGGATTGGAAGCTTAACTGTGGCTTTGCCTGGGTCCCGGTGAAAGGCGGAGGGGGGTCCGGGAGCAGGGATGCTGAGCCTCCCCGCCGAGCTCCGTTCGGTGATGCCGCGAAAATACCGCAGGGACCGATCTGTGTGAGCGTCGGTGCCTGCAAGCTGGAGAGTTTGACGGCAATGTCGGATCCCTTTTTTCTTTTTTTTTTCTTTTCTCTCTCTCTCTCTCTCTTTTTTTTTTTTTAAGTGCTTATATAACCTTGGGGATTCTATTAATAAAAATAATGGTTTTGAACTCTGGGAACAACTGTCTCCAGCAATGAGCAATTAAACGCTGCCAGTTCTGCGAGCAGGCAGCTCTCGGGCTTCGGGAGATAAGGGGAGAGGCGCCGGGGCCGGAGCAGAGGCGGAGGGCCGGGGGGCGGCAGCGGGTTCCCGCAGCGCTTCGGGGGCGGCAGGAGAGGCCGCAGGGGATTCCCTGGTTGCACGAAGGGTTTCTGAGCGGGCGTCCCCGAGGCTGGTGAGGCCGAAGGCTCAGGCAGCCCTTGGGGGGATTTGGGAGAGGGGGGTTAGCTGTCCTCTGCCTGACCCTCCTCATCCTCCGCATCCTTTCCTAGCCCGCACAGGCAGACGGCCAGGGCCGGGGGCGGGGGGAATCCTGCTGCCCGGAGGGGGAAATGAGGTTGTTTCAGCTCAGCCTGCGGAGTCTGGAGCACGTGTGCCAGCACATGGTCCAGGTCGGGAGGCCAGGGAACGGGCAGCGTCCGCAGCATCCACCCGCTGCATCTGCTGCATCCACCTGCTGCACCCGCAGCACCCACCCGCAGCATCCGCAGCACCTGCTGCACCCGCAGCACCCACTGCATCTGCAGCACCCGTTGCATCCACCCACTGCACCCGCAGCATCCACAGCACCTGCTGCACCCGCTTCCCTTGTGCCACGGTGTTTTTTAATAACCCCCGTTTCCCAAAGCAGCGCTCTTGACCTCATGGAAAACCACGGATTCCCGCAGAGCGTGGGACCGAGGGCCAGGCCCGGCGGGAGCCCGGTGCCCGGCGGTGCCCGGCACCGGAGGCGCGAGCGGGGCTCGTGCCCCACGCTATTCGAGGCGATCGCTTCGGAAAGCAGCTGGCCGGCCGTGCCGGCTCCGCGGGGGGAGCGGAGGGGGCTTAGGGGAAGCTAAACGGGATAGGCATGGAATTAGGTTTAAAGAGGCACCGCCAGCACAGCATTTAAAGGGTTTAATATAACATTGAGGTTGAATCTAAGATGGTAATTAAGGAAAGCTGGGAACATTATCTAAATAAGGGTATTTGGAGTGGAAAGAAATACAGCCTTTAGGAAGTGTTAGATTGCCCGGTTGTTTCCCTTAGTAGCAAAATGTTTTGCAAAACAAAGCACAAAAGTCGGGTTTTTTAACTCGAGGGCGGCCGCTGCACTGGGCAGCTGCCGCGGCGGCGCTGGGCGCGGGGCAGGATCGTCGCCCTCCTCCAAGGGAGCGTTTGCCCCCGCCCCCGGGGTCCGGGATTCTTGGGTTTTTTGAGGTCGGGGTGTTTTTTTTTTCTTTTTTTCTTCTTTTTTTTTTTAATATCTCCCTCATTCAAGTTGTCTCAGCTTGACAGCCCTGTGCCAGGAACACGCTGTCATCCTGAAACTCATATCTTTAATTCCTTCCCTGTGATGCTAATAACACCTTAAGATGATTAAGACTGGAGGGGAAAGGAAAAAAAAAAAAAAAAAAAAAACACCCTTGGTATCGCGTTTTCCCTCCCGTTGGCTATGCTGTTTGCTGGCTCTCGGCGCTTCGTTCGTCTCGGGGAGCGAAATTAGGCTGGTCCCGGGCTCCCTGCCTTGCCGCCCGGTCTCGCCGGCCCCGAGCGGTGCGACCTCCGGCCCCGCTGCCGCCCTCGCAGGGATGTTCTGCTTCAACGGTGGTTTCCAGTCCGCGACGTGGTGGTGATGGTTGCGGGGGGGGAGCTTGCTGGCGACGGCCTCCGGCACGGCGGGCAGCTGCGTTGTCTTGGTGGGCGTGATGGTCGCCGTCGCCCTGAGGACCTCCCGGACCTGCTAGTGATGCCTCTTCTTCGCCTTTCTCTCCTCCCCCTTCTCCCTCCTCCCCGTCCCGCAGGAAGAGCCGGTGAAGCGGAGGTGATGACTGCCGAGAGCACCGAAGCCAACGGCCCCATGAGGAGCCAGGACGCCGCGGGCAACAAGCCGCCGGCTCCGGCCGCCCCGTCGCGGCGCCGCGGGCGCCGGCGGAGACGCAAAGCGCCGCCGGAGGTGGCCGTGAAAGGGCAGCTCCGCATGCGCTCGCCGTCCGGGGTCTTCGTCATGGTGGGCATCTCCGTCGTCTTGGTGGGCATGACGATCGCTGTGGTGGGCTACTGGCCTCACCGGGCCGGGGCCCGGGCTGGCTCGGGGAACGTCAGCAGCTCAGGGGATGTGAGGAAGGAGGTGGCTCACGCTCGCCAGTTCCCCCACAGCGAGAAGCTCAAGCTCATCGGCCCCGTCATCATGGGCATCGGGCTCTTCATCTTCATCTGCGCCAACACCATGCTCTATGAGAACAGGGACATGGAGACCCGTCTGCTGATGCAGAAGGGCCTCTATGCCATGACCACGGGCCTCCCCGAGGAGGCCGGCGCTGAGGACAAGTACTGCCAGAGGAGGGCCAGCCAGCCCACGCTGAGGGCCAGCGCTGAGTGCGTGGAGGGCTGCTACGAGGTGGACCTCACCTCCAGTGTCTTCCAGTCTTGCCCCAGCCCCAGGAACAAGTGGGCTGACTGCTACGGACCCAACCGGCTCCAGACCACAGCCCAACTCCTCCACCACAAAGCTGTGTCCCCCTCCGTTTCCCTCCTCAGTGTCCACTCGGGCTCTGGCAACTCCACGGAGGGAAACCTCAACCTTTCCTTCAGTCCTGGAGCCGAATCCCTCATTTCTTCTGCTGTCAACGCCCTGGCGCTTCCTGTGATCAAGCTGAACAACTGTCTGCTGGAGACCGCAGCTGTGTCCACAGGGGCTGTCGAGAAGGCAGAGGGGAGCCCTGCCGAGCCCGTCGAGGAAATGCAGAGACCTTCTTGGGCTCTTCTCGCCCACCGCAGTGGCATCTCCCCAAGAGGACAGGACCACCTGGGCAACCATGTTGTCATCAACGTGGACGGTGGCTGCCCAGTTCCCCCTGCTGCAGAACCACCCCTGCCCTCTGAGTGCGCCGAGAAGGAGCCCAGCTCGGACTTGCAGCTCCACACCCCAGGACACTCCAAGTCCCTGGACCTGGGCAGGCCTGGGGTGCTGCTGGTGACTCCCATCAAAGACCGCAAAAACCGGAGCTGGCCTCGGCTCGACCACCTCAGCCTGGTAGGTTACGCCAAACTGGAAAGCACAGGGGAGTCCTCCGATCAGCTGCTGGACCAAACGGAGCAGCAGAGCAGGGATGAGGCCAGGCCCAGCTCATGGGAGGTGGGGACTGAGCAGGGCTCACAGGTCTGACTCCAGCAAAGCACCAATGCCGTTCTCCTCCCACCCACCCTGCCTCTCCCAGCGCTATTGGCCTCTTCACCATGTCCCTTTAGGAGTTCCTGGGCATGGGTTTTGGCTTGCTCTTCATTAAAGTGGACATTGCAGTGCTGGAGGGAGGTCCCTTTGCCAGTGAACAAGGCCTCGACCTGCTGCTCCTTGGGCAAGACTCCATGCAAGGCGGGGGGCATCTCCCCAGGGGCAGCTGTTCCCCGTTCCTCGACCAGGTTCTCAGTGGATGCCCTTGGCCTTGCCTTACAAGCCCTTCTCCCAATGTCTTTTGTAGAGGAAGCCTCACTTGAACCTGAACCCAAGCTGAGATGAGGACACAAGGCAAGGGATGCCCTAGCAGCTCCCCCCCCCCCCCAACAGCACTTTATTTCAGCGGGGCGAGGGTGGGTGGCAGAGAGTTTGGGGTGGGCCTGCTCACCGAGCCCACCAGGAAATTTGCTTGACCAGCGCACGTAAGCCTGATGGGGCTATTAAACGTTATCTCAATGCCACGAGGTACCGACTCGAGTCATAGTCGTGTCATAGGGGTACTTGGGGCTGGTTCTGCAAAGAGCAGCTTGTTTCTATGCATGTTGCCACCAGAAAATCATTGTTCTGGTGGACGATTTGATGCTGTGGTGGGAACCCAGGAACAGGGTCAGTGGGAGACCAGTGGGGTCTGCTTGCTGTGGTCAGGCATGGTCCCCAAGCCCCGTCTAACACAAGGACGCCAGCACAATGCTTGCGTTGGCTTGCTGGAGTGTCACCCAGTGACTGCCAGCTCTGAATTTAGCCTGGAAGCACATGGAAATGTGTGTGTTGAAGATGGCTGGGGAGAGTTTTTCCTGGAGAAAAGCCATGATTTAATTGTGACCAATTTCCAACCCTCAAAAACAATCTCTCCTCTCTCTGAAGTGTCTATATTGGCATAAACCCAGGTACAAACCTGTCTTACTGCTAGTTTGCAAAGCCACAGTGCCAGGAAAAGTCTCTCTTGCATGGGCAGCAGTAGAGAAAGCAAGAGGGCCAGCATGAATGACATTTCTGAAAAGCCAGACTTTTTTTTTTTTTTTTTTTTTTTTTTTTTGAGAGAGAGCACAGTTTGGGGTGCGAGTGTTTTCCATAGGGCAAGTGACACTGGCCATCTTCTAGGGCCTGTTCCCCAAGGAAGGACAGCGATTGGTGCTGCCTGGGATGGCGAAGTTTAGCAGGACACATCATTTGGTCTTAAAGCCTCCTTCCAGGCTCAGATTGGGACGATAACGTAGAGGTTTCAGCTCTTTCCGGAGAAAGCTGGAGCTGCTTGTGGATGGTGCACGTTGCTAGGGCAATTGAGCTCCGGGTTGCCGGGCACTGAGCCACGTGCTGCTGCCCACTGCTGTGGTCACCAGGTGGATGCAATGTTCAGCCAGTGGTGGTGCAGCGGGTCTCCCAGCACCCCAGGAGATGGGGTGAAGCCCTACAGCTGGCCCTGAAGGCCACCCCCAGTTCACTTCCATTCCCTTTCCCCTGTGTCAGCTAAATTTCGGTGCCATGGGCAGCTTCCATGGGTGACGCCGTGGCCTGGCCAGAGTCTCCAGCTGGCCTTTCCTCCCGGGGTAGAGCACCTTTGGGGGTCAATATCTTGTTGCTGGGATAAAGGATGCAGGTAGGTGGAGGAAGGGTGCAATGGGGAAGTATAAGCAGTGGGGGGGGGGGAAACTGCACATTGGTGGGTGCTGGTTTTGCCCATGCCCCATTGGGTGCCCTCTCATTAGCTGGCTCCTTTGGCCATGGAGCTGGAGATGCTCAGGACAAGGTTGTGCTTGCAGATGCCTGTGCTGAGATTGGCACATACCAGTCTCTCCAAGTCTTCGACGTTGGGGGGGGGGGTGATCCCTGGAGCTAAAATAGCACCGTATCAAAACCCTCCTTTACTTTAGCTAGTTAAAAATGTCACAGCCAGCCTAAATAACCAGCGTTCCTGCCGCACAAGGGTGTCCCAGGTCCACGTGTGCACACTGCCCCTCCCACCACTGCTGCTGCCCGCCTGCTTTAGCCTCTCTCCATCTCCTGTCTGGCACCTCTGCTCTTGGGAAAAGCAACTCAGGGAGAGAGAGCGAGACATGCCCACGGATGTCTCTCTCTGTAGTAGAAAAATGTGAAGAAAATGAAGTGTAGAGAAGTTCTTGCTGGTGGGTGCAGGTGTCAGGCACTCCCCAGGCAGGGAGGTGGCAGGCGCAGCTCCCGGGCTTGGATTTGCCTTTTGCAAATGCAGGGAGCGTTTTCAAGCTTCACATGGGAGTTTGGGTTTCAGAGGACGGTGCCGAGAGCTGGAGCCTGTGAGCTTGGAAAGAAACCAAGAGCAAAGCAGTGGAGTGGAGCTGCACGGGGGATCCCACGTCTCTGCAGGGACGATGGGGCTCATCCTACCGGCAGAGGCAGGAGGATTACTGTGGCCAGGAACCCACCGGAGCTGAAGGGACTTGGGTTTCATTCCTGCTCTTCTCCACAGCATCCTTCAAGCTTAGGAGGAACAACGTGGCCACTGCTGGTTTGTGAGGACCAGTGTCCCCATGGGCACCACGGAGAAGCCCGGAGCGGGACATATCTCTTGGTATCCTCCAGCAAGGTGCCTGGGAGAAGCTGGTCCCTCGGGATGCTCAGGGAGGATATGTGTCCCAAGGTGCTTTGGAGAGCGTGAGGTGCTCAGACATTATGGCAATGAGCATCACGGACTGATTCATTCCCATGGCCAAGATGAGGGAGGCCCCAGGCCACCGGCGGTGCCTGGCTGACGTTCATACCCACCGCGCCGGCTGGGGAGGAGGTGTTGGAGATGCAGCATGCTCCAGGAGTGAGCTGGTCTCCAGAAACAGCTCCAGGCCAAGCAGCCAAGAGAGAGGGGAAGCGTCTGCTGCCTGTTTTCAAACGAGAAGTTTTGTTCTGGCCGGTTCTTTCTGAGTCTTTTTGCAGTTATTTCCCTGCTTTGATTTACCCCGGAGGAAGGAGGCAGGAGGACCAGGCTTGTGGCTGTGCAATGTGCAGCAGAGGGAGACACTGTGCCTTGCCCAAGTCCTCGCTGTCATGTAACGGCCGCATCACCAAAGCCCCTCTTAGTCCTGCCTCGGGCACTCTGTCCACCGCTTCGCTCCTCTGCACACCAGCGACCACCAGCTCAGCCCCGGCCCCGCTGACATGTCCCTGTGATGACCCCGGTTGGGTGAAGCAACCCAGAACCTGGGTCACCGCGCAGGGTGGCACCCATCGGCGCCGGTGCTGGCCCCCACCAGCCTCAGTCTCCCTGGGCGAAGAGCATCTCGCCACCATGGGGAGGCCCGCGGGAGGCCTTCGCGGGGACATGACAGCGCGGGGACATCTCCGACCCCATCCCGGCGTGCTCCTCAAGAAGCTCACATGCCGAACGTGATGCAGCAGGGCAACGTTGCAATAACCGAACCATTAAATTTAGCTTTTGAGCGACCGAACGCGCTGGCTCCTTGCGGGCCGGATGCTTCCCTTCTGCAGGGCTTCCTCCCATGGAGCCTGCGAGAGTTTCGCTGGAGTCACGACGGCAGAGTTTGACCCGGTCGTTCTCCGCACGTTCTCCCCCCTGTGAAAGCAAAGCTGGTCCTGCACCGCCCGCGGCGGCGTTGGAGTGCTCTGCGCCGATTTGAGCCAAGGTAGCGTTTTCCACAACATGTTCTCTTCCCTTTGACAACTTAGCATGTTCCATTTCGTTTTGCATTTTATTTTTTTTTTTTTTTGCATTCGAATTTCTATCTTGTCTTCCACACGGGGACAGTATCTGCTGCGCGCTCCACTGCCCAGGGCAGACAGAGTCTCCGGCACGACGGGAGCCTTTGCCGCGGAACAGCAGCTCAGCCCGGGGGCCAAACCTGCCTCTTCCCTGTAAGATTCTCCCCCCAACACCTTTTTTTCCCTTGTTTTCTTTGGGGATGGGAGAAGCTCCGCGCTGCTCCCTGCCTGCCGTCACCGCGAAATCCTGCCCCGGTGCTCGACGAGGCGGGAGCAGTGCAGAGCAGTAACCGAATAAAATGCGTTATTTTAATTAAGCTCGTGGTATCTCGCCCATTTTTGCCAACGTCCGCGCGTGCCGCGCATCGGTGCCTGCTGCCACCCAGCGCGGAAGGGGTCGAACTGTGGCTCCGGCATCTCCCCGGGGGCGGGTTAAGGAATTGGGGGGTCTTGGGGGTTCCCACCTCGAAAACATTGGAAAAGGGCGGCAGGATGCGTGCGCAGGGGGGTTTCTCCGAGTGTTTCTCCAGGCAAAAGGTGGATAAAGAGATGCCGCGGTGCGACCCCCGCGGAGGGGCGGCCCGACTATTCGCGGGCGGCTCCTGCTGTCGCTTGCAGTACGTCAGGATTTAATACGTGGCCCGGCTCGAAAGCGAAGGCAGGAAAGGCTCGCGAGACGGGGCGACGGTTTTGTTTGAAAATTTATTGGAAAAAATGCAATACAAGAAGCAATACTGAACACTTAACAGCTGCCTAAATGCTACAGCAACTTTCCCTTTGATTTACTATGAAAGTCCAAAATATCAGCTCCCGCCACTTTAACTAATCAGTCTATAAAGATTTGCCTTTCTTTTTTTTTAAAAAGTCCCTATTTTTATAAAGAATGTAAACAGCTAGCCTAGACAATTCACAATTGCCTTAAAAAATTTTACAAAGCTCCTTCATATTCTCAACTAAAAAAATTTTTTTTTTTCTTTTTTAACAAGGTTAATCTCTAAGCTCGGGGACTCTACCACCTCTTAGGGTAATTGTACAATTAGGAAATCAGCAAACCACAGTGTATTAAACCCAGAAATCAGTCAGTCCTTCGCTGACGCAGCTGTGCCGTTCGGAGACGGCAGTTTGGCAACCGGCGCCGCCGATCCGGTCGAAGGGACGAGAGCAGGTCACGGGCTCCTTGCCTTCCTCTCTATAAAAACATTCATATATAAATAGCTTCCATATAATGTGTATTATACAAGCGAGACAGTCTCTAGGTGAATTTGCGGACTGGGAAGAGCCGGGAACGTTCACAGAAACAGACCTTACGGAGCCGCTCCGTCTCCAGGAGCAGGTACCGCGCTAGGAGCCGAGTCTGGCAGAGCCCCGCGGCGCCGGGGGAGGACGCCGGAAGCTCCTTACGGTTTTCGGGGGGCCGGTGCCGCCGCGCAGAGCTCCCCGTCCCTTCTTCCCGGGCCGCCGCCGTGGTTTTTTCCGGCTCCGCCGGAGAGGCTCCGGACGCCCCGCGGGCTCGGGCAGGGGCGTCGCGGGAAGCCGCAGGACGGCGAGGAGTTGCGCCGGGGAGCACGCGCGGGCTCCGAGGCATTTGAAAGAAAAGCAAGAACTTAAAATGTAACCGAGGGGAAAGGTGTGAGCGAACAGCCTGGACACAGCCGCCCCAAATCCAGCCCAAATAAAATAAATGGAATAAATACCTATACAAATGTATTAAGGTTACTCTGCTCCGTGGGCCCTCAAGACGGGGAGGGCTCCCGCGGCCCGTCCGGAAAGGAACCACCTCGCAGGCCAACAGCTTTTCGAGCCCTACGTGAAGTTCACGCGCCCGTCGCTCGGGATTCGGGGCGCCTTTGGACGCACTCAGCCCCCGGGACACCCAACGGCACCCAGGGGACCGCGCTGCGGCCTGGCGCCGCGCTCCCGGCACCTCGCGGCCGCCAAGCGCCCTCCAGCGCTACGGAGAAACTTAAATTACCACCTCTTTTTTTTTTTTTTTTTTTCTGGTAAAGCTAAGAAAATCCTCTCGAACGACCACCCCTTTCTGGAGGAGTTACCTGCTGCGGGGCGAGAGCGCGAGGAAGGACTAAGCGGCGGAAAGCAGGACGCCCGGAGGCGGGAGGGACGCGGCCGGGCGGCCGCCCAGCGCGACGGCCGGCTAAGGCAACGTTACCCGACGAGGGCAAAGACGGCGAGCGGCGTCCCCGACCCGCTCACGGATCTGCCAAAGGAAGGAAAGGGCTGTTCGGACGTAAACGGGAAGACTTAACCTCTACGCTAAGGCCCCGGAGCGGCCTCGATTCGAGAGGCGGCACGAGCCCCGGTGGAGGCCAAAGGCTGTTTTTGGTGAAACAGCAAGTCATCGCAGCCCGAGCTACACCCCGCGGCCTCTGCAACGCGCGGTTCGAATCTCAAACCGCGGAAAACTCCTCCCGTTGCCGCTCGCAAGTGTCCGGGCAGACGGGCGGCGGAGCCGCAACGCGGCCGGGCGAAATGGGGCAGCCGCGCGGTCCTCCCCGCCCAGCCGACGGCGCCGCTCGAAGGAAGCTCCCGAAGCGATCGCACGGGGCGGCCGTGAGTCGTGCAACCGCAGCGACGCCGGTGCCTGCAAGCACGCGTCGCGCGCTCCTTTAAAACGGCGTCTTTCCGCGGTCCGTAAGCCGAGCCGGACGCCGCAGCCGCTCCAGCCCCGGCGGCCACATCGCCGACGGGGGGGCCCCAAAAACGAGCGCGGGAGCCTCGCTACGGCAAGCAAAACCCGCCACCTCCCGCGGGGCCCCGTCCAGCCTCCCCAAACAGAGCCGACAGGCCGAGAAGGATCGTCTGAAGGGTTTTAAACTAAATCGGGGTCGGATACAACACCTTCGTCCTGATACGGGTAAGGTGCTCAGCTTTAAACAGCACTGGGAGGAGGAGGGGGAGAAAAAAAGTGACTTAAAAAGCCTTATTTAAAAATCAAGAACACAAATAAGTGGAAAAACTATGACATTGAAAAAAATCGGTTACTGTGAATGCTGCATAAGCCTACCTTAATAGCATTCAGAGTCAACACACCTTAAACACACACTTCTAAGGGCGTTTTAATTTAATGGCATCTAGAAAACACAAACAGGTAGGTAGCGTTCGGCAGAGCCACGCAGGAGAAAGGCGAGGGGCCTATCGCAGCTCTCTCAAAGCTCTACAATTCACAGTATCAGGTGCTCGAAGCAACTTCCAGCATTCCTTAAACCTAGCCAACTATTAAGATGTGGGTACACGCTTACACCACCCAAACCTACTGTGTTCAAACAGCGCCGATCCGAAACCCACAACGGCGAAGAGATTCAGACTAAAGGCAGAAGCTGTGCTCTGCACGCCCGGGTATCGCGGTGAGAGTCACCAACTTCCTAAAAAGCAATCTGAAAGGCTGCACAAACTGAAGTCTGACCTTTTTAAAACTGTCTCTTCTGGCAGAAGGACCCAGCGGTAGCTTTTTGTGTACAAAGTCTGCTCTCAGAGTATGCACTCATGTGGCTTATCTCCATTACGCCCGACAAGGCCGAGGGGGAAACACTTTTTAAAAAGAAAAATAAAAAACAAAAAAAACCCAACCCTTGAGCCCTGCGAGTTGTGGTTGGGCTTGTAGCCGAAGAGGCTATTGCGTGAGAGGGAATGCAAAATTGAAAACCTGTAAAAAATGTTCAGTACAGTTAGAAATATGGCATATTGTTTGTCACAATATATATATAAAAAAACAATCAAAAAAACCCTATATTCAATAAGATCCACTGGATACTGGAAAATCCCAAGTAAAATGTCAAAGCGCAACTCCTACTAGATGATATGAATGTTCAGTTTCTGAGTGTAAGTCCGGTAAATCTGAGGTCTCTGTGCTCCAGGTAGTTTCTTTGTAGTTTTGCTGGGTTTCTTTTCCCCCGTGCTCTGTCTGGAAGGAACACTTCCTAGAGAGAGAGAAATACGTCAAGTTATAAATACTGACTTTCAATGAGAGAGAGAGGAACCTGCCTCCCTTAGCCTCGAAGTCATCTGAGAACGGAGAAGACGAGCTATCGTCGATGGCACGTTTGACCTGGGGCGCTGAGCTACAGCCAGGCATCGGTCACAAATAATATCCGACCCTTTTCCCGAAAGAGCTGCAAGTCTTCAAACCCTTACGACAAGTGCCATGTTGAATTAGATGTGGAAGCCCCTTTAATTAGCAGAGTTTGAAGCTTTAAACCACACATTGGCTTTTTCTCCTGGCCAGTATCTGTTAAATAACCTTGCCTGCACCGCGAGGCCAGTCACCCGCCCCGGTGGGAAGTCGGAGCTCGTCACCTACTTACGCAGCCTGGCTACTCGTCGGCAATCTCCGTCTCCTGGTGCACGACCACTTTGGTCACCGACATGTCCGGGTGCTGTTCTTTCGCTGCCTTTATGGCTTGTGCTAGAACCTGAAAGAGAGCACGTTTCAGAGGCGCGCTGCAGCCTGTGTGCCAGCAAGGAGCTCCGTGGCACCAAGAAACGACTTTTGTCTTGAGGGAGAGAAAAAGCAGAGTGAATAGGCTACAGCTGCTCACTTGGGAAGGAAACCCAGCTTTCTACCTAAGCAGGAAGGCTGCAAATGCAAATACAAGAGTAAAAGGCAAGGCAGGAAGAAATTCTGCACATTAGACCAGTGGCAAATTTATAGGCTCTGAAGATTCTTGGTCCCAGTGGGAACATGAAGCAAAGTGGAAACTGCTGGACCAAACGATTCGATGATTTTGGATCCAAGCACAAAGACAGTGGGTGAATTAAAGCCTGGTTGTGAGGCTCAAGCAGGGGAAACGTGCAATCTGGCTGCCTTTGGGGAGCCCTAGGCACGCAGCGGGCCAAGTGCAACTGCAGCACGTGCTGGGTCCTGGGGAGCCAGCGACCTTCAGTGGCACTGGATCATTTCTGAAAGGAAAGCCAGGTCTCTGAGAATACATCACATTGCTCAACTGGCTCCTGTTACAAGATGGATGACAGAAATTTAGCTATATAGCATACGCAAACCCTGTTTATTGTTCCAGCAAGTGCGGCAAGCACATTTCAAACATGTTCTCAGACATTTTCCATCAGATTTAATAAACTAGTTCTTCTCTTACAAATAAACTCCAGGCCCATGATACTTGCGACTAAAATTAAATCCGAAGTGTGATTCGCCGATGACAAAACCATCACTTTAACACACGAGCTAGAGGCCAGGGAGGCTGACTCACCAGAAAGGCTTTCATATAAGGACCGAGACACTTACTGCAGGCCTGTCCTTTCCAGTGGTAAACACTGGTGGTGATGAGTGCTAGGAAATGATTTCTGGCACTGTATTGCAGCAACACTGTTTCAAAATTAACTGCAGGTCATCCCAACGTCAAGAAATACTTTTCTCTCATATTTTTGCAGATTTAAAAAAAATTGGATTTGTCCAAACCAATTCTGGAATCCAAACTTTGTTGCTAGTACCAGTATCAGAAGAGAATTAAACTATTCTGGCCCAGCTATACATCTGCATACCTTGAAAAAGGAATTTATTACTGAAATCCATTAGGAACATACAGATTGAAAAGTCAGAGAAAATTAGTAAGATGTAACCAATGTAGCCACCCCATCCCTTGGAAGCCCTGCCACTTCTTTTGGATACAAACCTAAAATGAGGCTGACTACCATCTGCAGACGAAATATTGTAAGTGAATAAAAATCACACCTTCCATAAAAGCACAAAGTTTTACTTCTAGCCCAACAAAATTTCCTTGTTTTCTGATTAAATCTTTGGAGAGGCAGGCTGTCTAGTTCGTTGCGCCAGCTCTGAGGTGCTCTTTTGGACAGTACCCAAACCCCTACCTGGTCGTGGTCTACATCTGCATCTCCTGTGATGACAATCCTCTTTTCAATCCGTGTCTCTGAAATGCCACCTTTTACAGTCTAGTACAAAGAGAAAACTATTGTTAGTCTCTAAAGGAAAAGGAATTAAAGCGCATTGGGGCTGCCTGTTCAAAGACAGCATCCAAAAGTAGAGTTACCAAATATCGTTGTCATATCCAAATATCAGAGTAGTGGAGGAGAACTGCCACTGATTGTAAAGGAAAATACTCAATGATCTTTTTGTAAAGCACAGCCAGTGAAGAGCTTCACAACTCTCAGCGCATTTCTTTCCTGCTGCCCCACAGGACAGTCAGTGACAACGTCCACTCTCTGCACTTACTACCTAAGCCGGAATCTTAATTCAACATGGGCAAATCCAGGCCCTTCACACTTTGTTTCCATCATCAGTCACATTCCTTTGAAGGAACCAGAATTTAGGGAAGTAATTTCGAGAGCACCCATAACCATGTCTGCTAGCTACTGCACCTTGACAGGCATCAACTAGAGAATGAAAGGACTGTATTATAATCCCAAACTAAATTTCACTTTTCTTCTGGTTCACACACAGCTTTGCATTTCTCTTCTGTGTATTGCACTAGAGTTCAAAAAAAACCAAACAAAAAAAACCACCCCACAAAGCCCTGCAAGAACCAATTAAATTAAGCAACTAAAAACAGGCCCTAGACTCTGAGCTAGACCAAGATAAACCTGCAGTGATGTGGATTTCCAGGGGGCACCATGCTATCGCATACATTCAGAATACGAAGGGGCACCATACATTCAGAATAGCCAAGAAATTAGGAGGCCAAGAAAGGCTAAGCAGCAGAAGGGAAAATACTCCACTGCCAAGTCTTCAGCCCCCGCAGCAATTCCACATCAGGCCCATTGCAGAGCACCAATACAACTTTGTGATTTTGTGAGGTTTCCCGTTACCTTGGTGATCTGCGTGGTGGTGGTGCTGCTTGTGGTTTCGGAAGTGATGGTCTGAGCAGTCAGCAGGATGCCGGGCTCTAGGTCTCCGTTGCCGCCATCCGTCTGTGGGAGACACAAAACACGGCCATCAACCTCCATATGCAGCATGGACAGGAACAGGGGTTGCTGATCAACAGAGCATGATGCAATCGGAGTTCCTTGATGTTTCTTGACGTAATTCCAAGCAAAGTTTCATTTGGAAAGTCCTTTTTATCCTTCCTTGTACAGCACTTGCCTTAAACTCCTCTCCATCAAGGGAAGTCCAGGTATCTCCTGAACTAGGAACAGGTTTTTAAAGTCAGTTACTTGGTTCATATCCTGCGCAACTCAGCCTTTCAAGGTCTGCCTAAAGACCTAAAACAAGTCGTCTTTGCCAATTTAGTCTGGCTTTGCTGTCCGTGAGTCTCCTTACTACAAATGAAGACGATGCAAGGGATGATACCCCGGACAAAGGCCTCGGACTGGGACCAGCATCGCAGCAACACTGTATCTGGAATTACCGCGAGGTGGGACCAGTCTCCACAGCAGTTTTATGGCACATCATATCCGAGTGCGCACACAGACGACTTCACCCAGTCCGAGAGAATCACTTCTAGCTGTCATTTCTCTTGAAAAGAGAAAGATGAACACTCTCCTGTTCATCTGCACTGAGCAAGAGGGTAGCACGCACTCGTCCCCGGTGCATGCTCTACCCTCAGACATCAGAGAAGATGCTAAGCAGCCACTGGTGGCAGATATATCCCTGGGTACGTCAGGGCTGTTGGGAAGTGTAAATAGTATCAGTGTCACGCTTTTTTCCCACATTACAGCTGGGAAGCTTCTGAACACATTAGGAGTGCTATTTTCCAACTTGCTTGCTGAAGACAGATGCTTCTTCAGGCTTCCCAAGAGAGATGGATCTTCCCAAGGCGCCAGCTGCTGATGTTCAGTGCAAGGCACGCAATACGCAGCAGACTTGAAATGAAATTCTGCCTTTCCAGCCCTGTTTTATTCCTCAACACAGCTGGCTGTCAGGATCAGAGCGACAGTATTACCCCCTACTCAGAAGGGGTATTACTGTCCCATATTTCTTGAGTTTTCAAACTCACTAACAGAAACACTTCTCAAGAGCCATAAACAGGAAGGAGAATTGAGGAAAAACAAAATAATGCATCTTTTGCAGAAAAAACACCAAGCCAGGTTAACTCCATGTGGCCTAATCTACATCCCAAAGCCACCAGTGGCTGCACATAAACTCTGTCTGCAAACACGTCTCGAAAAGGTAGTTGTTCTTCGGGGATATTAAGAGCACTGCTATTCTAAGAATATCACGTGCACTGGATAGATCGTCCACAATACTTGTCAGCTTTTGTGCTGCGACTCAGAGGGTTTGAGAAGGGCAGATGGCACTCTTGTCCCGTTCTGAAGATTTAGAAAGCAAACACTTGTGTTTGGAGGAGTTCAATTAAGCCCCTTGAAAATTCATCGTAACACACCTTACCTGTGCAGCTTCATAGGTGATGGTCTTAGTTTCCGTGTGAACGATGGGAACTTCTTTCGTTGGGATTTCACTTTTCACAGCATTGGACACGTCCGAGATGGTGACTGTCTGTGTCTTCACCAGAGGTGGCTATGAAACAGGTTTAAAAAAAATCTCAGTAAACACCCAGTTAGCACCGGCACATAACAACTCTGATGCTGGCAAATGATCTGACACTGATCTGATAAAAGCACCAAGGGAAGCAAGGTCAGCCTGGAAATCTTTGGTTTTAGGCCTCTGGTACGACACGCTTTCCAGAGGTCAAAGATCAGGCACGAGGATTAAGGAAAGACAGAAAAATCCTCTCGGTCTTTCCAAATGCCACAACCAACAAAAGCGTCCAGGGCTTAAATGCTGTGCCAGAACACCATGAAAAAACCGTCTCTGCTGATCGTTAACTCTCTGACTACTAGAAGCTCGTTGAGAGCTGCCAATAGAAGATGATCCGTGTTTACTGGTACGTCAGGATTAACAGAGTCTGGATAAATAGAGTTAATCACAGCTGAGAGAAGCTTTTTCCCGACTACAAGTGGAACACTCCATCCCCACTTAAAAAACCCTCATCAAATCCTAAGTGTTTAACTTTTATTAAATCAATGTCAGACAAAACAGAAACATTACGTCTTGAAAGAGAAACAGGGAGGGAAGAAAAATCGGTTGTTCCACCACCTGATAATCATCCAGAAGAAGACGGAGTTAGTTCAGACCCGCAAGGTTCTCCCAGATTGCTCGATTTCCGCTCACCTCCCCAAACCTGGCAGGTGCCACCGTGAGTGTTAGCAGGGTGAGTGGACGTCTAAACGCACGTAAGCAATTAATATTCAAAAACACTGAAGCAGGCAAAAAACCATCTCCCGCGGCGGGGAGCAGAAGGGGCCGTGAGAGCCCGCGTGGCCGATGTCAAAGCACGCTCGACAGCGCTCCAGAATTTACCCCGGGGCCGAGCACGGGACGGCGGCGGCCTCGAGGCCCGGCGCCGCGAGCGCGTGCCGCCGGAGCCCGACCGTTCCCCTTTCGGGCGCTGCGCCGCAGAGCGAAACGCAGACCGCGCTTCGCCGAGGCGCCCCTCGGACCGAACGCCCGAGGAGATCGAGGGGGGGGCCGGCGTGCGCCGACCGCAGGAGATGAACTGGCTAATTAGCTCCACAAACGAGTTCAGGCCGAGTAAGGGTAGCTCCTCGTTAGGGGGTTGGGGCATCTGCTTGCTGCAGTGTTTGGGGTCCACTCCAAAGCCAAACCGGGGCAGCGCGGGCGTTCTGGCTCACTACCTGGAAGCAGCGAATGACCGCTGGAAGCCCGTTATTAACCTTCGAGCCGTGACACCCTCCATTTAGCTTTCTAAAAGGTTCTCGTGCCAATGCGTCGTCGCCAGCCTCCGCCACCTCCTCGCTCGCCCGGGGCCGCGGCGCAGGCGCTGCGGGCGTTACCGGCGGCTCCGGCTCAGAGCGCTCCGAGTCGGCCGCCTGCTTCTGCGCAGCTGCGCAACCCCCCTTGTCCCATCTCGGGTCCTCCGCGCTCTCGGGGAGGCTGGAAGCAGCCGCCTCCTCCTCGCTGCTTACGGAGGACGCGCCAAAGTCACGACTTGGAGCAGGCTCTGAGGCAGGTGACATTTGGGTCTCACTAAAAGCTACTGACTGCTTTGGGCCCTCCCATTCAAAGGCAGAGTTAACATTTTTCCTCTCTGGCACTGCAGCCACATCCTCTTTGGAGAGAAAGTCACTCATATTCTAAAAAGAAACGAATACACAAAAAGGCCAGAGAGAGAGAAAGAGAGAGAGAGAGAGTTAGGAAGAACAGAAGGTCATGAAGCATAAAGACAAAACATTGGTCTCTTAGAATATATCACATTGCCAGCAATTCATGCAACAGCGGGGGATTTGAACATTTTAAAGCTTGAAAACCTTTGTGCTATGCAATGTATCCTGTGGTTTTACTAAAGCAGCCTTCGTGATAGATCAGTAATTCCTGTTCTGAAGGTTTAAGGAAGTAATTATGCAATGATTCTCGCCACTTAAACGAAGAACTGCCATTTGACACTTTTTGCCCAGTTTGGGAACTCAGCAATAATTTCAGCGTAGCAAGCGGGGACTTGTGTGCACATCCAGAATCCCGTGTGCAACCAAACCCGCCAACTGCGCCAAAACCAAACATCAATTCTGCTTTCAACTCCTTCAAGTATTTTACTCGCTGCTTTAATTTGTACATAGAGGCTAAGAGAATAAGCCCAGAATTGCTGTGCACTACGAATCCAGAGAGCCCTCGTCCTAGCACCTGGGCATGCGCATCTCCAAGACCCTTGCTGCTTCTTGCAGTCTCCAGGAAAGCTAACTGCAGACGTGTCCCCAAAAGGTCATAACAGCATTGGTAAAATTATTGCGAGAATATGCACAAATCAGTATCAGAATCAACTGATCCAGTTACCATGCGGCTCTTGAACTGAAAGAGGCCATCAAATATGACATGGTCTGGTCACCTGAAAGAGTTTGTACTTTCTTCTCGACGAACCAGCTCAATTAACTTGCACAACTTAAGTACAAAACTTTTCAGCTGAGGAATAATGAAATGTAGCTTCAACCTGGACAGCCCCATGTTCACGCTAACGTGTGCTGCCCACGTCACCGCTGAGCATGCAGCTTCCCGCTCCATAACCGTGCTGGACCATTTATTCCAAACTACCGCGATATTGTAACATACGTTATTGCAAGAGCACAGAAACCCTCACAGTGGCTAAACCTCCTGGAGACCCAACAGAGCCGGTGTTTGCGATGGCCTGCTGCTGAGAAGACATGTGATAAAGCCACCCAGCCTTCAAGAAGAAAGCGAACGTGTCTACGGTACCCAGGATGCTTGAGAAGACCATGACAAGCCGGAGGGTTTAACTAAGGCTGCTGCTAGTCTGCCCTCCGTCGAGCTCGTCAGAAAGTTCTCAGCTAGGTCGTCTCACTTCTCAGGGAGGAAAGGAACAGCGACAGAAGAGTTAAGACACGAACAAGGCAGAAAGCTTCAGCATAAAAAATTCAGCTGTTTGCCCAAATGCCCAGCAAGTGATGGATACTTGACACACACAGTTAGTCCTGGAGAGGCGTGAGTTATGTTTTAGTCGGGAGCTGGGAACTATGGCTCCAATCCCGTCCTGTCCTCGAAATGCTGTTTCTCCTCGTATCGACGTGGAAAGCTGCCACTAAGGAATGGCAGAATAAGCAGTTTCTGGCATCTGCGATTTTAGACATATCAAAGTCTCCACCTCATGTAGTGGTAGGTAACAAGGTGGAGAAACCCCTCCGTACGCCCCATACTGCAATGACTGTTTCTTCTCAAACCACAGCCTCCGCGTTGACTCCTGGTAACTTTGTATAAAAGCAGCGGTGTACCTGCACGTCCCAAATCACAAACAGCAGTTAAATTTTCCTAAGTGTGAGGCAAACTCCTCCTTGTCAGCTGTTGTTTTAATTTTGATGGTGGTATTAAGGCAAACAGAAACTGCTGCATCCGTTTCCATTGACGAGATTCTCTGGACAACCAGAGAAATGTAACTTGGACTTAAAGCGTGAGGTTTTGGGGGGCCTGCGGGGTATCTGGTATAAAGCACTTTGTGCAGACCAGAAGTTTTCACCCTAACTGACCTCACCTAATGGCACAGTTCAAAATAATTTTGGAGAACTGTCACCGCTTCATGCAGACACAAATACAGGCTCACTTTAGTATCATTTCAGGAAATGACTCACGTTCCTCCCAGGTCTTGTTCAATTCCCGACTTTGGTATGTTACAGAGAGGTTACCTGCAAAATTTCTGTTCTTCAATTCTTTGGATGTTGTTTCAGGAAAACGCATGTAACATGAGTGACGTGGCAGCGATTAGCCCTGTGATCAGGTCAGACCATGACATATGGAAATGTTATTTCTGAGTGCAAACCGCTTCCATATGTGCTTCTGCAGAAAGCATATGTACACAGCACCCTCGTTTTGCATAATGTAAGATACTAACACCTTAGTATTTCCCAAAACAGAGTACGTACTGAGGTTATCAGCTTTCAGTGCCCATGCCTTAATCTGGCTTTAAAACCTAGGTTTATATGCTGTCGATATACTGATCTCTCCTTAATTATATATATGTCAAAGCTTGCAAATTAATCACGGGATTTGGGAAAGAAGCAGGGTATCTTCTGCACTTTAATGGAAAGTGCTTTAGAAGCAGGATTTCCTTACGTACCAGCTGTGGCATTACTCTGCCCAAGAGGGAGAATAAAATCCACAGATAAAACAAAGCAGATTAAGCAGCTACACCGATGGAGACCTATTTAAGAGACACACATTTGTATACAGTAAAAATAACTTCCTGGCTGCCTCTCGCATACAGAAAAATAATTTTGCATTTTGGAAGCACCTTGCATGCTGAAAGCATAAAGGAACAGAAAAGCATAAATAAAGTCTATGCGGTGCATATACTGGTTCTCAACAGAGCAAAGTGTGGCAATACACAAGCAAACTATGAAGACAGAACGAAATCCTGATAAGATCAACTGACCAGAAGCACTTTGCATCTTGCCTTCCTATTCCACCTTTAAGAAGTCAGACTAATTATACACTATTGCTTTCTCCGTATAATTATCTTTTTATGCACTTTTTTTTTAATACAGCAGTGTTTGTTCCTGTATTTAAAAACACAATCAGCATCTAGGCTAGAAGAGATCATCTTTTATATAAAAAATATTTAGGAATTTGAATGTCTGTTACAGATTCTGATCTTATCAAGATTTTTTCTTTTAATTTGAAAATGCAAAAGCATTCCTATTCCGGGCCCTCAGATGCTGCAGAGTCCCAAACTCTCCTTGAGAGCTGAGACAGCTGGGAGGATCGGGGCTGCGAACCGCACAAACTACTCGTTGCCCGCCAAACAAACCCAAACCAGCCTAAATCAGACGCGAAGCAGGCTCCTCGCGTAAGCCGTACGCAGTGGAAGGAGGATGCAGTGCCCCGACAGAAACAAATCGAACCAAAGGCGAACGCGCGCGTTACCCTGCTAGACGCCCGCCGCCGCGCGCCTACGGTGACTGCAAATACAGCAGAATTTAAGAGCTGCAGTGTTAGAAGTGACACTCAGAGCAAGACTTCCAACAGGGGATAAATTAATAACAGGACTGTGTACCTGAAACTAGATAGTGATTTGTTTCTTTTTAAGTGTTTTTGTATAAAAATACGTTTGCTTTTTCTGATTTTTTTTAATATGAAAAAAAAAACAACCAATAAAATTGAATTCCAGCTAGTTAGTACTTCCAGGCACCTTCTTACTCAGCGCAGTATTGCCGCAGTGACACTGGCACGTGTTATTAGGTTATCCCCAAACGAGCGTGCACAGAAGCTAACAAGCTCGGTGCGACCTTCTGCAGACGCACAAGGAGACGATGTTGGTTTTGCAGCAAACCACACTCACCGGAAAGAGCTCCCCAGATGAACGCTCCCACCTCACAGCTGTCAAAGCACTCGAGCAGAAAATATTACAAAGCACAAAACAAGATATCCACATTTGACAATAGCTGCTACACCTTGTAAAGCTTTTTCGGCTTAAAAGTAGAAGGTATAAAGTTCAGAACTCGCTCAACAAAAATAAATGGTATTTCAAAACTGGCGGCCTTTGCATTTTTGGACAAATTTTGTAATTGCCATTGATGAGGATCACACCATACTGGCCACACTGGCCAGTGCAGTCATCTCCGCGCCGAAGCCGGGCTCAGCCGGGAGAGCCGCAGCCACGCGGGCTTTGCAGCTGGATTCGCTCGATGCTGGACAGCAGCGAAGGGGCCAAATGATTTAGAGAAAACAAATAATCTCCCAGAGAGCTGGGATAAAACTAATTGGAATTAATTTTAGGAAGGACTCCTTACACAACCTCTAGCCTTGGACACAACTTCAGGCAGCATCAACCAGCGGAAACCAGAGCAGAACCTTGCACTGTTAGCAAGGAGGAAAACGGTGGTTAATTAAGAAGGTGGGTTTTTCCACTTATGAAAATAGAAAGGAGCATGTTCATCCTCAAAATAATACAAGGCGGGAAGCAGGGGAAAGGCTCTCAAAGTTGCATTTTGCCGTTATGTGGCACATCACGTCTGCAGAACAATTTTCACTCGAAGACGGGCACGTTAAGCCCTTAACGCCTTTGCAGCTGCTGGCAGAGGGGCAGCCCCGGAGCCGGGAGGGAGAGCACAGCGTAACGTGTAACCTGTAACGCTCCTGCTCGCAGCGGAGATTTTCTGCCAACTACTTATCCCGATGCTCAGTCTCAGAAGTGAGCAGGGAGAACATGTTAAATTAAGTACCTGGCAGAGCGCTGTGCCTTTCGGTCCCTCTGTGTGCAAGGCCAGGCTTAGAACAAGCTGGATTTAACCTCAAATGGAATTATTTTGAGAGCAGGTACTGCCTCCAAGGGCAAGACTTGCACGCCTCCTCTCCACAAGAGCATGAAACCCGCTCCAAAGCACTGAGCTCTCCACGGAGCAACGGCTCAACGACCCACGCGCTGCGTCCAGCCGTACGGAGCAGCTGATAACGACGTTAGGGTCTGATGGCACCTAGTTTCACAAAGCAATAGCGAATGTTAGTCCGAGGAAGTCGTAACGCAGGTCACATACGCCTGTTTTTCTGTTGTTGGTGTTGTTGTTAATAAGCAGTAGAAGAATGATCTGATTTGCAGTAACATTTATTAATGATAAATGTACATATTTACAAAGAAGAATCTGAGAAAAAATACAAAACCAAAAAAGTGTTCCAAAGAGAGAATTTTAGGTAAAAAAAGAAAAAAAAAAAAGAAAATATTCTTTAGTCCAACGAGACCGCATACCACTGCCAGAAGACCACCAACACAGAGCAGCACAAATCCACGCCACTAAGAACGCCTTTACCCAAAGCCCGCTAGTCCTTCCCTCCAGCTTTATAAACCAAGAAAAATGCAGACAGGGGCACTAGGGAAAACGCTGTCGCCTGGTTCTCCCATGCCGCTGGCACTAGGAAGAACAGAGTAAAGAGCTCCTAACCGAATCAGTAACCAATCCTTGAACTTTCCTGGAAAGCATCCTACCTTAGTCTATGTATCAGAACATGGTCTACTCGCGACCGTGCCTCCAAAGGCAGGGAAAAAGACTTGCCGGCAAACCAACAGGGTAATTCTCAAAGCGAAAGACTGCTAACCTCGGCGTAAACCCAAAGACGCTTTCGCTGTAACCGTCCCCAGGAGCGAACTGCAAGGCAGCGGAAGGAGGCTGAAGAAAAACCGGTCCTAGGCTTAGCTCTGTCCTAACTTACCGCTCCTCTCGAGAGCCCTGAGCTCGTCTTAGCCCACCGGGCAAAGAAAGAGCGATGGGAGATGCAGGCAATTCCAGCCGTCTACCCCGATTTACCCCTTCGCTTTAATGCAAAAAGAAAAAATGTTTCTTTTTTTTTTCCCGCTAATACGCATCTTTTGAGTGTCACCAACTATCATCACAGACAGAACCTAACACCCGACGCAGCCTCGGAGTTGGGGCCGAGTTTCAAGTAATCAGTCGGGCTCAGGCGTAGCTGTTGCTTCGAAACGCTCACACCCACCTTTTCCGAAGGCACGAAAGCCCGAGAAACTATTCCGCGTGTGACGCGGAACTGAGAAAAGCGCGCGTCAGGAGGGGAAGATTCAGAAGGGGAAGCGCAGCGCCAGCCGCCAGCTTCACGAGGCAGAGAGCTGGGGGAGCCGAGCCTGGAAGAGGCTCCTTTTCCCAAGCCCTAGCCGAGGCCACACGCGAGCACCGAAGGGAGCCTCGCCGCAGCAGAGATCAGCTTGCAGAACACTGCAGAAGTCTATTTAACATCAAAACTGTGGGCAGTTTTCAAGCAACTAAATCACTGGCAAGCCAGAGTCCCTGAAATATCATTTTCTGTAGCGTTGAACCATCAGGGTTTCTCACCTCGGCTGAGGTTATACACTGCAGACATTCCCAGCTTCCCTTTGGAAGCGATAATTCAGTTCTCCGATGCTTTCTGTCAGTGCAACAGGCTGGAATTACCCTGACCAGGTGTAAAAAAGTGTTTTATCCTACCCCAGCCATGAGCTAGCAGTGATGCTAAGGTGGTTTGTCTGAACTTTGCAGCATGTTTGTTCCCAAGGGGAAAAAAGCAGCAAAGTTTAATGAAAAAAAAGCTTTATGAAGGCCCTGAGACCTCTGCCCTTAAACTAAGCTACAGCTTGTTAACTCTAATTTTGCATCGTGCAACGCTAGTAATCCTGGTACTTGCTTTCCGTTCTGTATCTTGAGTAGACGTTGAGCGAAAGAAGTGAAATCGGGAAGCAACCAACCCAGCAAAAAGCACGTACGAGACACAAAATGCCTCCGAAAGGAGACCCTACTCTGACCACCTCGGGGCAAGGAAAAAGACGGAGGAGAGAGAGGCAAAGAGGCTGGAGCACAGCAGAGGGACCGCATCGCCGCAGGCTCCCACCGCGGCTTTGACCGGACGAATTTTCCCTTCCCGATAAGCTACAACCTTTCTCCATCTGGATCAGAAAAGATCCCATCTACCTGCGTGAACATGGATAAATTCATCTCTAAACTGCCCTAGAAATAGAAAGCACTTCTTCAGTTTCTTTATACTCTTCAGTGCGAATTGGTATAATAATCCCTAAAATGTTCCTGAGCATTCTCAGAATGTAAAATTCAGAAGGTTTTTTTCGCTGATGATAACCAGCCTTATTTCAAGATTTAAATAAATAAAAAAAAATTTAAAAAAAAAGAGAGAGAGACTGTTTTAATTAAGATAAAGAGTTGAACTGAACTGACCAGCAGAGTGCATCTCTCACCACTCTGGGATGAGATATCCTGAGCACGACGTTCCAAAATTGCGCTGGGCAAAGATTTTAAACTTCGGGAGACAGAGCTACAGAAACCATGGCTTTGCAAAGGTCACTCTTATGGCTTCAAAATATTCGTCACGCCTTCAGAAAGTTATCACGTAAAAACCTGCACTGCGTTCGCTGCAGCGAGCCTCCGAAAGCAGCATCGCGGCAGCTAACCAGAGCAATGGCTTTTGAAAGGAAGCAGGAGCTGCGTGTTCAAGGAAAAGCAGCTCTTCTCCAAGAAACACGGACAGGAATCGGACGGACAGACAGCCCAAATGGTCCCCGCTTTCATCACACCTGCTCCGACTCTGCTCAGCTCCAAGCAGCGACCCGAGGCCAGAAGCGGCCCCGCGCTCCGCGGCGCCCGGCACCGCCACGTCCGTCCCCAGCTCCCCGCTTTCTCAAGACAAAAAAAAAAAAAAAAAAAAAAAAACCTTCCTGCTTTTCGGGCTGAGCCCTCCGGAGCTCCTCCTCGGCTCGCCTCCGCAGCGGGGCTCCCGCCGACGTCCCTCCCGGAGCCCGCGGCTGCCCGGCGCCGAAGCCCGGCAGCCGAGCAGCTTTTGCGATCTCGACGGCTGAAAGAGGAAGACTGTATTAAAGGCAGTGTGTTCGAAAGGGAAGAATACTTTTCCGTGGAAATCGGCATTCACACAAACCAAGGTCCTAAAGGCACAAACCGGTGAGCTAATCGGAGCGAGTGGGCAAATCAGAAAGGTTCCCGCGGGATTGAAGCAAAGCGTTTTGCCAGCCACTGAAATTTCTGAGACAGCGCTTAGAGAGCCTCAACCTAGACACCCCGAGTAAGAGATACAGCCCAAGCTTTTCCTGATTTACTGCTGTCCTCCCGATCGGACGGCACATGCCAAGTTGTGCAAACATCGTATTTGTCTTACGTCTTTTCTAGTAGGCATATTTTTCTGTCTTCCTAAAGTAACACTGTTCACACAGATATAGATCTATAAACAAATATAAATACATATATTTATATATATTCACACATTTAAGTCCCTGTAAAAAAGGACTGTTCCTTTCCCTTCTGCGCTCTAGGAGCAGCTGCCAATACCGACGGTACCGGTGGCTGTTCTCAGAAGTAACCATTTCTATACCAATTCTCTCTAGAGAAAGCAACAAAATGCATATTACTAGTGAAAGAGAAGCGGCTGGTTTAACTCAGTCCTGTAGTTATTATATACAGAAAAGAAACCCCTTGGACACAAAGTCCCCTCTTCCCTCCGGCTCGCAAACCAGCTCTGCTCAGCCCCGCTGAGTAAACCCCTCTCGCTTCCCAGCTGGGTCACCTCAACTACCAAGTTGACTCAGATATCCAAAAGCATCATCCAGACATTTACGTTTGTGTGTCGTAAACAACAAGCAGCATGCAACGGTTTCGTCGGAGAAGTCAAAGCAACGAACGGCTTTAACGTTAGGGCTGTGTCCTGAGCACACTCTTCTTTTTTACACGTTTGAGTAAACTCAACAGTAGTAAAGTCGACATGCTGACGAAGGAGACGTACTTAACAGCAGGTTATTCCATTTCTGTGACCTACGCAAACATGCTTCAGTTAGTTCCACACAAATTAGAAAAACACATCAGAATTGCACCAAGACCATGAGGTTCAGAAAAAAGGATTCATTTACGTTTACAATAAATATTTGCTTGTAATGGATTTTCTCCTATTGCATGGCGTATTTTCCTCAAAACAAGAACAGGGGTGCAAGAGGGAAGCTGTGATGCTTTGCAAAAAGCCTCCTGTTGGGAAAAGGAAAAGCTGCCTGTCCCCATCTATAAATTAATGCTAATAGCAGCACTGATAGTCGACACTTTTTCTTTAAATGCCAATCTCGGTTTCCTAGAAAAGGAGTGGTTGTGGATTAGATTTGCTGGATCGCAGTAAAGCCTTGTCAGGCTTTGGGATCATTATCAAGTGTTCTTCTGCTTGTGAATAGTTTGCTTTTAAAGTAACAAGCTTAGCAAGTCTTCAGCAATTGCCATGTGAAGTCTAAAGGAGCTACAGAAGCCAACGTCTCCCCTCCTCTCAATCTGCCCTCTTACAGCTGAAGCCTTTGCAGTCGGTTACATAGTTTATACAATTCATTTTTGCTTACAGAGCACTAGGAAACTTCGAAACGGATCTGGCAATCCATTACCACTCCTGCCAGGCCCCAGATAGCAGCTACACAACGAAAAACAGCGGGATCCACGCTCTAGTCACGGGGTGTCCCTCCCCGGGACAACGGCCTATGGAGATCAGAGCCCAGGACAAGGAGGATGCGGCAGAGGCTACGACCAAGATTTCGGGAGCTTTGGTCTTGAGGTTTCAATAGGACCCTGTTCCCACTCAGAGAAAGAGCAGCCACCAAACAGTCAGTGCTACAATCACAAGAAAAGACATCATAAAGGGAATATGTGGAGAAGGAAAAAAACGAGAGTACAGCTGACACTTTTTGAGAGATTTCTGCTCTTCAGGAATTGGAATAGAAACCTTTGGAAGAGTTTCTTCATTTGCTTGCTGGGGAAAGGTTGTCTCAGTAGGTATCTCCTGCTTTTTTAGTTTGTCTTCATCCTGCACTAACAGAGGACGTTCCTGTGTCTGCTTTCGTGGTAGAAGATCAAGAAAGACAGAGAGAGATGAACAAAAATGACAGATGGAAAGTGCCCAAAAATGATACTTGGAGGTGTGCAAAGGGATAGGACAGTCTTCCCACCAATTTAATAGTAACTGCTCTCAAGAACCGAAGCTCTGGAAGCCCAAATTCCATCACTGTCTGAGCTACGAAATACGGTTCTCTCCTTTCTATGGAGTTCAAGAATCTCTGCATCATGATCACGTGTGTTTTGCAACCGCCTTCCAAGAAAACCACGTGTTTAGAACCAATAAAGTGTTTCGGAGTTGGAACGGCTGAGAAAAAAGTTAAGTTGGCTGTATTACAAATAGAAATGGCATAGTACAAAACGTGGTCTACGACAACTTCCTGTTCCGTACTGCCCTAAAAAAACGGTGCTCGTTAAACAATGTTTGACATCTAGATTGCAGTGCAGATACAAAACTATTTTTGAAAGTCCTGATGAGAGTATCAAAATCTCAGTTGTTTCGAAAACTCTATTGTAACGAGCAAAAAATTGTTACATCTTAGAAATCGAGAGTGTGGAACAGGCAGGATGTCAGTATTAGTGTTCCAGACTTCCTGGAGTTGGCTTCACATGTTAGCACATTTGTTTCTGGAGTCTGAAGAATGTAAAAAACAGAATGAAGAAAACATCACACAGGATCATGCTAGGGCTTTAGCACTTTCATTGAAGAAAGAGGAGATGGTGGGAAATATTGCAACCTATCCAGCACATCTCCACAGCTTCAGTTCATCAGACATGGTCAAAGCCAACTGTACCTATGAAAGAAAAAACTTGGCTCTAAGCTCTCTCAGCTGAGCTAGCCTCCTCTGATCAGTGCGGTGTTTTGGGACTGGTTCTTTGCACACCCCTAAGTGATGAGTATCAGGGAGAAAATAGCTGGGAGACTGGGCAGCAAAAGAAAGTATAAAATGCAAGAGTAACATGATCATTAAAACAAAAACGGAAAGAAAGACAACATAAAAAGAACAGGGTACAGTTAAATTTTCATAATTGTTTTTCTCTCCGAATACACAGTTACATCTTTCATGCAGCTTTTTCGAACCGGCCATGCACCAAAGTAAGCAAATCGCAAGCTGCAAAAGCTGCAGCAGTGCAAAAGTCCTTTAGGTGTTAGGTCTGGAGGCTGTGAGATATGAAACTACTCAATGTAGCCAAAAGAAAAATGTTATCCAGCAGCTGCTGTTGAGTTTGCTTGGTGCCATTGCAATAGCAAAATCCTGGTTCAGAAGCACATATCAGAACAGCAGCTTTACCTCAAGGCCACCAACCTGTCTCTCAGAAGATAGGACAGTGACTTTCTTGACCTAGACACACAAAGCGTGTAAGGTTCAGTTTTCTTGCAACAGAACACAGAGGATCAGCAGAAAAGCAGCCCCCGGCAGAACACCCTTTTGTCACTACAGCAGCCTTAAGATACCACCATGAACTGTAGAAACAGAATTATTTTGCATTATGATTTACCAAGCTTAAACATTTTACACTGATGTGCAGGTGGAGTAAAGCATCCTTCCCTGTAGGTGCCTTCTCTCTTACATGGTCACGATACATTTCTGGAAGTTCACAGCAGAATGTGTCAATCTCTAACTCAGAGAAGGACCATTTCAAAGGTCATATTAAGAGCTCTTGGGAATTTCCAGAAATGCAAATCAAGAGTTGACACCAATCCTAGTGTGACGGTGAACCACTGCAGGATTAGATGGGAAAGCCCACCCTAGCAAGTTATTGTAAAGAGCAGGCCCCGAGGACCTCACATGCAGTCACCACGCAAGAATTTCTTCCAAAACAACCAAAAATGTAATTCTTGAGTTGTAGCTGTTGAGTTTGAGAGCCCCTGCTCTATTCCACCTGCACATCCATCAATTGCTCGGTACAAGGAGGAGAGCTCGCCAGCACTCCTGCTGTATCCTGCTGGGCAAATCCCTGCAAAATTTACGCTAAGGCTCAGCAACCGAACAGTGAAGTCCATCCACGCATTGAACAGGGTAATTCCAACGACGACAATCAATCCCAACTAGTTCATCTTCAAGGCTCTGTTTTGTTTTTCTGATGGGGGAAGCAAGCTCTATGGGTGTCATGGCCATGCTCTACACCTTGGGGAACCTTTTGTAAACTCAAGCACTAAAAGCCTCTTGTGTCCATTCTGGTAACTCTCCATTCACAGCAAGATTATTTCTGTTTAAAAAGTACCACCCTTGCAATGGTTTGAAGATCAAATGCAAGTTTATCTGCAGAGCTGTGGGCAGGAAGGGGAGAAGCTAGGGTTAAGTCAGGAGAGATTTTGCCTCTGTCTTCACTGTAGCCAGCATTTAATTTCTCAGCTTTAAGGAAAACTACATTTACTGTTTAAGAGATTGATTACCAAGGGCTCCTAACTAAAGTTTCAGTCCTGAGCTTGGGTAATCTGGGTAATCTGAGCTGGGTAATGCCAGTATTAATATAAACAGAGTTGTCAGATATCAAAGAAGAAACAAGTCGGCAGAGAGATCGCTGCTGCTTCATGTCAGCTTTTTTGAAAAAATATCTTTTTTAGGAAATTATATCAGGGAGATGGTGAATGCTTCGTAAAGAGAAAGATTTCCGTCAAGTACAAACAACCCTAATTTAGCCACATGAGGAGTCTTTCTGAAGGCTCCACAGAGTATCTGCACGGTATGTACTAGCAGATCAATGCAAGAGTAAATTCAATGACACACAGAATTCCCTCCAGCTTAACCGGAGGGTAAAATGACTTTTTAAAATTGATACCATCCAAGTCTTTCTCCACTGGATTACTTGCAATACTACCTTTGAAGTTACAATTCCATCAATTCAGGGATTTTTTTTTTCGTGTTTTGGGGAGACATATTCCCTGCTACCAGGAATAAGCTGGTCCCCAAAAGAGCCATCTGAAGCATATTCTAGCACCACAGATGACAGCAATGCAAGGAAAAGCAGCATCAAAACCAATGAAAATCTGCTTTACTTTATATTCCCCACTCCCCATGTCTTTGTGACACTAACATCGAAGCGTTAAAGCTTTCAGAGACCATCGCGCTTGTTCAAAGTCACGCTAGATGTGCCCCTAACCAAAACCTAAGGGGAGTCGAGGCTGAACCTCGAGCGGCAGAGCTGCCCCACGCCCGCCGCGCGCCGCTGCACGAAGCGGGTTAACCCCTCCGCGCCGCGCGGTACTCACTCCATCCGCTCCCGTGGGAATCTGCCCGTTGACGTTCAGGGTGCGGAAGGGGGAGTGGGCGGACAAACGCTTGTCCCATTCGCTCGGCCGCGGCTCGGGGACGGACTCCATGAAGTTCTTCTTCAGCTCGCTGATGTTGGCGTGATGTTTCTTTATTTCTTCTTGGGGCTTATCTAGATCCTAGCGTTAAAAAAAAAACGGGGAAAAAAATAGCAGAATGAAGGGAGGGACGCAGAGAGGGGCACCGACAACTGCCTGCGCGCTGCCGTCTAGCGAAGCTGCGCTCAGCGGAGCGGTTGCCGACTTCCATCGATTGTGCTCACGCTGTAAACGCCCCAGGGGAACCTTCTCTCTCCTTTTACTCCGGTCTCGTATTAAACAAGGGGCAAACTGCGACCGGCACGCAGTAAGGCGGCTCCTTCAGGTACAGGACGAGCCATCAGTCACCTCAAGCTACACCAAAAGAGATGCCAGCCGAGCTGTGACCTCCAGGGTTTGCCATATAGATAGGATTTGCTGTAACGCTGAGGTTATGTTTTTAGGGTTCTTTGATCTCATGCTTTTGAGTTGGGTGGTTTTGTTTTTTCCTCCCTTCTGCGCGCCTGAATATTTAAGGGAGAGCCATAAATGCAGTTAATGCTTAAGAAACTTCTCCCCAGTTTTACTCATTCTCTTTATTCCTGTTCTCTGTCATCTCATCACAAACTACATTTGGTCCCATTATACCCCCATTACTCTTTTTCCCCTCTCATCTCATCCCACCAGGAGCTACCATAGGAGGCTTTAGGTTTCTGAATCAAAGATGAGATGACAACCCTCCAAAATTGAGCTGAGAATTTTACTTTATGCTGGATCAAGCAAGTCTTGCTGCAGATGTTGACCTGGGATGAGCCGGATCTCTATTCTGTGATGCCAGTTTACAGCATAAACACACAGGCTTCAAGGCAAGTCAGCTCTGTTCAACTGAATTGCTTAAAAATAGCCTTTCCTTGCAAGCAAAACAGAGTTTTGTTTAGAACAAAGCTTTTGCATAAAATAGGCTGAAGCGAAACAACAACTCTTCTGGACAGTGCCAAAAAAAGCAAGCCTCACCCATTAGAGAGGGGGAAATTAAGGTCAGTAAAAGCATCACTGGCAAATTTCACTCTTTTTGTGTCTTTAGCTGTTGCGCAGCCTATTGATTTTATAAGGCGGGAGAGCAAGCAATGTTTTGGAAGCAAACACCTCCCCAGAGGAACCCGCCACGCCGAGCCGGGACCCTGCAGCTCCCCGAGACCCACCGCCTCCAGCTTGCGGGGCTGGAAGCCGAAACGTCTCGCGAGCAACTTTTTGCTCTTTCTGGCACAGTTGTGGGGAAACAACAGTTTTGGCATCAATTCCTGATAAAAGCACAAGGCAAGGCGCTGCGGGTGCCCCGGTAAACTCTGGGACCCCTGCACGGGTCGGGGAGCCCTGCAACTGCCCCAGCTTCAGAGAAGAGAGAAAGGCCACCTTGACCACCCGCCAGGGCTCAGCAAAGGTCGATCCTGAAAGTCTGCAGAGAAGCAAAAGCCGCAACGGGATACGTGGAGCCAGGACTGCTCTCGAAAGCATCTCAAGGAGCGAAGCTCTAACCACTAAGCTTCTCCTCGGGTTTTGCCTTTCGGCAAGGCTACGGAGCGCAGGTCGCCAAGCGCAGGGCGGTAAACGGCTCTCGATAAAATAAGCAACAGCTCCCAGAGTATTTCTCCGCAAGCGGTCGCGAGGTCTGCCGGGGATCGTCGGAGAAAAGGGAACGAAGGGGACGAGGCGCCGCAGCCCCCCTGGCCGGCCCCGGCCCGGCAGCACCTGCAACGGAACCGCTCGGGGGGGCGGCCGAGCGGGAGCCCCCGGGAGACCTCCTCCGGCATCGCGCTAACGGGGGGGAAAAAGCCATTTAGAAGCCACACGGGGACGGAGGAGATGACCGAGCCGGTGGAGCTGGCCTAAAGAAAGCCACGGGCACGATCTTCGCAGCGCGGCGGCGGCCGGACTCCCGCTGTCGAGCCGCGGACTCGGTCGCTCGCGTCCCAAAGCTTAAACGACAGCAGGCAAAAAAATCCAAAGCTGCAAAACTTTTAAGATCACGGTTAGAAGGCGGCAGTTAGTACACTTCACTTTCAAGCGATACCAGCAGGGAAACCCTGCCAGCTGCTGGCGCTGCAATTTCGAGTAGAAACACGTGACGGGGGAACAGAGTATCGGAAGCCACAAAACGTTCTTCCGTCACACGGTGTAGAAAATATATGATTGGCACGTTCTGTCCCGAGACGGCGCCCGGACCCCAAGCGGCACGCTCCCCAAACGGAGCGGTCGCGAGCCAGACCCCCGAGGTCGCTCCCGCAGCTCCCCCCCTTTGCTGCCACCGTACGGCGTTCAGCCGCCACCTCGCCCGAGTTTTGCATCTCGGCTCGCTCTGCTTCATCGGCAAACCCACGCGGTTTCGATCAGCCGAGGTCGTGAGCGAGCCCCGCCACGGCTCGCGTCACTCCGAGCAGGCGGCTGCCCACCCGCCGCTCCCAGCGCAGAACGGGGCGAGCACCCAGCTCTGCCAATCATATATTTTAGGTCAGTATGAGAGAATGAAAATCAAAAGAGGTAGAAGGAAGGATGCCTGCATATTGGCACGCTTACTGTCAACATGCAGAAGCGTATTTAAAAAAAAAGGAAAAGAAAGAAAAAAGGTCTGTCATGCAACAGCATGCAAAAACAAAGGCAGCAGCAGAAGAGGAAGAAAAAGTTCAGCACAGAATGCAGAAGGTCTAGGCAAACGCAACTGAAAAAAGCGTCAAGTTCATACAAACCTCCAACATTAAATTGCTATGCCTGATATAAATGTTTTCACCATCTAGCCTCTTTGATCTTTTCTGTGAAAATGAAAGAAAGGGGGGAAACAAAAACAAAAAAAAAAAAAGAAGAGAAGCACAAAAAATTAAAACGTTGTTCTTGCGGGATTCACAAATTGGCAAATAAAAAATCAACTCAACGTCTGGAGCGCAGCACTGAGCCAACATGGGATGGGCCGTGGAGCCACAAGAACACCTGCACCGAGTCACCCCCAGGAAAGGGGAGCTCCGGTTCATGGAAAATGGGCAAATGCAATGAGGCCTTTAAAGAGACAGTTTCCCAGCATTTCATCAGCTTTTTGCATTGGTTCAAACCCATACTGCTCTCCGCAAAGAGGCATTTCGCTGTTTTTCTCCGGAAGCCTTGCACAAAGTAACAACTTCAAACCCCTGACAGCCATGCACGCCTGCAACATTTTTCAGTGTCTCAAAGTCTTTAAGAGGTATTTATTAATGTGCATAGTAACTATGTTGTTAACCTGTTCCCATTTTGGACATCTCTCCTATTAATCAATGAATATTAAAAAAGCTTTTTAAATCTAAAATTTTGAAAAATTTTCTGGACTGCACAATATATCTCTTCCTTTGGATTTTACTAAATTTGTTACAGAGTAATAAAGCTAGATTTTGTAAATCAAACCAATTATATTTCTCTGTAACATTTAACAAGCACAGAATTTTGCCGAATTTTAGCAATCAGACTGGCTATGGGACAAAAAGCTGTTCACTTTGTAATCAAATAATTGACACCTATGGCTTAAAAAAAAAACAAACACCCAGCCCAAAGCACATGAAGAAATTGGAGCACTGTCTTTTTAAATAGGTTATGTATGCATGAATGGTATGGCACATTTGTTTGGTGAAAGTGTAAAATGGCTAACCTTCCTCATTCTTATCAGTTCTTCCTCTTTCTCTGCAGGCTGCTGCTGTTTGGCAGTGATAAAAAAAAAGTTGGTTTGTTTAATTATGTTGAACCTCACTGTATAACTTTAAAAATATGTGTATATTTTTATATATATATAATATATATTTATTTATTTATATATGAGCAACCTAACTAAATTATCAGCACAAACCTGGGGCTGGTCACCATTCGTAGTGGGTACTGTGACCTCAGTGTGCGTTTTCCCCACCTACATTCAAGAAATAAAGTGGTAAAAACATTTTTTGTTAGTAGATTTTTTTTTTCCAAGAGACAACTTAGTTTCAAAACACAGCTGCATTAAGTTGGTTTTGAAATACTGTGTGAACATGCAAAAAAAAAAAAAAAAAAAAAACAACATGCAGCCTTCTGCAAAGAGTTAGTAACAACGGGGCTCTTGCTGACAGTCTGTTAGTTCAGCAGCACATTTAAAATAATTCCTTCAGCCTGGAGAAGTATTAGCACTTCAAACGGGAGCTCTCCGGCGCTTCTGAAGAACGGTTTCCTGCTCGCGTTACATTTGTCAGCTGGTGTTTTCCACCTTCGCTTGCAGCTGGATTTCACAACAAAATCATTACCGAAAGGCAACATGGTCAAGTTAATGCCAAACTTCTCAAAAACTAGAAAATGGTACGTTAGGCCCCGATATTGAATTGGTTTTGCATCGTCAGTGAGATGAGACCTAGCTACAAAATCAAGCTTAACACCACAGATTAAGTCCTTTACCATCTGTAACTAAAGAACCCAGATTGCCGAAGGATTTTATAGCTTAGGGAAACGGGATTGCCGAATAATATGAAGGCAAAAGCACCAGTTGGTGTTAAAAAAAAGTGACATAGTTACATTTGAGGAACAAGGTGGATCTGGCCGATTCAGACAATATTTCCCTAAAATACACTTAAAGAAAAAAATTTTAAAAAATCTACCTTTTAAGCGTTTGGGAAGAAAGCGTGGTAAAGGAAATGGGACGAATAAAATTTACTCGTTCTCGGTTCGATGCTGGGGAAGCTCCCAGCCGCGCAAGGGCGGCGGGGGCGTTAAGGACCCGCGAGCTTTGGGCCGCGCCGTCCCCCGGCGCGGGGACGGCTCCGGGCTCCCCGGCGCGCCGCTCAGAGTAACGTGGGAACGGTTTCTGAAGGCGCGCACGCCTGCCGCAACCTCGAAAGGTGCGTGCCGCTGCGCCTGGCAGAGCATGAAGGGTGCTCTACTAGGAATAATAATTTTGCACATTATTTTGGCCTAACAACGCACATACACCAACGTTTCGGACACTTGCAAAGTGCAAACCCTCAATTAAAAAATTAAAAAAAAAAATCAGTGCTTAAGCAAACAAGGTTTTCAGGAGCTCATCAGCGGCAGGGAGGAGCCGCTCGCCATCCGCTGCCCGAAAGCCCCTCGCCCCGACGCACCTTGGCCGCCTCGGCCGGCTCCGGCTTGGCTTTCTCCGTCGGGATCTCTTCGCGCTTCGTTTCCGTTTTCGCCCCTTCCCTTTCGGCTTTGGAGGCGGCGAGCGGCTCCTCGGGCTTGGCCGGCGCCGCTTCGGCGCCGTGGCTCTGGGCGATGGCGGGGGCCGAGGTGGGCCGGGGGCTCCTCTCGGGCGTTATCACCGCCACGGCTGCGGGAGAGACGCGCAAGGTTCAGAGCACAGAACGGCTCTAAGGCTCCGGGCAAAGTTTTTCAAAAATTACAGAGAAAGGGACGAGGAGGAAGAGGAGGAAAAAAAGGAAAAAAAAAAGGAAAAGAAACCAAGATGTTGAGCAAAGCAGCTTGTGCGTTTAGTACAGGAAAGTGGAGATCGTTTTCCTTATGGTTTAAGTAAATAAAATAAACAAAACCAAACATGGTTTACAAAAAGCAAGCTTGCACTCTGCAGAGAAGCCACACCAGAAAGGCTAATCTATTTTTGACGTTGTGCCATCGATTTCTGGATCTTTCACGCGCAATTGAAACGCAAGTCCTTTACAACGAAACCATTAAAATACGGACACTTAGAGCCGTGCGAGAGCCCATGCGGACGCCGTCGGCCAGAAACGAACGGCTCGTGGAAGAGCAATGCTGGTTCCCCCCTCGTCTCCTCAATCTCTTCAACAATTTCCTCCACCCCCCCCCCAAAAAAAGAAAAAAAAAAATCCACAAAGATTTATCCGTAAAGCTTTACGGCAGCTTCCAGGTGGGTTTCAAAGCAGGCTCAAACCGTCTGCCCGAGACGGAGATCTCCTGCCGCAGCACGAGCCACCACGGCAAGGAGATATCCACCACCTCCGAAAGAGGGGACGCGCCGAGAGGAACACGGCGCTCTGGAAATGCCAGCTTTCAAGAGAAGGACGGTCTCAAACACTTCAGAAAGCATTTGAGCTCATGCTAGGTGTCAAAGCGAGCCCAAATTAATCCACGGTGCCTATCTCTAGGCACAAGAAGCCATTTAGTCCTCCAGAGGTTGATTTTTTGTGGCCACTGCACTGAAAATATTCCTAGTCACCTGGAAAAATTTCTTTGATGTGATCTCATATTCACATAGTCATAGGTTATACAGGAAGAGTCACAGTGTGCAACTTATCCCAGTCAGTAGTGTTACTGGGTTACTAGTGTCCATCCAGCTAGAGACACCAGAAAATGTGACATTAAAAAAAAAAACCAAACATAATTTTAAGTAAAACCTCAGAATTCCTGCTTTACCTTTCACTCAAAAGCTAACTGTATCTCATCCGTGTGCATAAATCTGTGCAGAATAAAATATCCATATGGTCAAAAACATACAAGATTGAGTGGTGAAAAAGCAAGAGCATCATTTTTCAGAGACTGAAATCGTAACTTTTAAGACAAATTACTAGACATTGGCCCTTGCTGAAAATCCACACCAAAATCCCAAACCATCGCCACCGCCGCTGTTCCCATTACATCTCTCGTTCCCCAAGGAGGGAGATCATCCCTGCGAGCCACACACTTCACTACGGCAACCGGTCCCGTGTCTCGGGGCTATTTATGCCAGAGAAGCGGTGACGACCGCTGGAGAGGTGGGCAAGGGGTTGTGACATGGCAGGCACAGTCGGGCTAAGGAGGATGAGGACATGCTAACCACACGGGTGTGAAAAGCCATCGCAGTGGTACCTGGCTCCTTTAGGACCGCTTCTACTCCTCTCATCACCATCAATTTTTCTTCCTCTGCCTCCTCTTCTTCTAGTGGGCTTATCTCAACATTGTCAAGAGCACGTTTGGCTAAAAAAGTTAGGCAAATATTAAAACGCCACCTCAAAAAAAAAAAAAAAAATCAAACTGAAAAGGAAACGCTGCCACGAGTACATCTACAAAACCACCTCTCTTAGGGACTTCTGCTTCTTTCGCAGAGCTTGAGAGCATCCAGACACACAGAAAAAAAAGGAAGGAAGAAGATACAAATCTTTCTCTGTCACTCAGCAATGAATTATGTGCTGTCCAGAACTGTTTTATTTTAGTCGTATCTTCTTGACTAACTGCCTTTTACTATTTTGATACATGGCACTAGATGTGAACACAGTAGCAAGAACTGCTCCAAAATGTGAGATGCGCAGTACCAATCATCACCACCCCGGCCCCAAAAACTGTACCTCCTGGGACCAAAAGTGTCCGCGCTGGGAGAAGCGAGGAGGTGGGCACGGGGAAGCACGACAAGGCTTGGGCACTAAGGGGATGCTTTCCTGCAAGGAGTCACTAACCAGCTCTGCTTTTACTTGTGGCTGGGGGAGGATTTGTTTAAAGCAGTGAAGTGGCTCTGAAAAAAATAACCAGCTTGGGAGGAAGCAGGCTCCATATCAGAGAAAAAAAGCAGGATGCAGGTTACCTCGGCAAACTGGGCCACAAAACTCGGCGAATGCAACCTGATTTTTAGGCACCGCGTGTTCCTACAGTTCGTGGGAATTAACCTTGCAGAGAGGGTCAGTAGCACAGGAGCGTTAAAAGGGTACTGGACACAACTGCCATTAATTTCCACGCAGGCGCAGAGCCGAGCCGCTGCGTGATACTTTGCTTTTTCTTTTCACGCAGAGGCACAGCCTGCTAAAGAAACACTCGGCATTGCAACTGCAGGATGCAGCACACCCGCAAAGCCAGGTCCGATTTTAATGGCGTTAACTCCACTGCAAACAAAGCAACCGCTGCCCTGCAGCGCTTCAACCGGGGCTCACAGCAACAGGCGTAAGGACCGCAGGCGGCTGCGGTAGCCACACTGATGTCAGGCGCGGCTGCGGTTGTACCTGACTGCTTCTGCAACGGTTCCAGTAACGTTGGCTCGGCAACGGGAACCTTAACCACCTCTACCTTCTCCTCTTCCTCTTCCTCCTCTGCAATGGGTTTCAATTCAAAACTTTCAAGAATGTGTTTGGCTAGAAAAAGTTTTGCATGCATTAACAGAGCGGTTGGAGAGCTGCACGGACACACGACAGTCGCTACGGCCGAGGGAACAGCGAGCAGAGACTCCTCTCCAGGACAGGGTCCGAGAACACCATTGGGCTTTTTAAACCAGGAAGATTATTAATGGTCTTCTGCACATCACTATCTAGTGTTGCCAATCCCAACGGTGTATTATGGAGAGGGGGAAGAAACCAAAATGCCCCAGCTTTGCAGGCTTCTTTCCTAGGCAGGACACAGCTGCGATGGCAGCAACGCGCTAACGCTTCCTGCTCACGCTGCTCCTGCGCTGGGCAGAGCTCTGCCTCCAAGCTGGGGGTCGAAAACGTGCAAGTGCTGACAGGTAAAAGCAAGGAAAAGCGCTCCCCAGTAGAGGAGCCTATCTCTAAAAACCAGCTAGTGACCAAGCTTCCAATGTAAAAATTAAGAGTGTGCAGTGAACTATCCCAATGTCTTAGATGCTACTTCTCCACCTTCTCTTTTTACAGGCTCTCACTCTCAGAGCCACAACAGGCTCTGCTGGTTAGGAAGAATTCAAGGCAAGACAGTGGTTTGGGGGATTTGCCACGTTATGCTCCACTTCATGAAAGCGTGATCCGGATTTCAGACCAAAAAAACAAAACTCAAAAGAGCTCTGCAATCACAGCAGGCTGGAAGAAGGAAAGTGGAGCAGTGCACAGCGTATTTGCACATGAATCCTCTCCAGCCCTGACGCTCCACAGGCATTTGCTGCTTAAGCGATGGAGAAAGCAAGTATTTGACAATACGACTGCTGTGATATGTTTACTAGTATTCAAATACAGTGTTGTACCTACACTCTTCTATTAAGAGGACTTTATTATTTACGAAATAGTACCTGTCTTAACAGGCTCCATATAGCACATTGGGAAGCATTTCTTGCACACTGGGAAGCCATTTCTCTAACTATAATAAAACCCACAAAAGGCTTAAAGAAATGCAAGCAATTCCTGAGATGATGCCTTACAGAAGCTTTAAAAGAAATTTCAAGATCATAGAAAAAGAACTTTTAAGCTTTCTAAGCCACATTTAAAGACACCCAAATTCAATACAGAGACAGATCTGAAGTGCCAGTACATCCCAATCTTCCCCCCGCCTCCGCAGCAGAATTACTGTCTAGCGAGGTGCAGTGCAGAAATTTGGCAAATCTCCATGCTCCCAGAGCCAGGGCTCTGTCTGTCCTCCGAGCACGAGACTCTCCTCGCAAAGAAGCGAAAAACAGAAAGCCGCCAGATTTGGTGAAACTTTTCAGGGTTGTCAAGAACAAGCATGTAAAGGCGTCTCAGTGGGGAAAGGATAGGCAATGCGCTGCAGAGATTTGTAGCCACCACAGCTATACCTGGCTTCTCTTGGGACTGATCCACAGGTTTTGATTCGGGAACCTCAACCACCACCACCTCCTCCTGCTTCTCTTCCTCTACGGCTCTGAACTCAACTTTTTGAGTCGCACGTTTAGCTGAGGAAATTGCGCACATGTTAACAACCGCCCACCCGGCAGACGGAAAAAGGCTGCAGACTTCAGCTCAGAGAGGAGCGTTAGGTTCCCAGGCTGCTCTCCGCGAGCTCTGACACTCAGGGACAAGACTCCAGTGGGGCTTCGCCTTCCTCCGCGGCAGGGCTTCTCCCCTAGCGAGACCGCTGGTCTCCGAGGCATGGCCAAGGCGCGAGGAGCAGCGCTGGCCCGCGCACCCAGCCCGGGCAAGCGGGCGTTTTGCTCCCACTCTCCGCACCACGGCTGCGGGACGGAGGTCGAACCAAGCCGTCCTCCCTCCCGGCTCCGAGCATCGCCAAGCCTTGTAAACTCGTGCCAGGAGCTCGGGCAGCCCTCCTCTCTCCTAGCGTGACCTCGGGGCGACGCTGCTCTTGCTCTGCTGGGTGCTCCGAGGGAAACAGGAAGCTCCCCTGCGCCCCGGATCCTAATTTTATGGGCACCCCTGGATTCAGACCAAGGGGAGCAAAGGCATGCGTTCCCCCATCACACCTCCCCTCCCCTCCCCGCCTGCCGGCTCCTATCCAGCCCCATTAAAAAAAAATATCTGGCCCACCCCACTGACACGTCACAAGCTTTGACATTATCATCGCTTAAACAGCCCCGGGAAAAGCTTCAAATATTAGTGGTAAAAAACCTCTCCCTCGAGGAAAATAATATTATTATTTCAGAAGCTACTTTAAACAAAAAAAAACATATCCTAAAATGGTTTAATTCCTGATTTGCTAAAAGAAAATCGTGCTGAGATTCAGTGAGGAAATAGCTTTACGACCAAAACCTTGCATTGGCCTGCAACACTTCCAGCCATAAATATTTTTGGATGGTCAGTCCTTGGTAAATTACTATTTTTATTTTATATTTAAGTCTTGAATTAAGTGACAAATTATGTGGGCTTTTTACTCCTTTTTTTTTTTTAAAAAAAAAAAAAAGAAAAGTAAATACTGATTTACAATAATGGAGCATTTAAACGTTTTCAGCGTAGGCAAAATTCAAAGCTCACTAAAAGAGCTTTCGCCTCTAACCAAAGCACCAGCTAGACACAGCGACAGCTATTGAACAGCGTCTCACTGCACCGGGCGGCGGAAACGTCCCGACGGCCGCGAAGCGCCAGGCACCAACCTCCGTCGAGGCTCCTGGAGGCGCGCTTGCTCGCCGTGCGCTCGAACTGCGGAGCCGGCCTGTCGATCAGGGCGCTCGCCTGCCTCGTCTGCGCCTGCGTCCGCCCGCTGTAGCGGAACTTGGAGCCCAGCGCCAGGAACCTGCTCTTCGGGATCGCCTCGGTGGAAGTCAGCCTGAGAGCCACAGCGACACGTTAAAATCGTACCTCCAGGCGCGGGAAGTAATATAGGAGGAGAAATTAAAACATAAATTAAAGAAGTCTCTGCAGGCACTGACGATTAAGAAGATAAAATGCACTAGCAACAAGTGCCACATCTAATGTAAGACAGAAGGCCTCACACGCAAGCTGCCTAGAAGTTTATTGCAATATAAACACTTAATTTTTCTGCGATCATTTCACTCCAGTTTTTGTTAAACCCTAAAGAACTGCCTGTGTTCAGCAGCAAACCTAAAGCGTTCGTTATTCAACACCGATCAAAGGCAAGACCAGAGTTTAAAAACCCACCTGAAAAACGTGTGATGTTCAACACACACTTTCCACAGCTTCTTCGCTGCCCGGTAACTTGGTAGCTTGAACCCAATTGTACTTTCATATTGTTCTTGCTGCAAAAAACAAACATTTTTCACGCATAGCAAAGAATGACGGTGGCAGAAGAGCCCAGTCCCCAGCCCACCAAGCTTCTGTTTGGGGCACAAACTGCTGGTCTAGTCCAAGTGAACTCACTCCACAGATGGGCAGGGGCCAGGAAAAGTACAGATTTTCCCCCAAAAAGGGAATCTTTCTCCCAATTTCATCTATGAACTCAACTCTGCTTTCCGACCGGATTGCAGGAATACCGTGCTGTGCCAGGAGGTGGTGCTAGATGATACGTTGTTTAAATTGCCAGCATCTATTTTACAGCTTCAGCAAGGTCAATGGGCTCTACTTTAAGAACTGAATTTACTACCAAAGCAACATCAGAAATACAACAGGCTGTAAAACACCCACTCAGAAGAAAGCTTGCTTCTTTCCCACACTTAATGAAGCATATAAGTTGGTGATAATCAGAAGGTAATTAAACAAAACACAAGACATGATCACAAACAAGCGGGAACATACCTCCCCTGGCCGAATCTTAATAAAGAAGCTGCTGCGTTTGTAGGAAATCTTCAGGACTTTGGGCCAAGGGAAGCGGTTGATTCTCAGCTTATCTTTGTAAACAAGAAGGCCACTGGAGCAGACTCCCAGAGTGATATCCACTCCTTCCAAGTCCTAAGAAAGCAAATGAAGATTTGAGCAGAGACCAGCATCAGGGTTACATGTTCCAAGTCGACGTGTGTCCTCCAAATTACTCTGTCTTTCCCTGAGGCTCTCTTGAATTTATCTCTCCACCTCCCAGACCTCAAACAGTTTTTAGCACCTTATGCAGCCAGGGCCAGACTTACTTTTCCTTCACTTCTCTCCTTACAATCTCCTGCCTCTGCTGGTCTCCTCTGCAGTGCTGGCTGCTCAAAATGCTGTCTAGTCTATCCTGCATTTCTGAGTTGTGCGACTGGCTGACTTTGCAGGCTCACAACCTTTCTCTAAGTGCTTCCGAGTAAGGACCTGTTTACATCAGTAGGCTTGTAAAGCATCCTACAATACATAAATAATAAGCATATCAGGAAGAATCACTTCTCTTGCTGTGCTTGCAACAGTGCTTATACAGCCTTTCTTCAGTGCTTACGGCCAGTTCACTGCCTGAATCTTTCAACAGGGACCTCCTGCAATAAGAAAGCTTGCTCCTACAAGGAAAAAACAATCAAATTACAAAATGTAGAAGATAAGTGCACATCACTGATTCTCACCTTGGCTTGGTGAAGGTCAACTCCATACATAGACAGCTTTTTTGCATTCTCAAGAAATTCCAGGTCTGCTTGGGCTGGAGTCATCGATCTGGCAAAAGAGAACAGGGCCCTGATGACCTCCGTAGCTGTTATTTTTATAGAAGGGACATATGGGGCTTCACAAAACCATTTACTTATTAGATCTTCTTTTGCTTTGAATACTAACATATCTGTGCCTAGACGACCAATTATTAAATTACTTTGCATGCACACATTTGTACTGTGAGACGTCCTCGTAAAACAGATGCACCTTTTTTTCTACAGAGCAGTACAGATACCAAACAAGAAGGCAAGTTATCTGGCGAGTAAGTGCTGTAGAGGGTATAAAACTCGATTCTATGGAAAAAAGACCAATCCAGATGAAGGCAAAGGGTGACAGGTACTATCCTCCTCCGTGCACTCGCTGCCTTGAGACCTTTCCAAACTCCGCTATTGTTCTCCAAGCGAAGCGCAAGGACAGCTGAAATCACTTAGCAGAGGCTCCTCGCGGGGCAGCCGAGATGAATGAGACATTTTCTGGGAACAGATGGTGCCGTGTCTGCGGGAGCAGCAATGCAACTGAACTTTGGTTAACGGCACCATCCCGATAATGGAGGCTATTATCAACGTTATTGAAGTGCCCTTGTTATTAAGTTTCTGTTGTTCAAGATGCATCTAACAGCTCTCCCGGGAAATGATTTGGTTCTATATATTTTGTTTTATTACTGGTTTGGTGTCTTTCTTCCTGATGACTTGCATATATTTCAGGTGCAAATATAAGCAAGATTATTTAGTGGCATGATACAGGACAGACAACACTGTCCTGCTGATCCTGCTACTCAAGAGGTTAAGAGCAGTCACTAGCTCTGGCACACAAAGCAGTGGCAGAAAGAGCACAGGTTAGCAGGGAGGTTTTCTGTTGAAAATCTGCTGATAGCTTAATGCTCACGGAATACGGACCAGAAATGAAATGGGAACGTTACTCCCTCCTCCCTGCACATGCGAGCACATTAAATAAGCCTACATCCTTTATCATGAATTAGCTCTCTAATAAAGCCAAAAGGCCCATGAATAATTCAGCTACGCGCTCCGCCTCTCCTAGCACAGCTAACGGCCTTTGACTTCAAGTCATGAAGCTTGTCAGTGGCCCAGTACTTATTTTCCTTCATTTCCTCCCCTCTCAATGCAAATGGGGGGGAGGAATCAATTTAATGTATTGATTTGCGGAGCTGAGTGAGGTGTTAATTGCAGCTTTGGTAACAGCCGGGGGCACACGTCCACCCTTCCCTACTGCACTTACGTTATTAGCTTCCAAGGGCCCGCGAGAAGGTCTCAGCTTTGCTCTGCTCTTGTTATTAGTGTATCACAGCCAGCAGCTTTTCACAGGTCAAGGGGCTGCCGGTTCAAGACCTTCCCGAGGCTTCGGGATCACAGAGTGTTTTTAACAGGCTTTTTCCCCTGAAAGCTGGAGCACGTCTCCGGGAGCGTGCCGGCTGCGCAGGCTCTCCGCGGCACCCCTCCGGGCTGGTGCACACAGCTCCGCGCAGCTTTTGTAATCAAAGCCCTTGAGAGGGTCTATACAAAACCGCTCCAAATAAGATGAGAGAAAGGATTTTGTTATTGCGACCCTCCAGTCTGGTACTGCAGGGACTCAGAGGAGCCCGTCAGCCCTAAGAGAACAAGACACATCTGCCCAACTCATTGCCACGTTTGGAAACAGGGGGAGGGCAGCACAACGGCAGGTTTATTATATTTGGCGCATTATCTGGAATACTTCCACGTTGTAAAGTGTTACTTATTAACTGTGGTTGCAGAAAAGCCCAAGCATGCTGCAGGCTACAGTACACACACAAAGCCCCTGGATCTGCTCCATCCAGATTACAATATGAAATTGCATAAATCCAAAAGTAAATATAAAAAAAAGACAAAGGACAAGGTTAAAACAAGGAAACCTTGCATTTTCATATGAAATAAAACCCATTTCCGTGGCTGGATTTTTAAGAAATAGCACCTACATAGGGCATTTGTTAAAATATTATTACAATATTTCACATCTACTTTCTAAAAATAGTTTCTTCATCGAGCAGGAAAAAAAAGACTTCCAGGTTCTAGGAGGACTTTGTTATAGCTTCCAAATATTAGAGCGTTTTAAAATGGCTGATTTCCTTTTGTAGCTGAAAATTCATGTCTTAATGTTCCCGGTGCCAACGGCCAATATAAATAATGGTGCAGTAAGAAATCAGAAGCATGGAACAGAGATGGGGAAAACACTAAAAAGCTCCATTATTCTAGTTGCTTCTTTCACTTTACCTGTACGTTCTGTGAAGCTCCATAACCTTCTCCTCAAGTTCTTTAGTCTGGTTTGGGGCCAATTTAAATTCAGTGATGTAATCTGCGCTGTGTAGATCTGGATCATAGTCTCCCAGCTCAGACTGGACTGTGTAAGAGCCCAGCAGAGCCAAAGTCGCAAAGGAGCAAGGCAGCCGCCCCTTAATGATGTCTTGTCTAAGCTGAAGACACAAGTAATACCTGCAGGAAAAAGAGAAAAAACATTTTATCAGAAAAAGGGCAACCTGAACAAACTTCTTGAGGGTCAAACAAAACCTGTTCTTTATATCACTGATGCAAGCTGGTTTTTAACTCGTATTTTCACTTCTGGGGTAATATTCACACATTAGCGTGAAGGATGGGAGAATTTAAGGCCACCTCCGCTCTGGAAAGGGAGCAGAGGACACTTACGATCAGAGGAGCCCTTTTTGAAAATAAAAGTGCACTTTCCTACACAAATACGCACACGTCAAGACTGAGAGTGACACTGCGTTGTGCAGAGAGGCACAGGGAACACTCCCCGCCACCTCCCTCGCAAAGAAAATCCCTCCAGACAGTTCTCACATTTAGCCAAACAGCTCCCCTGGAGCTGCCAAAAAGTAACCAACACACAGAGTGCATCAGAGAGTCTTTCTTCAGCATGGAAAAAAGAAGAAAAAAAAATGTTAGTACAGCTGGAACAAGCATCTCTTAACAAACCAGAAGAGTCCAGTCAAACACAACACGAACGCGAGAACGGACTTCAGAACAAAGGTTTTGAAGGTCTTTGATCTCCTCGTTGAAGGATGCAGAGCCACCCGAGTACTAAAAATCTCTATTCAATCAAATATTCTATTCAGCCACCAGTCCTGGCGGTTTCCCGAAAGCGCTGGCTGCTCTGCCCTGCAAGCTTACTGTCTGTTAGCCAGATTAATAGGTAATTCACCTCGTTATATCCTCTGTCAGCTGGGCGGGATCTGGTGGATAAAACTTGACATTGAAGGTAAAATCCCAGGGGCCTCCTGTAATGACAAAGGAAAGTTTGCGAAAAATACACACGTGTACAACAGCTTCCTGGCAGTCAGTCTTTATAAAATGCTGTGAATACCCAGGGTCCTCAAAATGCAGCTCTCAGATCATAACATCGATTTGAATACTGCCCCAGACACAGCAGCTTGGCCTAAGCAGAGGGTGTGAGGTGTGATTTCTTTCCTTTCACAGGAATTAAGATATAAGCACAAGGTGACAAAGCAGGACAGACCAATACGCTTGGGAAACATCACAGCTTGTGAACACACAAAATTCATTTGCAAGCACACCACACTACTCAATATTTTATCACTGATCGAAGAAAAAAAGACTCATGAAGAGAAGTCAGATGCGTGCTATAGGTTAACGAATTAGCATTTTCTTGCTCAAGACCTAATTTTCAAATTTCTTGTAAGAAACAAACGTGTTAATTCTCTCAACAGCCCCATACACTGTGGTTGTGTGGTTGGACCACAGCTAAAATTCAGCACAGTCGGTCCCTGGAAGAAACACCAAGAAAGGCAGAGCTTTGCAAGTCAAGACTTAAATGCTTTAACACAGTGCGTCACAGGTCTCGCAGGGCGCTGTTAAAGGCGCTACCTGGAGCGAGGACTCACATAATTGTACCTACAAGTGCTGCTATTTGTTCGAAAGTGTGGTTTGCCTCGGTCTAGATGAATATCACAGCTGAACTGCTAACTTGTGCACACTGTTCAACATGCACGAAAAGCAACCCTTCATCGCATCAGGCAGCGCCCCTGCCAGCAAAGCTTTGCAAGGAAACTCGTATTTGAGAGCGTGCCTGTAGATCACACGCAGGTTTGGCATCAGACAGATCAGAAATGTTCAGCAATGAGGGGAACGTCTCCCTTCCTCCTCCTTTACGGCAGGCAGTGAAGCTCCAAGAATTGCTGAATCCAAGCGTTCGAACTGTGACCCCTTCTCCCTTGAAAAGAATCATCACCTCTGCCTGCAGAAAACTGCCCTGACAAATCTGTCCGATGCTGAAACTTTAAAGTTACTACCTCTTCTGCTGTGCCCTTTAACACTGTGGTTCTGAATACACTTAATTCAGAAAGACAAGGTATTCCTGCACTTAACTTGCTAAGAGATTTATCAAAATCTCAAACAGGGAGGAAAGGGAAGGCATACGTGGATTTACTTTTTATGCAACACCCTAACTGGGATAAAACACAAGCCAGGTTGTTTTTGCTATGCACAGTTCAAAACAAGTTATTCTAAGAAAGTATTTTAAGTAACAGCATTTGCCTACGCATTGCAGGGAGCACGCAGAGCCTGACTGCCTTTACATCAACAAGCATTCTTCCAGTAAACTCAAATAATTTACCATTTTAACTGTCTCACTGCCCCAAACTCCTCAGCAGCTTGTTCTTTAGACTTACCAAGCGAACGGTACCTGCGATGCCCTTTACACACATCCTGCTGCTGATTCAACAAGCAGCTGGTAAGAGCAGGAGCTTTTTCTGCTCCACAGTCCTAAGGCATTTGCCCCCTCCTGGGCAAAGTGCTAATACGTAACTTAATGATTCACTTCATTCTGCACTCCCCTGCCATAAGCGTACCTAAAATCAGGTTTTTCTGTCGAAGCAGTCAGATCTTAGGCTTTTTCCTCGGGGAAAATAAACGTCTCGAAAATATTCGACACTGCCCTCATCATGAGCCAGTTCAGCGCTAGCAGAACTTAAAATACAATTTCCTAAAGCAGTCAGTATTTGTCCTGATACTACCTGAGCTATTTATTTATCATTCTTGCCCTACTTGGACTCCTGAACAGACAAGAGTCCACAAAACCTTGCTTCAGGATGCAACCTCAGGTTTTCCCAGTCTCCATTAGGATTTACGTGGTTCCCACTGACACCTATTTTTCCATGCTACAATAGGGAGAAGATCTCTTATTTCAGTGCTATCTCTATGGTACAAGGGAGAGCACAGATTTGCATACAGGGAAATGTGCTGCAAATTATGTTTTGCTGCGAGGAAATGCCACTGTTTTTCCTAAATCTAGAGCATCATTACACGTAAAAAAAAAAAAAAAAAAAAAAAAAGAAAAAAGAGCAAGAGAGAAAGGATGCAGAGACTGTTTGAACTTGTGCTGATCCCTGCCAGACACCCTTGCTTGAACTCTCCCTGATCCTCAGACCCTCTGGTTTGCATGCCAAGGCTGTATTAGGGAAGCGGGGAGGAAAAACCACACAGACACCAGCAGGATAAATGTGATCTACTTACCATGAACTTGCTTTTTTATTTCTTTGGCAGGATCCAGCCACGTCTGGAAGAGGATAAAAGCATTCACAGTTTAATAGACATTGCAGAAACACCACAGAAAACGGCAATTCGCTAAAAATACAGTGGGAGGGCTATGTTTGACAGTAACGCAGCCATGGAAACCGAAAATGCTGTGCATTTTTCAAACTTTTCCTCCAATCTGCAGTCTCAATGTGTGAATTTCCAATCCTGCATCTAACAAGGTATTGGAAGAATGAAGAATGGGAGCGTGTTTTCACCCAGGCTTTCTCCCTCCAGGCGATCCTATTAATTCAGATGCACAGCAGCACATACGACCAAGTATCACCCTAAACCACACAGATGCTCTTTACAGAGAAAGATTTAAATGAACGACTTGATGCTGGCTCCTAACATTAACGCAAAAGCTTCCAAGGGAAGCGACCTGCACACAGCGTATTCTGTACCATCAGATCCCATTTTCATTATTATTAAAAAAAAAAGAAAAAAAAGGCAAGATCTCAGACAGGGCTGCAGCTCCCAGCTCAGACAGCTCTTGTGCAACGCAAAGTGTTTCTCAAAAACCTCTAAAAATAGAAGAGAAGGATGTTTGCATCTATTTCATGCATCCAATCTCCACGCTTACACCGCTTGGAACCAAGACCATCAGGACTTTCTGCTAAAAGCTATGTTTTTAATGACCTAATCATCAAAATACAAGTGAAAACGCCCAGTAGCGGGAGAACATTGGATTCTTTTAGACAAGTGTGACACAGATTTGGTCTCTTTTAAGCATGACTCAAGTTTCTAGTAATTATCTCAGCTACAGATTTAGAAAGATATCCTTTTTTTCCCCCCTCAGTAATTTGGGGTTGCGTAGGACGATGGTGCAACACAAACATCACAAAAAGCCACCGCTGGTTTTGCCAGCACTGTCACTGCACCTCTCGACACGCCATGTCAGGGGACAGCAGTACTAGCATTAAATCTTCTCCTTCTATACTCTTGCCCATCTAACCCATAAAGCTCGTGATACAAAATCCGTGAAAAACTAGACGTGTCTATCCCATACCTTTTTTCCTTTTAGGGCCATGGTTTTCGAGCACGCAAGTGCTGACGCCACGACCGCTCGTTACGGCAGTGGGACGGGCTGGTTTCGGCGCGCCTGGCCGCCCCGGGAGCGGTCATGCGTTCCCGGCACCCATCCTGCCGCCTAATCCGTCGGACAATGACGAGTACAGTAATTAGCGATACTTTTATCCGCCACTGGGACAAGAATAGGTAGGAAACAATCCTCCCTTTGAGACCAGCACGAACGCCAAAGCCCTTCGGCGCTAAGCAGCTGCTCTAGCCACTGTCACCCTCTGCTATTCCCAGATGCGAAAAAAGCCCGTATTCTGGAAGGTTTATTTCCTATAAAGGTGGAAAAATCTGGATATAAACTTTCCCTGTGCATGAATGCACACGTGCATCTCGCAACCTGGCTCTGCATCATCGTGGGCGAAGCGCAGAAGCTCATTCCCTTGATTTCCCATTAAGATCATTCCTCCCAGTGAATCAGTAACTCGGTGTCGGTTCGTTTTTGAAGTTCAAGCAGGAAAGAGATGGCATTTGAGATTTAGAAGTTCAACGAAACGTAACCAGAAGGATTAAAAAGGTAGATTTCCCCCATCAGATCAAACCAGAAACTTCAAACAACAGTTTGCTCTGGAATTAAACCCTCGCGCAGCAGCTCTTCCTTCCCTGGCTCCCGGTTCTGAGACCCAAATCCGACAGAAATATCTATTCTCACTCACTACAGTCGAAAAGCTGTACAGACACCCAGCCTGCATCAGGTGGGTGACCGAAGTGCACGTTTTTGCTTTCAAAAAATCAGTGTGCTCCTCGGCCAAACACCAGCAAGGCTGCTACAAAAATGAGCAGCAGACCCAAGAAGGACGCGGTTGGGCAAGACCAGCAGAAATAATAAAAGCAAACCCAAGACAGAGCTCTGCCTGCCACAAATAGTATGGATTTATTTAGCGGCGTGCTAAAAATCTATACTTTCAATTATTAAATCTTTTAACGATATATACTTCTTTTAGCCAAAGTAACCTGGCCTCTAAGTGATTGCATGTGAAACATGGGAACAGGCAGGACCTGGACCAATGTAACTGGTCTAAAGGACATTTAAGTGTGCCCTTGATTTTATTTCAGCATACTTGGGGCTAGCTTCGTTACACAGAGCTGGAGTATTTACCCACCAGGCCCTGAGCTGAAACATAACTGACGGTTTAAAAGATAAGTTACTGCTTAAGTCTACCCAAAGACCTCAAAGCAAAACCACACCAATAAGAGTTTTGGTAGGAAGAGCTGCACATGTCCTTTCGCAGGGCAAAACCTCAATCCAAACCCCTAATCTCAGGCCAGGAGCCCTCGCAGGTCATCACCGAGTGCCGATCTGCAGTCGGCACGGCAGAAGCTGAATGGGTGCTGGGAGCCAGTGGTTGCTGCCAACTCCCTCCCTGCGCTTCCACAACTGAACATTTTGAGTCTTGCTCCACTCCCACGCCAGAGAATAACCTTGTCCAGAGAACAAGCTGAATCTGTCATTATTAAGAACGGCAACATTTACCTACGCTGTACTGGAGGAGGAGGCTACCAAGGGGAAAATAAACCCAGCCCGAAGTCAGACTCTGGGATTTGTTACACAAATTGGGCAGATTGGGAGTCAAGAGTCAGAGACGGAAGAGAAAGTAAAGCCAAGGCTCTTTGGAGACCATGATGTGCATTTGCTTATGCCTTAAATTAATAACTTAGATGTGCATAATGACTCTTCCATCTCTCACTCCCAAGGTAGAGCAGTTTTTCTCCTGCTGACTGCTCAGCCTCATGCCTTTGATGACCACCAACTATAGCGCAGTGAAGACTTTTTGCAATGTGGCTAAATTCAGGTCCTCCTCCCTTAGTTTAGAAGTAGCTGACGAGCTCTTTAAGCCTCATTACAAAAAATTTGCTCCTTTTCTCAAGTGAGAAAAGCCTTATCTTGCATCCTATTTAATCTTTACAATTTAATGGCATCATTTTGCAGTAAACTACTATAATCAGTTTTCTCCAGGTGAAGATTCAAGTTCACGTAACTCGCTTACTTAAATCCACACTCCGTAGTCATTTATTCACAATTTCACTGCCTCTACAATACCCCACTAGTTCCTTCTTGGGGAGGGGGGCATCAAAAGTATTTATTAAGATCACTCCCTCCAGTGCAGAACATCATACCAGAAACTTCTTACCCTAGAGGTTGGCGTGTCCCATATGGCCAAGCCGAAGTAGTCTTCTTCCAGGAGATTGAGGTGGTCACAGACTTTTTTAAGTAGATCCTGCCCTTTGGCATGTTTCTGCAAACACACAAAAGAAATTCCATGGGACAGGCTGCTTTTTGTCTGCCCTCATTCCTTGGAGTGGGGGGAAAGGAGAAAGGGAACAAACCAAAACCAATACCACCAAGAAAGGGGAAAAAGTCCTGAGCAGCTCAAAATTTCAGTTCAGATCCCCCAGCAGTCTCCAAGGAAGCACTCCTTAAAGAGCATCGGGCACAAGAGTCAAACTGGACAGACAAGCAGAACCGCAGCAGGTCTCCCTGCTCCCACCAGCTCCAAGTCTGGTGCCCACTAAAGCAGTGCTTCTCTTGACAACTCAAAAAACCCAACTAGAGCATCTGTACGATTTGTTCCCTCTCAAAGTGCTTCTGCTGCCCTGGCTGCTCCCAGCACCAGGCTCTCCGACCGCCTGGCGTGGATCAGAAGATGGCCTACGTGGGGGACGGAAGCGCTATTGCAACCCATCGTTCCCATCACTGGGCTTCGGGGGCTGCCCGGCTCAGTACTTTCACGGAAGAAACAGCGGCTCAGAACAAAGGATTGGCTTTTCTGTAACCTTTTCCTCAACTTGATGAAATCCGGCTTCTCCGGTTTTGCCTCCTGCCCTGACTGGTGCTTAGCGAGCTGCTTCTTGCCTCCAGCAACACTCTCTGAGCATTTCTACCTCCTGCTTTTTTTCCAAAATCCTGCAGAAGCAAACTGAATGAATTGGCCATAGGAACAGACATCCTTTTAGTCCAAAGCATGAAGGAAAACGTCCCCAAGGCACAGAACTATGGTAACCGAAAGCAGCTCATGCCATTGGAGACTTGGGTAAAGAGCAAGTGCAGTTCCACTGACGCAAAAATAAGCTTGACTAATGCGTCGCTTGTGCCTGTATCTCTCCTTTTAGCGGTATTTGGGTGGCAAATGATCACGGATCCTATGGCCTTGTTTTATTTCTGTCCTTCAAAGTGAGGGCTGAGTACACATATCGCAACTCTACAATTAACGCATGCATTACCCTGGGACATTTCTCAAGAAATTGGACCCTAAAAAACATGTAGGAATCAAACACCTTCCCTGGCTGTTAGTTAGAAAGAAGGTCTGAAAGGGTTTATTCCTGAATAAAGGCATTTGTGCTGGTCTTTGCCTACACCTTTGCAATTCCTTCCCAATTAAGCCTTAACAAATTACGATGGCACCTCCAGCAAGCTGAACGAGGCAGGGCTGGATCCGTGCTGGAAAGGGATCACTGCAGGGAACGAAGAGAGACAGGACGCAAGAGCAGGTCCTGGAGACCGGTAAGCCCTGTTCTGCTTAACTCCACACTGAACCTCCGCCACCCTCAACGCCACCAGCTCACCCATGAACGGGGTCCTTAAAGCCCAGAGTCATCTAGAGGGATTACTGCAGCGCACGTAGAGCAGCGGCTGGCAAATGCTGGCAAATGCATCCGCACAGCCAGGGCAAACCGACAGTGGTCGCAGGTCTGACAACCAGAGGTGCTGCCCCACCAGTTATGGGGACAACAGGTTTCTTTCGGGGGCTGCAACCAAAATCCTCAGCACACGGCCGGGCTCCTGCAGCTGCGAGTCAGGATTGCAGGCTGCGAGCTGATCCCGGGCAGTAACAATAGCAATGCTGTTACACAAACTCCCGGCGCTGACCTACTTGCCCAGGATCACTCAAGGTTACTTCTCTAAGGAGCCCAGAACGTCAAAGCCCAGACATCCATTTGGGGCCTGTTTAGCTAGCGGGACAGGGGGAAAGAAATGAGCTGATGAAGCATGCTCAAATGGTAAGGACCAGGTTATTAATATTCTGAGCAAGTACTTCAATCCTGAAAAAGGGATTTCTGCTAGTTTTTTATTGCCCTGACAGCAAGACTGTCCTCTGAGAGAATGCACCAAGCAAAGCAGAAGGAAAGGTCTCAGATCAAGAACTCTGCAGTGTGGTTAACTCAACATAATGATTTTAAATTGTTTACTGAAAATATATTCAACTGCAAGCTAAACACAGCTTTTTTAACATCCAAGCTACAGGAGTGACGTTAGCCAGGAACCTGAAAGGCTAAGGTACATTGGATGAAGAGAAAAGCACAAATCAACCTGGCAGCACGTTTTATTCAAATGAACGGGGCAGAAGATGTTTAGACAATCTCAGTCAGAGATTAAAAAAAGTAAAAAATAAATAGTAAGTTCTACTCTGGGGTAAAAATGAGAGAGAAGATCAACAGCAAGTGACATAATATTTCTTAAAGTTCCCCCCAGCCTTGCACAGCAAGGTACCCTGGAAATTGCAGAGCAGTAATAAAGAAAGGTCCCTAGTCACCCAGAGGTTTTTACAACACATTCAGAAGGTTACTATGGTTTAGAGCAAGATTGTTCTGCAGTAAAGCTGGTCGTGTAATTCACTGGGAGCAAATGAGACCGCTCCGAAGCAGTGTTGGTGGTACACACCTTTTCAAGGGAAGGAGAGGAGGAGGGAAAAAGAGGAGATAAGCAAACCCCAAATGTACTTACATCCATGGCACACTCAAAAATGGTGTCATCCAGCAAGACAACTTTGCAGTACATGTTTCTGTGTCTTTTTACTGCCCTCTGGGTAGCTTTCAAATCCTTGTCTGCTTTTGTCTCGGGAGTCTCCTTTTTCAGCTCTGGCTTGGAGCACTCTTCCTTCACTTCACCTTCCTCCTTGCCCTCAGCGTCTCTGTTGTCCAGGTCCTGGTCGTCCCTCCTGTCCTCGTGAGCAGGCTGAAACCCCCAGCACATCCAAATTGGCATTTAGATGTGTCAAACAAAGAACCATCACGTGAAACAAGCATTGCACGGGTTCACTGGAGGGCTGGGATCCTGCCCCAAACACTATTCGTCTGGCCTAAACATGTAACCCAGGACCTGGAACAGCACCTCAGGTCACACGGAGCGATGTTAATTTTGAAGGCTAACAGCCCCTCAAGTCATTCTCAACTATTTATTTAATAAAGGACGTAAGAAAACAGAAAACAGAGTTGATTAGAGAAATCAGGATTGATTAGATACGCAAATCTTCACTATCTTAATGACAGTGCATAGCGAGTCTTCTCTCCTAGGTGATAACCCAGCAAATCAGCCAAAAAAACACCAACTGCAGGGTGCTCCTGTGCCCCCACAGTCACTCTGGAAGACTTGCCTTGACCCAATACCTGTGTTACCATACCAAACTGCAGTGTGTTAAAAGGAAATTCGGTATTGAGGTTTCACGGCCATCTGAGCTGACCTAACAGTTCCCTTCCACCAAAAAGGGAAGATGCTCTTCATATGCCCCGTGGCCTCTCCCTGGTACCTACCGAAGCATTTTACATGCCACTTCAATTCACTAAAACAGCAGAAAGAGATGCAGTTTGGGGGCAGGAGGAGGAAGGAAGGGGGAGCAAAACCCTGTCTTTTCAGCCTGTGGTGAGCTTAATTCACCCCATCGCATCTCGTGAAATCACACGCAAGCACAACTGCACGGAGGCAGCGCCGGCTCTAGTATTTAAAAACTAAATAATGTCCCACAAGCTGCTGACTTATGTTCCAGTAGGGCCGGGATAATCGGCAGCAGAGAATCAGTCAAAGCTCGTAATGCCTGGTGGTCAGCATTTATCAAACAGGCAGCACCCACAAACGCTTTCACAGCAGAAATATCTGCCGAGTGTCACAGTTTAAAAAGCCACCAGCATCAGTCTAAAATAAGAACTAAAAACAACAAGTGCTTCATCTGAAATGAATAGGACATGCTGAAGGAAGGTTGTGGGGTTTTGCTCTGTGCATAGTCACACACGTTCAGAACAGGTAAATCGAAGTTAAATAGGGGGAAAAAAAACCACTCACTTCCCCCTTGACGACACAACTTCTGGGCTTAAATTACATGAAGATTTCCAATTCTTCCCCATTTTGCTAATCCCAAGCCTCACAGGTAAAAAGCACTAGCAGAAGTCACCCCATGTTTTTCAAAGGGTCCAACTTGGGAAAAGAAAGAAAAAGAAGTTATTTACTGCCTTCTTTAGAACTTAGTAATTTTTAGGAGGTAGATTTATCAGTATTGCCTGCAGTTGGCAACACTCTACCTTTTAAGGTATTTCTCCAAAAGTCAGATAAACCTAGAGACTGCAGCTCACTGACATGTATCATTTCTCTGGAGATCCTTCAAATCCTTAAGGCAGCCTTGGAAGTAATCCAGATGCCTGGATGCCTTGCTAGGACTTCAGCAATACCTACAGGTTGCTTGGGAGAAGTGGCACGGGCCTTTCTCAAACTACAGGCAGCCACACTATTACTCAACACCTGCCAAGGAGAGGCCATTCAATAATCCCTAAAGAAGAAAAACATGCTTTAATAACTAGCTGCTACTTTGTGCATGTCTCACTGTGGGTGTCCGTCTCAGTTTCTACCATGCATTAAAATTTAAAAATTTTGCACAAGAAACAATCCTGACTTTAAAGACTGGAAATCAGAAAGCTCCTAGGAGCCGGGCTCAGGCTACAAACTGCAGAGAAATCTAATGCATAAGCAAAGAATATTTGTATTTGGCAACAGGCTGGACTGAAGAGATGTCCAAGCCCTGTCCTGCTACCTTCACACTCCTGGAAGTTCAAGGAACCCTTTTCCAAATTCACTTTCTTTAGGAATTCCCACTCCATACCACAGCCCTATCCTTATTCTGTACACATCAAAGATATCCAAATGAAAAATAAAGCAACTGCCCTGTTTTGAATTACGAATTCAAATCCTGGTTCTGATGTGAATTCCCATGCCTCAGCAGAGCATTGCTCGGGGTTGGGACTGGGCACTTTATATTACCCTTTGAAGTATTAGTAGAGTTTCAGGAGGAAGCACTTTGCAGTATGGTCTGATACAGGAAAGCAAGAACGGAGAGCACACTAAGCAACACAGCCTTTGTAAAGATACTCAGAGTTCAAAAGAGCTTTTTTGGTATCTCAAGGGTTTTTCCTTTTACAGTTATGATTAAGTGACACGTGCAAGAACGGAAGGGAGCATGCCAAACAGAGCAGGGGGGTTACCTGCGTTTCCGCACTGCTTAACGAATGGAGATCTAGCGACGGATCGGTTTTGAGCTCGGGCTCAGGAGCTGCAATTGGGGCCTTCACCAGGATCTCTTCATCAGGACTGGCTCCTAATCCTGGCTCTTTCTGCTCACCTTCCCCCTCCTTAGGGCCATCAGCGTCTTTGTCCTCTTCAGACACCTGAGACTTGGGCCTCCTGAGGAAGGACGAAAGCAGGCGGGACAGGCCCCGGCCCTCCGAGGTGCGGCGCTCCTTCTTGCCCTGCTCCTCGTGCGTGGGCGTATCGCTGTTGGAGGTCTTCTGCTTCTGCCCCGATGGGGTCTGGCCCTCTGACACCTGCTGAGCCGCCTCCTCTGAAGAAGCCTCTTGCTGCTGTGTTTCAGCAGCTCCCTCCTCCTCCTTCGCTTGCTGCTGCTCCGGATTCTCGGCCTCCGCCGCTAAACTCTTCTCTGTTGTCATGATGACGCTGTAACAGAGGTGCAAAACATGTCAGACAAGACTCTTCCCAATACTTACATGTTCATTAAGCTATTCAAACCAAGCACCAAGCACTTATGCACCACGTTCCCCAGTCACACGACCCTGTCCTGCAGACTCCAATCTACAAAATAATCAAGAGTGAACAAATCATTCCTTTCGCTACGATTTTGCTTGCTTTGAAAGAAAGTTTATCTCAATTGACCTTTGCTCATGCATCTTCCACCATCTGGATGACACTGACTCCAAACTGCTAAACACGCTGGCACCTGAGTGCTGCAAACCCTCCATCCTTCCAGCATGGCTTTTAAAACCGCACATGGCCGTGCAGCTCCACCCTTAGAGAAGTCACGAGTGAGGAAGCATACCTACACCCTGACAAGAGCAAATGGTTTAAAAAAAATGGAATCAAGATTAGGCAAACGGGAAGAGACGGCATGCAGTCTGGCAGCAGAGTTGTTCGAGGGCCTCTCTTCCTCCAGGTCCCTCTTCCCCGCTCACAGGGCTGGGGAAGCAGAGCAGATGAGGACAGGCACCTGATTAAGCAACCATCCTCATAACACGCCGTGCAAACATCCCATGCAGCCTACAATGGTACGAAGCATTGCAGCATCCTTCTCCACAGCTGGGTCTAGAAGGAACAATCCACCGCTCAAGACAAAACTAATACAGCTGACGGGATTCACTATTAGGACAAAAATTTCAAGAGCATCAATAAGTTTGAACAGCAGCTCACTTCTGAACGTTCCTCAGCCAGCCACAGAAACTCGAAATAAATTATAAATAAATTAAAAGGGGGGATATCTAAATATCATAAAGTAACCACGCTGCTTAGGAAGCTACTCATAAATGCTACTCAACTACATTGACACAAGACAGGTCTAGCGAAGCTGAGCAGGCTGCAGGATTCACAAGATCTTTGCATTGCAGAGCCAAACATCCGCAAAACGTTTAAATGAAAAGGCTTTCCAAACGATCCCCATAACGGAGAGCAGATTTCTTCAGAGTCCATTTTATCAAGCTGATGCAATGCGTATTTCAACTTTAGCCTGGGTTGTTGACACAAAAAGATGGGAATCACATGAGCAGAATATCTATTTAAAGTATAAAAGGACCCCAAAGAGAGGATAAAACTAATCTTTGCGCATTGCATCATATATATTTGCAGTAATAGATTGTTACAGAGCAAATAGCATATAATCCAATACGCCTTTCAATCCCCCAGCCCAAATCTTGATATTTAAACATGTACTCAGAATATACGCTTGATTTTAAGATGCATTTTAAGACGTCATTCTCCTATGTGTTGTCGCATTCAGTGATTTTACTTTTAATCTGACCCACACGAATTGTCAAAATAACCAGAGTGCTTAAAAGACAGAAACCTTCCAAGCCTTCTAAAGTACTCTTCCACTGCATGTAATGCAAAAGCTTATATTATTGCTAAGACTGTGGTTAAAACGAAGTGGTATAAGGGACCTTTACTCATTTAACTTCTCCAGGAATGCAATTTTTTTTCGGTTTCCCAATTTTTATTTTTTTTATTTTTACTTTTTTTTTTTTTTTTTTTTTTTGCAAGGAGGGTCTTTGGCCAGTCAAGAGCCTTAGACCCACCAGGCAGCAGGGAGAGGTAACCCACAGAATCTGGGCTCATATCACCACGATTTGGAGCTACAGGATCTGGGCTCATATCACCACGATTTGGAGCTCTGCCCGATTCAGGCCAAGATCTTTGACGCGTCTCCACCGGGACTAGTCACAGTGGCCAGCTTGGGGGACGAGCTGCTGGGCCCGTTTCCGCCGGGCTTCCTGCAGAAGTGAGGTTTAGTGCAAGACCCTACACACGGTCCTCCCCTCGAGGAGCTTCTCCAAGCTGCAGAGACGTTCCTCCAAACCTGTCGGTGGGGTGGACACCACCAAAAACGCACCTTTCTACACGCACGGAGCAAACGGGCATCGGCGAGGCGGACGCGTGCGGCCCTCATCGAGCGCAGCACAGCGTAGCCAGCGCGCCAGGGAAGCCACAAGGGAACGGCGGCGCCAAAACCCGGCTGGGTCCCGAGGCTCTGAGCCGAGCGGAAGACACAGATGCGTAGAAAACCGCACGTGGCAATTCTCATACTCCAACTCCTTGCACGGGAGAAAACAAGCCAGGTCGGTGCAGCTGAGCAACAGCAGCGCGAGCACGCAAGGGTAACTGCAAACCGCTCCGACCCGGGAGGTTTGCACTGCCGCCCGGTTTCCGTAAAAACTCTTGCAGAAGGGTTTTTCTTTTTTTTTTTTTTTTTTTTTGCACAATTATTTCAGAACAGGTTCTCTAAGAAAGCTGTAAAATCCCAGCAAAATAAAAGGCTAGAGCAGATTGGCACAGCATCCAGCTGGCTCCCCACCACCGCCCTTGAAAAGGCGGCTTCACGCCTGCTGCTCGCTTCCCGGGGAAAGCAAAAAAGCCGCAAAGCTCAATTTTTTGGTCCCCTGAGGGAAGCGGCAGAGCCTAATCCAGAAATACCAGCGAGAAGAGAGAGAAAATCAAAACAAATTACGCACTGAGGGCACTTTGACCGAGGGCTCCCGGCCTGCACAGCGCACCCCGCAAAACGCTGGCGGCGGCCGCGCGGCACGACGACGGTCCCGGCGCGCCGGCACGGCCCCCCGGGTGCAGGAACGCGTTACGGGCCCACCCCACGGCGAGGGCACTACAACTAGGGAGCTTGCTCTGGCCCCGGCCGCCAAGGCACGCTGTTTTGCAGTTACGCCCCACGGTGTTTATTTTGGATAAATATATTTATAAGGATCGTTATCGAGACACAAATTCCACGTGTGTTTTGCTCTTCAAAAGAAAGGCGAAGTCAAGGCTCTTGAAATGAAGACCGAAGGGAGGGTGGAGCTGAAGGAGCAGGTCTCATCAACCGCAGCAAACAGGACGGACAGTCGGCAAACAAACATTTCCTCTGGACGTAGTTTTCTCCTTTTACATCCTGACCTCCGAGGAACAAACCTGTTTACTTGTTTGCATTTCAAAGGAGCCATCGTTGCGCAGAGCACGCTCTTCCCGCAAGGTGGGTCTGGCTGGAGCTGAGCAAACATCTCCACGTCTTTCCTCTGTCCCCCAGGAATTACGTCACGGCTCCGCTTCCCTCAGCCAGCTCCGCTCCGCGGGGCTGCGGATGCGGCGACGGGCACGTACGAGCACTTCCCTTCCCCATAAACATTTAATAGGGGCGGTTAGCCGCCAGCACCGATAACTCACGAAGCGCAGTCAAACACCGTGCTGCAGGACCTCGGCGCTCTCATCCTCTGTCTCGCCACGCGGGCTCACGGCTGCTTCGCTCCCTTTGAAGTTTTATGTTCAGAACTGCTTTTGGAGGCTTTCAGCTTTTGAGCAAAAGCATTTCTAAGCAAACAAAATAACCAAAAGCCGTATTATTTAAAAAGCACATCTCTTTGGCTCTTGCTGTACGGAGATGTTTGCTAAATAGGGTTTCATGTGCACGAAGGACCACGGTGCCACTCCACAGCTCCTTTGCTAGTCATTTGGAGGAATACTAATAAGAAAAGCACAGGCAGGTTTTCAGATAAAGCTTCCTTCCTCCCCTAATCTCCACAGCAGTTTTACGAGGGGTCTCCAAAACTCTGAAGCAGGGGGAAGACGGAGATGGTTTTTTTCTGAGCACCCAAGCAGTGCTGTTCATCTCTTCCTCCAAATAGCCCGATTTGGGACTGTTCACCCAAGCGGTGGGTTTGTTGGGTTTTTTTTTTTCGTTCGTTTGTTTGTTTTTCGGAGAGGACCAAGCCAGACAGACCGCCCGCGCTTAAAGAGTTTTTCCGAGGCTGACAAACGGCAAGCTGCCGCCCTCCGCACGTCTGCTGCGGAGAAGGTATTTAACACCGTCTAAATAAGCAAATCACGTCTCCCCGCTGAAAACCCTTCACCGTGTCTCTGCCGTCGTACCAAGAGCGTCCCCCAGTCCAACGACCGTCCCTTCCACGTTGCCTGAATCGGATCCAATCCCCACGACAGAGCCTGGACCTCCACGGCCAACAGCGGTACCGGGAACGTCGGCGCGCCAGCAAAGAGAAAACCTCGCAGATCTCTTTTAAAACGGTACCGTTCGCCCCTGTTTCTGTCCAAGGGCTCCTCAGCATCCTTGCAGGGAGCACGCTGCATCTCTGCAAACTTGCTTTCACCTAGAGCCTCACCCTAGTTTTCCGCATCAAATTTTTTTTACACAAATTAAACTTGAGACTTAAAAGCTAAATGTCCATTTACTCATCTTGTTCCTAACGTCCTTGGTTTATCACACACTGAACTTGTCAGGTAGCCGCTATCCAGACTCAATTCCAACTCCGCACCGCTCCGCAGGCTCCGTTCCTGCGGAAGGCGGAAGGGAACCGTCCCCCAAGGGGAGCATGGTGTTTATGGCCACCCCTTCCTTAGGGCTATGCACCTTCCGACCCAGCTTCTCCCTGTCCCCAGGCAAAAAAATAAATAAAAAATAAAAAATAAAAAATAAAAAATAAGATGAATGCATGAGTTCGTATTTTTGCATAAAAGCACATAAAAGATTGCTACCTTCAAAAGACAAGAGCGTGCATGTAATTGCAGTTGTGGCCAACCATCAAATGCACCAAAGCTCTTTTTCATCACCTGGTAGAGGATAGAGGAGAACTATCCCCTACAAGTGAACACGAAGGGCATAATTTTAGTTCAGGGAGCAGTGCAGCCCTCCAGTCGCAAAGCTGCTAGGTCTTCAGAGCAGAAGATCCCAGCGGTTCCTGATCAAGAAAACCTTCGGATCTTGAGCATGCAAAATTACTCGTTCACTGTACTTGTATTCGCAGAAGGTTGTCATTAACAGTGCTATTAGTTCTCTTAAAATAAAAATGCTGCTCGTTTGGGTTGTTTTTTGACAAGTTAGAATGGTTAAAAAAAAACATTATCTAGATACATGCCTATGACTGTTTCTTACCTGTCAAGAGTGTGTCGGTCTCTTTTATTTAGGCAAGTAAAAAAAAGAAGTGCAGTATACGCTTATTCTTCCAACCAATACTAAGACATTAACTTATTCATCCTTCCAAGGCCAAAAGAAGGTTAGTGGCTCATTCCATAACTGACTTAATTTCCAGTGTTTCAAGGAGAAAAGAAAAAGGACCATCCTCTAAGCACACCAGTTTCTGAGAACACAAACCATTTCGTGGTGATGCAGTACAGCAGATAACTGTAATCACACGGCTTGGACATACTGTCTTGACCTTCTTACCCCAAAACGCATGGCCTCGCTGCAAACTACTGCTGCAGCAAGAGCTGTCGAAAATGATGAGAGAGACGTCTCGGCTAAAAATAGACAAAAATCAAGTAGTTTCAGCAACTGCTCTTTTTTTTTTTTAATGCATTCTTTCCTCTTTCATAATATGTGTAAAAAGCGCACAATTCACCAGGGAAACAGTACAGAACGATACTCTGAAATTGGTAAAATAAACAGAATAAAAATTCTGTTTTTCAAGAACTAGTGCCTTTGCAACAAAGCTATGTCCTCAGATGGAGGAGAGGACTTCACTGAAGCTGGAAGTATCTCTAGCACAACTCACCCCAGGCATGCTTTTGAGTAATGTGTCTTGTGCATGGTTTTACTATGATTAAAAAAAAACAAAGCAGAGAGCTTATTTAAAAAAAAAAAAAAAAAGAGAGAAATTCAAATGCATTAAAACAAACATCTCAATGAATATCACTAGAAATTCAACAAGCATGAAAATACAGCAAAGCACCAGAACCTCTCACAAACCGCTATGGGGCTAAGGGGCAAATGGGTCCACAAAGCTGGACTTTCAACCGCTAGACACAAAATAAAATAAAATAATTATCTTTTCAAAATTAATTTAAAATAGTTCATTAAAGGAACAGGTCACACTGGTATTTTATAACCGCCGGTAGAATTACCACGCGCCGCCTGCCTTCCCGTGCCCGGGCTTCGGGCTCGAACAAAAGCAACGCTGGATGTTGTCGCTGCAAACGGCAACGCGAGACGTCGGGGCTTCTGGTGGCTCTGCCCTAACAAACAGGGGGAAATAAGCCACCCAGCATACCACAGATGGTACATTATAACTGCCCGGATTTAATTCTCACTAGACCAGCCCTAGTAATCTACTGTATGTCGGCAGCGCCATACCCCTTTTTCATCTTCTCGTACCGTACAGCTTTCCTATTTAAATGAGGGCAAAAAATAGTAGCTCACCATCTGCTGAAAGCAAATCATTTATGTCAAACTGAAGACTTGGCTTATAAAATGACCTGAACCAAACAGAGCAAGTAAGTGCGTTACAGCTGAAAAGAGCTCAGAGTCCTCTCCTGTATCCTCAAAAAGCCTCCTAGATGCTACAAACCTGGTAGTTGAGCAGGAATTTCCAGGCTTTGCTCATCCGTAAAGCACTGAAACGTAAATGAAAGCGTGTACTTGTCACTTGAGTCTTGTCAAGAGCAATAGGTTTGGAAAGGTTGCCCGTTTGGGACACGTTAAGAAAACTCACTTGAACTCGAACCGGTTAGACCCAAAATAGAGCGGTCTGAGAACGCGCTTAAGAGTTAGGAAGGTCGTTGGTGAAAGCAGCTCACGCACTACCCCTTGCAACACGGGTGCAAACGGGTCATTAATCAAAAAGACTAAGAAAATTGTGAATTTAATATAAGTGCTGTTTTGGAGCACAGTAAAGGCAACAGTGAGTGCAACCTCCGTCAAACTTTCCTTTCCAGGACAAGCCGGTATCCTCCCGGGCTCGGGCGGGAGGGAGGAACCCGCAGCGGGGTCCCCACCCGGCTCGAGTCCCACCGCCTGCGCGGCACAGATAGGCTCGCCGGGCTGCCACGGCCCTGGGTGCCTCGGCGCGCGGGCGAGCCGGGCAGAGGCCGAAAATCTGTGCAAAGAAAAGCGCCGAGAGACGAGTTTTCCAGGACTTTGCTTCTGCTTCCTGTGGGTGACAGCGAAATAGGGACGACGCGCCGATCCTCCGTGCAACTTCGTGCTCCAGCACCCCGATACTTTCTAAAGCAACAGTTAGACAGAAGTAAGCAATAGACTGCAATCAGCTGAATACAAGGATTTCTGCCATGCATTATTCATAAGGGCTTTTTTTTTCCCTTGCCTAAACACAGATGTGTTTACTCGCACTGTGCCTCATTCACACTCAAGGTTTAACATAACAGGGCTCATTTTCCTTCCTTACAGTTTTTCAAGCACAGGGTAAAATAGGTTTTTCTTCTCTTCTTTTTTTTTTTTTCCCTGTGTTGTTCTCCCTTTGGCTGTTTCCAAAGCAAAGCTGTAATCAGAAGCCAAGAGGGACCGGCGCGCTCCTTTGATGAAGAGCGGCTGCTGGCTGAACAGCACGCGGGTCCGCGCGCACACGCGCCGAGCGCGAACCGCCGCCGCGCGGAGAACGAGCCGGATGTCGGGCGCTAAAAGCTCTTAAGGGCCTTCATCGCCGGCTGCTACTCCGCAGCAGGTTCCTGCCGGCTGCACCGCGCGCGCCCGGCTCCAGCCGCCTCGCACGCCTGGACATTGCGCTCGGCCGCTCGATTCACCTTTCGACTTCGGTAGTACAATTTGCATTCAACCGAGGCCTTCAACACATCCGCCTCGGCCTCGTGCAACGCCCCAAATTCATTAAAGATCACCCCACCTTGCCAGTATTAGGAGCACAGTAAATACACAAGGGGATTTAAAGGATCTAAGAGAGCGTCAGCAGTGTTGGTACATCCCAAGTGCCACCGGACCGGCCTTCTGCCAACGCCAGGTAGCAGATACCCGTCTTCAGCCACCACCATTTCAGGACTGCCCTCAAACCTGAAGGATATTTAGATGCGCCAGCACCAGCGCTGCCCCGAGCTGATTTCCCGACCTCTTCGCTTGTCAGAGGAGGCGCCGCTTATCCTCCTCACCGACACGGGCGTTCAAAGAGGAGACCGGAGCAGACCGCCGTGCTCCTCGGCCGCCGAAGCCTCGGCTTGCTCCAGCGGACGGCCGAGCCCTCAGCCCGCTCACAAAACGCCCCGGTGCAAACCGCCGCGACCACGCGGCTTCGCTTCGAACGCGCCCAAAGCTAATCGAAGTGCCCGGAACAGATCCCTGGAAGAGGAGAAAGCAAGACTCGCCAGGTGCACGTGACCTTTCAGGCCTGTCTTCAGTCCTTGATGTGGCCGCAGCAGAGCAACAACGGCACCAAAGACTCGGCCCCGCAGCCGTTTTCACCAGCCTGTTTGTTTTCTTTTCATCCGGCAGCGAAATCAGGCAGCTTTCGCTTTTAATCCCTTTAATTAGGGGTGTGCAGCAGCTTTCATTCCTTAATTACATCCATTGACACATCCGAGGCAACACATTTGCAAACACCCATTTTCCCTGGCGATGGCTTTGAATCCAGATTGCCTCCTCCTTTCGCACAGCCGCCGCCACCGCTCGCTCGGCGTCCGCGAAGCGCGGCCGGCGCGCGGCCGACGCGGCCCGGCTCTCCGGACGCCCGGCGGGACGCACCCGCGCGCGGCTCGGAGGGGCGGCGCGCCGCTGTCACGACACAACCGCGTTTCCTTGGCAGGCTTTTACGTACCAGGTGACTACAGCGGTGAGAAATCGCTCACAGCCTGCTTGAACAGCAGAGCGGGAACGATGCTACTGAAAACGTTTGCAGAGAAAAAGTGAACGTTTGGGGCAATGTACTCGATATCGAAGCAAGGCGCAGAGGGATGATATTTCAGTACCTAACTCGGTTGCTTTTTTAGAGACGGGCAACGGCGCCCTTCGTTGCAGTTGCTCAGCTGCCAGGAATCCCTTTGATCCTTTGGGAGAGCCAGGACCCGGCAAGCACTTTATTGCCATCAATTCTGCTGCCAAACCAAAATTATTATGCTGACGTCGGCCCATAGAGCCATTATACGGGTATTCGTGGGGGTGCCGCGGTCACTCTTGCTTTGAATTACTGTATCCGACTCCTATCCCAACGCGGTAATAGCTCACTAGGACATGGCAGCTGAGCTCCAGCGCGAAGCCTGCGTCGTATCCATGAGAGCAAGTAGTAAGCAGGATATTAAATATCACCTTGGAGGGAGGGGAGAGCACTGATTAAAAAAAAAAAAGAAAGAAAGAAAGAAAAAGAAAATAAAAAAAAAAGAAAGGAAAGGAAGATGGCATGGTATTGGAGATATTTGCCACTGCTGGAGACCCAAACGAGCATCCTCCCATGCCCCGGCTCACACCCTGCATCCATCCTCCGGCTCGCAGTTATTGCAGTCGTTTGCACGGAGGAAGCATGCACAAACCTCGCTCCGCTGCTGAAACTAGAGAAAGGAAAAGGAAGCTGGGTCTGCCCCGCATAACGGCGGGGACAGTTTCAGATACGCTTTGCACCCACGTTGCAAGGGCGTGTTGCTTGCATTTTCAGTTGCTGTTTTGCCTTCCAAAATGGCAGGGTTTGTACTGGAAGGCCTCTAACATGCTCCCACTTTAGCGCAATTGTGCAGAGTTATTTTTTTGTTTCTTCAGTTCCCATCTCTGCAATCCGGGTTGCTGGGAGGACAGCATGAGCACTCAGTACCATAGCAGCATTGCATTTCTGCCTAGAAACACAACACATTGCAGCAACTTCCCCTCCTTAATTCCGCTGATACAAACATTATTTCCCCCAAGAGTCTGTCCGCTGCTCAGTATGTACTAAAACACCGTCCCTCTCCTCAAAAGGCTCCTGCACATCCGTCTGTATCCGAGCTGTCCTCCCTCCTCCGGCGCGGCTGCCGTGTTCCTGCTCTCCTGCAATTGCTCTCCGCCTCTGTGCTCCCCGCCGCGATCCCTCCTTCCACCCGCCAGCCCCGCGGCTCCCACCTGCAGCCCTTTCAAGCTCCCCCGCTTCATACTGCATTAAATAATGAAGCGGGAGCCGCTTACTGTCCCCGAACGCGTTCAGGAGAGGCTCTGAGCAGCCGCGGGGGGACCGCGGGGCGAGCCCGCGGCACGGCTTTGAAGTTTCGAACCAGCTTTCTCCTGCTCCTGCCGGAGCGGGGATGCAGCACCCGCGGCAACGCCGGCACGCCGCAGCCCGCGTCCGGCTGAGAAGGGCTGCAGGGAGCAGCTCACGACTTTTTCTACATTGCAATGTTAAAAAAAAAAAAAAAAAAAAAAAAAAAAGGAGCTGGGCAAAACAAAGGGTTTTCTTCAGTGAGAAAAAGCACATGCAGAAAGCAGCAGGTTTAAGCATCTGTCTACTAAAAGAAAGCATCATGTTTACAACCAACTAACATTAACCCTGCTTTCTGGATATGCTACTGATTTGGAATACACCATTTAGTGTCTTATGCATACAAATTTTACAAGTTAGAGCTGCCAATAACCCTTATTCGAGAGCGCACATTTTTGTGCGCACATCCATACGCAGCAATATAAAAGCAGCATTAATAATCACATGCTTTTTTGGAGAAGCTCTGCTCATTTTTCCTTTTTTCACATTTAAATCCCCATTGTGCAATTGCCTCATGTACAGCCAAAGCCATATTTAGCCCAACACTATTTCATCCGACCGAAAGATCTGCAGACTCCCGGGGCCTCGGTGTGGCTGGGTATTCATCAAGCCCCAAATACACCCCCCAAAAAAAAATTAAGTATAAACCTTATTAGCATCAATATTTCTGAGTCAAAACCTACAGGTCTGGTCCAGTTCATACAGTTAAGGCACCCGAAGACAGAATTGAGATTCGCAGCCCAAACGATGCTGCGGGAGGGCTCTGAGTGTCACGGTCCTGGCACCAGACGAGCGACCTCCGCTTCTCGACGTGCTGCTGACAGCACAACCGGCAAAACAATATTGCCGAAATCCACATTCACGGCGCACAAGGGAATGAAATGCCGCACAAATCCTCTTTTCTGCAAGCTCTGTTCAGATCATTGTTCGGGCTAAAACTGCGATGAGAAGACCCTTCAAACGAAGCCGGGGTGAAAAACTGGAGAGAGCAAAAAGCCACCGTGATCTCACCCGCGCCCGAGCAGACAGATGGCTGGGGCAAAACTAGTTTTTTCCTTCTGAATTTCCTCACAGGTCATTGCTTCAGGGTTTGGGGCTTTTTTAAGGTAAACAAGCTGAAGGTAAATCATCCCCTGTTCCTGGTTAATAGTTCAAGACAAAACTAATAATCATGCAAAGGAGGTCTGACTGAGGGACACTTCCTCACTAACCTAGGCTGTCTAACAGGCCAGCAAGCAAAAACAGAAGGAGGAAAAAAAAAGGCCACATTAGCTGCAGAAAGCAGGTTGGGGTTTGCAGCCCTCACGGTGGCAAGAAGTATCTTGTTGCTGACTTTAATCAAGAGTAACAGAAGCAAACTTACTTAGGAGTTGCAGCCTTAGAGCGCGCATGTGCATGAGCCTACACGAGGAACGGGCTTGTTCAGCTGCTCAAACTAAACAGGCTGCGGAAAGCAGGAAACTGTTTAGAAGCGAGCAAAAAAAGAAAAAAAAAAAAAAAAAAAAAGGCGCGACCTGCTGGGCGGGGTGGCCCGTCGCGCACCGACGGGGAAGCGCGCGAAGCACCCGCCAGCCGCCCGCGCCGGGGCCGCCCGCGTCTCTTATACCGGGCTGGTTCCTGCGCGCGCACCGAGTTCGGCGGGGGCTCTGCGGACACTGGCAGCACGCACAACAGCTACGTCAAAAACGCAGGATTTACCGTTTCCCAGGCTTTTTAATCCGCTGGTATTACCTTGCCAAGAGTGTTTTATTAACCACCTTCCTGCTCCCCAATTACTGCTCCCAATTACTCAGCGCTCAAGTGCCCACATTAATTACGGACGGGGTCCCCAGCGCGCGGGGTGGCCGGTGCCGCCCGCAGCACCCAGAGCTGGAGGCACTGCTTCGAAAGAGCCAGCAAACAGCACCCAGGACCAGCCTCTTTCCTAAAAAAAAGAAACGGAGCTGCATATTCTTGGTGGCAGACTAGCAAAAAGCTTTTCAAACTAAGGGACTTTGCCCAGGCTACCCACATTTAACAGGCAATATCCACGGGGAAGAGCCAACTTTGGGCCAGATCAGGTTTGGTGAAATAGCAGATGAACAACAGGTCCTAATCCCTCCAACGCACAGATCCCCAAAGCCTATCAACCTCTGGCATCCACAGCATTAAACGTCCATTTTCCACTTCGGGGCTCAGCACCGGCGCGACATGAGCTGCTGAAAATCCCCGGGGCGCAGGACATCCAGCACTCTTAGCAGAAAGCACGTTAAAGACTCACAGGAGATTGTGGGGTCCCTTTCCAGCACGAGAGCGAAACGGAGCCTACCGAGCAGCAGATCCAGGCAAGCGCGGCGGGAGCAAGCCGCCGGGACGCTCCACCGCTGCGGAGCCCGAGCGGTAAGAGACGACAGCGCAATCTTGAGGGACGGCGCGGCGCTTCCTTCCACCGCTCGCGACGGCGTCGTGAAAACCCCGCCGGCTGCAAGCACTAACGCAAGAAGTTATTTTGCAACTTGCATTACTCAAATGTAATACGCATCCAGAAGTAAGACATTCCTGTGCACGACTTGGAGAAAAAAAGAAATATTTTAAAGCCACGCGCCTGAGATGCCATAGACTTTGCTCTGTTTTTTTTGCGTTTCTACAAGTAGGTGTCTATTTTAAGGACAACGTACTGGTGCAGCATCACTCGCGGAACAGTTGCAAGCCAAAGCAAAATGCCATTTTATCTAGCTACTCATTTTTTATTTAGTATTAGACTTCTTTCAAAATGTATGTTCCCCCATTTTTTGGTGCAGTGCATTTTCGAAGTGTTTTACAAACAGTACTGCAAAATTCCTTTTCACCAATGTCAGGGAGGTCAGTGCTAGCCTTGTACAGATGGGAGGGAAAAATAAACACTAGAAGAGCGTATAGGTGGCAATATGAACAAATCTAGATCTTTTTGTTATCTTGGAGTTAACTCTTAATTTTAGGCCGGCGCAACGACTAAGGATATCCCAGGCTGTTTTCAAGAAACTTGAGCCTGAGCTCTGGTGAGTCCTTCCCACGTGTCTTTGACTTGTGGCATCCAAAGGGATCTCGAACTTGGACTGCACGTATAGGCACAAGCTCACCTTAGGCAGGCGAAGCGGAGGAATCCGTTGAACAGACTGAGCTCTAAAAACACGAGGCATTTTGAGTTGCTGCCTGGTGGTTACAGTCTCCTGGCGGATTCTCGCTTCCAGGATAGCCCAAACTGAGCCTGAGCGATAGTTTCACATGTGGCATCCAGGAAACCTGGCAAAATCCACAGGAAACGGGTGGGCAAGCAATGCAACGATTGAGGAGAGAGGCTCACCTAGGAGAGCACGAGCCAGCTGCACGGTCTCCAGATGGTCTCTCCTCCAGAGGAGGACCTACACAGTTCCTGAACATTGCTGAACAAGGGACAGTCAGAGGACGTTTGACTTTGTGGCGTGTATTCAGCCGGGCCACACGGAGCTACAGGTTACAGAGCAGCCAGCTGCACCCATGCGCTGTTTTCATAAACCCCTTAGGAAAGCTCTGCTGAGGTTTTCCAACCACAGGACTACAGAGAGGCTTGTGCTTCGCGCCATTTGTTTTTCATTTTAAAGGAATGTCTCAAAAAATTTTCCCGGGAAGTGTTTCTGCTAAAGTGGCTTTGGGGTGTTCATCCCAGGCAAAAAAAAAAATCAGCAGACCCCAAGGTACACGGGAGCAACTCGTCCACAAACCTTGTGCTTCAGAGAACGCACTGCTGCAGCTTCAGCCTACGGACTTTCCACCCCAGCTAGACCGTTATAACATAATAATGTTTTTACTTAAGGATTATAACATACATATATATATATATATAAAAGACTTTATTAAGTAAAAACAAGGTCTTCATCTGTCCCAAGCTGTTTTGCTAGAGGTAAAGTGTTACAAAAGAGATAATTATTCAAACTTTAGTTTCAGTATAGGTAACCACTACTTGTTTTTGCCTCAGTCGGAAGTTTCAGAAGGTTAAACCCCTTCCAAAGCAAGTGCAAACTAGGCACAACGTGGCAAGGGTTTTAGTCAACTTTATATTTAACACATCAAAAGGCTCCAGTTGTTTCTCTGCAGTTCTGTTCTCTGTTTAAAGACTGAAGAGCATGCAATATTTGTGTTGTACTGCACAGCAAAGCAGAGCTACGACTTTTTTTTGCCTTTTCTATTATCTGAGCGATTTACTTTGCAATACATCGCAAGGAGGAGTTAACTCCCGACTCCTTCCGCTAGGAGTATTAGCCCAATACCAGCAACGCCAACCACTTAATCAGGTTTGCACCTCTCCCAGGATCTGCTTATCTCGGTACAGATGTCACGACCTACTGAACTGCTGAGGTTTTCATCTCCCGGGTGTGCTCACGTGCCTCCAGCACTACCTCCCCGTTCCTGGCACGTCGCACGGGCCCATGATGGATCTCACCTCCGACAGAGATGCAGTCGTGTGCGCTCACCCTCAGCTAGCGAGAAAAAAAAAGCTTAATCCCACTGCATTTGTAGTACTAGATCGCCTGCTTTTCCCGCGATTAGCGCTGCAGAGTCAAACCCAGCTGAAACAACCCGGGCAGGGTAACAGTCGGACAACGCTCCTGCCGGGGAGTCCAACGCAATTAGAGGAGAAATAAAGCTGGAACAAAAGCATCACAGTGAAATACTAAATTTCATTTTAATTGCAAGTCTCCTTGCTCTGCAGAAGTCATCTCTTGTGCTCATGATGGAGCTGTATTTCTGCCTCTTGAGGCACACGGTCGCGGGAACACAACGTTAATAGATTCAGTTTTTCCCGAGCTGTCCCTCTCTGCTCGTCATGAGGCGAGAATTCTTTTTAATAAGTTAAATCTTTACAAAAGGCATATCGCCATTTGTCATCATCAGGTCAGATGAAGAGAGTCAATAATTGTTTTTAAATAAGCTACAGAGCCGCAGCTGCAGAATATGAAGTCAACAACACAGCTGCCGGCACTCCTCGCTCCCCCAGCGGCTCCCTGAGATGCCGGTCAGCTGGGCATTCGCAGGTGGAGATGAGGGGCAGACGATACAGCATCCTCCTGCAGCAAACTGCCTTCGTCCCCTTGCTCGGGGGACAGCTGGAAGGATTTTCGTTCTGATGGCAAAGCAACAAATACTTTGCCTTTATTTTCTCCTCCCCAAATCACTGTCTCCTCCTGGTGGGTCCTCCTCTTCACAAAAGCATGGAGGTCCTTAAAACCTTCCGACTAGCGCTGCATAAAAGCCAAATATCCAACAAATATTTGGCTGAAAATAATGATTTTCCCTGCAGCTGGACCCCATCCTCAATCCCCAAATGCTTCTGAGTTGTTACCAGCTGAACATTATTTCAACAGCTGTAACGCACAGCTCACACTTGTGTTTTATAGTCTCATTAGGTGCTTTGATGTGTTTATGCACCAAGTCCTCCCCTAGTTTCTTGCTACATTTATTCTCTTCCCAGTCAGCTGCTGGAGATAACAGGAGCAATGCAGAGGTCAGCCACCCATCTGGGCCCTTGCAAAGGGAACCAGGACGGCGAGGCAGGAGGAGCAGCGCTGCCGCTGCCCTGCCCCTCGCTGCTCAAATTCCAGTATTTGCTATCGAGAACCCTAAAAAGGCTATTTTGTTGCATGTGGTACAACTCCTACAGGAAGTTTAAGAGCATGTCTTCTGCTTTCTGCATGTCTTCAGCTGTGTTTACAGTGTAGATGGACTTTTTGCTCTCTCCATACAATTCTATGTGCTCACGCAGGAGGAAACAGGGATTTCAGCAGCATTTACTTCTGATGCCACACAAAGAATCACCCCATTGCATGCACTTTAAGTATACAATGTCCATATTCAGTTGCACCCGCCTTTCGTCAAATCCTACGCTGCGTGGAAGGGCCTGGCTCCATGGAGGAGATCCACCAGCTCATGTCTCTCCAGTGCTGACACGTGCATATCAACACAACACCGCTGCGCCGCACGTGCAAGCAGGACTAGAAAACCGAGCCCACCCAGAATCCAGGGATATTTGGTTTTGGGGCTCTCCTAGCACTTGTTTCAAGAACTGCAAGGCAGCGAGTGAGGCAGAGGATTGCAGAAAGCGGAGAAACGTTTCCTTGCTAAGGCAGCTGAATTTGGACCTGAATATTAGCCTCTATCCTTCCGTGAACCAGACCCTGCCCAATGACAAGCAAGTCTTAAAACTCCCCAGGAATGGTCGCTATCTGCATGTTTCTCATGCTCCAAGTGCCTGGCTTGAGGCACGGCATTCAGTTCGCAGAAGCAGAAACCAGGGCTCGAATAGAAAATGTTCCATGGTGCTCTGTATCCAAGAGAGAAAAACGAACCACAGACCCTCCCCTCTTCAAAGTTCACGCTATTACCTTTCCCTACACCCCCTGCCCGTAATGCTACCTCCCAAGCGGACCGCGAAGATCCACTCATGGTTTCCATGCACAGAGGCATCACAGAAGAAGCCAGGCAGGAATTATTAATTCTGTCTTCAGAGCAGAGCTTGAATAGCGGGAAAGAAATAAGGCCTGGGGCCCCATAAGCAGTGGGGCAGGACAGGTCCTTTTAACAGGCAGCTTTCTCTCATATTCAGCGATATATGAGCCCTGGGGGAAAACCTCCGTACGCAACCACGCCATCGAGAGCGCGCCTTGCCGTGCACTCGCACAGAAGCACAGGCAAGACAAGATGCAAGGAGCAGCCCCACGCACCATCTTCTACTTCTGCATGTTGGACTTTGCAGTGCTGCCACAAAGCTGCGTGAGCAGCTTCGTTATTTATTTAACGAGAAGCTTTTAATTATCTCTCTCACACACGCGCACTACAGCGGGGGGTGGGGAAAGGGAGAGAAATAATCAGCCTGAAACCGGTGACCTGCGAGTTCAAAGGAATTGTGTTTTTTCATAGAAATCGCTAACTAGCCCGCCTCTTCCCGCGTGGCCTTCAAGCCGTGCCTCAGCCTGCAGGGCCTCCTCCAGCTGCACCCTGCTTTCTGCACGCAGACTTCAAGCTAACCTCGTCCCTGCAAGAAGGATCCTGGTTCGGGCGAGGAGAAGGCTCCCGCAGGAGGTGCAGGCGCCGGGCTGCAGGTCTCCTGGCGTTGCCGCACAGTCCCCGGTTCGAAGCTGCCGGAAAGCTCGCCCGACACATGGCGCTCGTCCTCAGTAGCAGATGGAAGCAACCACTCTCCAAAAACGCACCCGCAGGAGGGAAGTGCGCAGCACGAGGCGCTGGAGCAAGCACCACGCCGCGGCAAGCCACCGGCCAACGTCACCGAGCTCGCCCGCTGCCAGAAGCGCACTGCACGCAGTAACGTTTCCAGGAGCTGCTTTTTGGCCCACGTTTTCCCGGTTTCTGTACTAGACCAGGGAGATGCAGAAAATTCAATCCCCTCCAAACGCACCAAAGCTAGAATAGTGTGCAAATTTAAGAGAATGGAAATTGTAAAGTTGCTATACACATTTGCTCTGAGTCCAACAAATAAAGCAAGTGTATGTGGGCATTTGCAAGAAAAGCCTGTATCTGAACCCGAGCAGCGTCCTGGATGAGTGTGCCCTGGGGGAGCACAATTGCTTAAAAAGCACACCCAAAGCCCATGCAATTTTCCTCTCTGCAGAACTGCTTCATTAAAGAAAAAAAAAGAGGGGGGGGGAGAGATTTACTCTCTGTGCACAGAAGAATTAAAAGTATTTGCTTTTAATACAGAATGCCAGTGGCATTAAACAAGCAAAATTTCACAGAAATGGAAAACAAGCGTAAACAACCGCTTGAACGTAAAGAAACTAATAATATTAATCTGGATTAACTACAAGCCATGAACATTCCTACCTAATCCATCTGATGGGCAAAGATAAATCCCAGCTATGCCGCATCCTACAGCTCCTTGCAACGTAAGGAACCTCGCTACTGCTCAAAACATCCTAACAGATGAGACGTATACAGTGAAATCTTTACGTATAGCCACCCGCTTAATCTACACGAGATTAAAGCAAAAGCCAAGTACCCAGAAAGCAGAACAATCACTGCAGAAGATCCCAAAGCCCAGGGTGCGTTTCCACGTGAGATGTAAGAGCGTCACATAAAGCCTCCCCGGAGAGATGTAGGAGAGCAGCAGCACCGAGATCCGAGTCTGAACAATCTCAGGATCTGGCGTTTCCTAATACCCCAGAAAAGTTGCATTAGGATGATCAGCGATTTGTAAAAAGCCAATGAATCCACAGGAACGTGGCAAAGCATGAAATAACAGCTCCAACAGGAAACTATTTTCTCTATGGGGCTGCTGCAGGCCCTGCATGGATTATCTTATTGAAACTACTTCCATAACCCCATCACTGCTCATTACCATGATTTTACCAGCTATTTCAGCAAGCAGAGCAAGCCCAAACCTAGTAGAGTGCACAAACATATCACAGCCCAAGCAGGAGACCTGGGCAAGACATTTCATGGGCACTCCTCCATCCACCAACAGGCAATGGGGAGAAAAAAAATGCATTTTCTGCCTCCAGCTTTGGATAGGTTTTGCTATCCCAGGCGATTCCCTGGTCCAAGCACCTGAAAGGGCCCAGAGTGCTTCTGCCCATCCACCACCGACACATTGGCTTGGGCAGCACCAACTTTTGAGCTTTTCCCAAGAAAGGGATGTAATGGAGCAGTAAGAGGCTGAAGAGCAACCATCTTTGCAGCCAAACAGATACTGGATAAGCCTGCGAGGAAGCGGCTCTCGTGCAACACCGCACGCTGGGGAGCGCATCCAGGAAAGGGGCTCGACGAGAAGCCCCCCAAGAGCCGCTGCGGGACCCGCTGCCGACACCTCTGTCAAGCCGCCGGAGAGGACGAAGAGCCGGAGCGGCTGGTACCGGAGTCACCATAATGCCAAAAATCCACAACTTTGCAAACCCCTCTGTGCAGAACCACTGCCTTCCACCAGTGACAATTCTGCACGTAAAACGTTATTTCCACCCGCCAGGCGCCACGGTCGAGACACCCAACCGCGCGTATCAAAGCCCAGAGGACAGGCAGACGTCCTGCGCCGCGAAGCCTTCGAGCTGCTACGGCGCAGTGATGCTTCGATCACTAATGAATGAATTAGTAAACGTGGCTGCTTACTAGAGAAGCGACGCGGCTCCGACACCGCCGCCCATAAATCCCAGTATTTGCTCGTCGAGCAGTAAATAGAGCCTCAGAATAGATGTTTGACTGCTTCGCAAAATATCAGATGCCATCGCCTGGAAACATTGCATCTGCTCACGCAAAGCGCGCAGTGTGCTGGCAAGCACTTTAGGCAAAAGCTATGGATCTGCAGTATAACTGTCCAAAGCATTTTTACTCTTTAGGAACATAAAATGTTTTGAAACAGATGAGAAGACTTCTTCCTCCTCTCACCCAAAGTCAAAAGTGCTTGAGAGAGGGACTGCTGCTACCAAGTCTCATGCTTAGCTCCTGTTAAGGATTTTCTTTAGATTGCAACGGAGATCAGATTAAAGCACCAGTTATTCCGGTTCTTCTAATCTAGAACAATGGAGGAAACAATTAATTTTAATGTATTTACCTTAGGGGAAAAAAAAATCATATTTCTCTCTGCTTTGTAAGACACTCAAATTTAGTTTTAAAGCTACAGGGCACTGCATTTATCCTGATATTTACCTTCTGTAGCAGATTATCTTCGGCCATGAGAATCCTAGAAAATCCCAGCTTTCTTTACTAAGGAAGGTTTGCCATGTCAGCAGAGACACGCAAGGACACGAGCGCCTTTCAGATCGCGTGAAAGGCTCCAAATCATCACGGAAACGTAACCAAAGATGTCAGAGATTGGCACAACCTGTGCACGATGTCTAAAAATACACCCCAAGTGCATGAGCAGCACCTATGCCCGACGCGCAGCAAGGACAGCCCTCCATTGCAATCGCAACGCTGCAGAAAAAACCCTCGCATGAATTCAAACTACAGCTGTGCCAGCCGTTAGGAGGGAAAACGCTACTACTGCACCTCTGTGAAACACCGTTCCCAAGGATGGGGCGCAGAAAGGAGCAGCTCTCCAGCCAGGCACGCGCGAGGCAGCTCAGGCTCAGAGCAACGACGCTCCCGCGGCATTGCCAGAACGGTCCCGGGAACGCTAAACGTGTATTGTATCAAGGTACGGTCCTAGCCTCCTCCCCCGGGATTTTTAAAGGATTGTTTTGTGCTTTCGATGAGTCAAATTGCGGAATAGGAATCATCACTCAGGAGACCCATCGCTCCAGATCAAAGTGACTTGCACAATCCAAAATGGGCATGTTTGCAAAGCCTTCAAATGCTAAAAATAAAGCATGACAAAAACTGGGTTTGCGCCGTTATTTAGAAATACGATTGCTTCACCGTACTCCGTGTTTCTACCAATGCCGTAAGCAAATTGACGCACCTGCCCCAAAATCTGGACGGTCTCGAAGAAATTTTCTGCTTGCAGCCAAACAGAAAGAAGGTGGTGGTGGTTAAATAAACATTTATCTACCTCCAGGCAGGAGGGCTGCAAACAGCCCTGCGGGCACAGGCGGGGCCAAGTACCCTGTCCCCTGAGAAACGCCAAATTGCAGCAGCAATTGGGACCTTACAGATGTGGCACCGGCAGATGGGCTCAACGCGCGATTTTAACTCGTTCCTGGCGCTCTGGAGTCCGTTGGAGTGTCGCCACGGGAGAAAAAAAACGTTCTGGAGCGGGGAGGAAATCCTTTTAAGCGCTGCTTTCCAAAGAGCTGGAGCGTTTCTCCGTCTGAAATTGGGAGCAAAGCCCCCACCCCGGCCCCTCTTCTCCCACCGGTTCTCGCCTCGCGCAGGACCTGGCTCGGGCTGAGCCGCCGTCCTCGGGCTTGCGACCGCCCGTGACACACGCACCGCCGCGGACAGCTCCCACGCAGGTACACGGCGCGCACGCCCAACGCACACTCGGACACGCCGCGCACACACTCGCGCGCACACGGACACACCGCGCCCACGCGCCCCTCTGATCCACCGGGCGGGCACACGGCGCCTGCACACGCGCCGTGCAGCCCCCCCCCCCCCCGCGCGCACGCACGGGGCACACGCACACACACACACGCTGCACCGAGACCCTACGCGCACGCAGCTCCGAGGCGCACACGCCCCGTGCACGCACGCGTGCACGCACCGCCCGGCCGCGCACGCTCCCCGTGCATGCACGGGGACACCGCGCACGCACACCGTGCGTGTACACACACGCCGACGCGCCGCGCACGCACGCCCCGTGCATGCACGCTGCACACCCGTGCACGCCGCACACCCGTGCGCACACACGCGCTCCCGCGCGCACTTACCCGCGCGCCGCCCCCGCGCAGCGCGCCGGGCCACACAGCCACCGCTGCGCGCGCGCGCGCGCGGGCGCCGCCGTGCCGAGCCGGGCCGGTCCCTCCGCGCCGGGCCGAGCCGAGCCGGGCCGAGCCGAGCCGAGCCGGGCCGGGCCGGGTGCCGCCGCCCCTCGCCCGCCCTGGCGCTCTGCCCCCCGCGCCGCGCGGCGGCCGCGCACCCCCGCCGGCCCCGGCCCCGCCCCCACCCACAACACTGTAGTAAGTTCCCATTGGCCGAGCGCGGGGGGCGGGGCGCGGCGGCCGCTCGGCGATTGGCGGAAGGGAAGCGCGGCCGGCGGCGGAGAGGGGGAGGGAGGAGCGGGAACGCGCGCGCGGCCCCCCCCACTTCCCCCCCGCCCCCCTTCACGCTCCGCTCCCTGAGGGCCGCGGCGCCGTGAGGGGAACTGGCCGCGGCGCCGGCCCCCGCTTCTCTCGGCCTGGCTAAAAAAGACACCGCCACCACCGCCCTCCGGCCAGGGGGAGGCTGAAATGACAAGATTACTGCGGCCCTCCCTGCCGGCCTCCCCCGGCGCTAAGCGGATAGAGGCGCGGGAGGGGTGTAAACACGGCGGGGGGGGGGGGGGGGGAGGGCGGTTGTCTCTTCCTCATAGACGCAAAACGAAGCGGTACGAGAGGAACAAAAATCAGGCATTTTCTCAGAATAACTCCCGAACAGGAACAGGCTGCTTTCTCTTCAGTGACCTAGATTTTAAATACATCCTGTTGTCTTACCGGGAAAGTTGCGCCACAACAGCTCAGAAGGGAGTTTATTTTATACAGAAACAAAAACACAAACCTTGTGAACAGACCCATATTTTTTTCCCCATTTTTTAACGTAAGGTCATTAAGAATCAAGCAGTTACTGCCTCAGCAGATGAGGCTCCAAGCTGATACAGCCACGCTGGAGACAAGAGATAGTAAACGCTTGATAAATAAGAAACCCCATGACTACAGTGATCACGGAAAACGTGGTAAATGTGTAAAAACAGGAGCATGCAAACCTGGGAAGGAGCCTAATGCCTCCAGAGAAAGCGCATCATGGCACGGACAGGCTCTCTCTCATCCACGACAGAACCGTAAATAGCTATTTTTGTCAAAGTAGAGCTGCCCAGTCCTCTCGATGAGCACGGGCAGCAACATACTCGCCGGCTGCACGTTGCCGGTTCACTACCGCAGCTCAGCAAGGCCCCGGCGGTACCGCTGGCCAGCGGGGGAGCCCAACCAGCTCAAATCCCTTTCAAATATTTACACACACCAACAGACACATGGCACCGAGGCCCTTCTGTTTGCCTCCAGAAGAGAATTAAGCCGTAGGGTACGTTTGCTGTTTGCATTAAGAGCAACTGTCCTGCCCCTTTATCAGCAGATGTTAATACCCAGGGCTGAAGCACATCCTGGTTAGGACTGCTCAGGCCACGCGCTGAAGTTGCAAGCTAGCAGGGACCGCTCACATGCCAAGGACACCAGAGCTACATGGGAGCCCAGCAAACTAACTGGTTTAGAAAAACAACACGCTTTGCGCTGATATTTACCCCAAGATTGCGTTAGACCATGAGCCGTGCTGAAACACGAAGAGCACTGCAGGGTGATTCTCCTCCCATCTTTGAGGAGTGTGGAGATAGCTTGCGAAAAGCTCCTTATTGGGAGGGGATGTTTTTGCTTTAATTCTGGAATGTCTGCTGGTATCCTCAGCCTCGATTCCTGCGCTCAGATGGGCATGTTTTATTCAGACACAGGCTGGGTAACATCTGGTGGCTGAAAGTCCTTGCTCCCCCACTGGAGACACTCAGTTCACCTGAAACTTGCCCTTGAAGCTCTCACTTCACTCCCCACAGCCTTAAATTAACACACTGAGAGTTTGCTTGAATAGTCCAGGCTGTCAACGGGGGGATCTCAGAAATTGTTTCATGCTGATCTACTGCTCTAACTTCCATCTTTGCTAGTGGTCAGCCAGGGATGGGTTGACACGTGAAGGCTGGAAACAGTCCGTGTTAGAAGAGAAACATGAGCCCAGAAGGCTTTAAGAAAACCACTGAGCAAACAAGCCATGATTTTTGGATGTTAGGGGTTGACAACAGCTTCTTACAATTAAGATAAACAAGCAAATGAAACCACACTGCTTCATTGCAACACACACTGAATTACGGCAGATTGTATATTACACGAGAAAAGACCAAGGCAACCAAAACTTCACATCAAAATGTCAATTTAGCACCATATATAGCACTTCTGGGGTCTCCGATATCTACCAGCCCAGTCTCCTAAGCAGTGTGTTGATCTGTCCGCTAACTCATGTCAAGACACAGCCTGGATCACGGCCTCATTTAAACTGGGTGTTTCCCGACAGCAGCATCAGGCCAAACTTCATCCACCATGCTCCGATCGCCAGAAGATCCCAACTCCATTTGCCAGCACCTGAATCCAGCGAGCAGCAGCTCTCATATTTTGAGCCATTATTTCCCAGAGGAAGCATTTACCCCATGCACAGGGAGCACTGGTGCCAGCCCACCGTATATGCTGTGCACAGGGGCACAGAACCCTGTTACCTGCTTGGATCCCAAACAAATGGCCAAGAGTTTGAATGACAGGAGAAAACTTAAGAGCAGCAGAGCCAGTAGATTTGAAAAGAAAAAGGCGCATGACCTGTGACATGAGACAGCCTTGAAGGTTTTCTTCTGGAGCAGAGGGACTTTAATCTAGGCTAGAGCAATATTTTTTTAGGGAGTAAAGACAAAAACCTGCATATGGAAATGCCACCATCAACAACACACATCTGCTGTAAATATCTGGTTTAGTGTCTAACCTTTTCCTTCCTACACAGCCCCAAACTGACCTCTGAAATCCCATAGGAAGTCATGGAAATTTCTTAAATTCTTAACTATAAGAACAGCTTGACCTGTGCCAAGCCAAGATTGCAAATATTTAAAGAGCTCTCCCAGTTATAGCTAGTTTAAGTCATTTTATAGGAGTCAAAAACTCAGAATCATTTTAATAAGTCAGGATTTCTTGGTATTTGGCTGCTGGATATAGGAATAAGGAGAAGAATTATATTCATTTAAAGCATGCATTTGTGGACTGCAAAGCAGAAGCCTTTCCTTGAACGCTGAAAGGCCATTTTGTGAGCGCGCAGATCCTCAGACCTTGCCTTGGTCAGTGCAAGTCAACTGAGTCACAACAGGGAATGATGCAGGAGAGGGGGCTTATTAGCAGGGCAAATATTCACCCTCTGCCTCTGTTTAACATGTGTGCAGCTAGCACTAATGGTTTAGAAGTCTTCATCCTAGCATTTTAAAACCACCTAGAGACTAGATTAACTGCAGCTCAGGTAAATTCTTCACATAATAAACAACCTTTGTAAAGTGATCTGATACTCTTCTAGGCCCCTGCAGGACACACTACTGGCAGGACTAATGCCTGGTTATAGATCAGGGTTCCTAATTCACCCCTGTCCCCATGAACGCTGTGCTTAGAGCATTATGGACACTTAATAAACTGCGCAAAGCTTTCCCTCCTCCCTGAGGAGTTTCCCTAAAGAAGGAATTCCCAATCTAAACAAAGGAACTGCATCACACACATTGGTGTTCCTTCCCCCAAAGCAAACAATTTAAGGCGGGGAGAAATATTCCGGATTAATCCCAGTTCTATGAAGACAAAGAAATGAAGATGATGCAGGGAATGATTTATCCACCACCGCTCTCCATAAGCTGGTTGTGCATCATACATGCGTATGCACGCACACAGTAGGCATATTCAGTTTACATGCCTTGCTCACACACTTTACTAGCAAGCGGCAGTCTCGAGAGCAGCAGCAGCCATTTCATATAAGCAAACAAGGTGGGAGGAGAGCAGGTGGCTTCGTTTTGCCAGCTCTTGGCCCTCTGCCCTTGGCTCCTCATCTGAGATTTACTGTTGCCATCAGCAGCGCTGATTTGGCTGATAGCAGAAGGCCAAGATGAGGTGTAAAGGAAATCTTGCTTTAACTTGGTTTTACTGTGAAACATGATCTATAGCAGGGACACTTCAGCTAAATGTTCTACCTAGAAGGAAGGGGTGCTTCAGTTAATGCTGAATTTCTCAAGTGCTCACCCCTCAATTTAGTGTGCCAAGCACACAGCAGAACTCTCTGCCAGCAAAGTCTGCAGCAGTTCACGTCTGACAGGTGCAATTCACCTCTGCAAACTCAAGAAATTCTTAAGAGGAAATAGAAAAGGTTAAAACATGCATGTGCACAGTAAAGGCAACCTGAAGCATCTACATTTACCCGGCTCTGTATCAAGCATTTAACCAGTGAAGATTAAATCAGTCCATAATAGTGCTCCAAAACCAACAATCAATTTGTTGTTGAGCAAGTTGTTTAAAGAGCAAACAGCAGCCTCCACTGTTGAAGGGACTAAGTGACTGCTCCCATGATCCCATTCAGCCTTATGGCAGCTAGTCTCAAATTTTGTCAAAACCAAGCTGTTCCTCCCATCCTTTTCTGCATGGTCATCTACTGGAGTGTTTTCCTCTCCTGGTTTTTAAAGTGCAGGAGTGGTGCCATTTAAAGGCATTGCATTGTTGCAAAATGAGAAGCCTATGTTCTTCCTGGTGGAGGGTGACTCACTTCTGAGCCACTGCATCTTTTTGGTGCCGGGCTGGCTTATCCAGTTGCCTTTCAGGAGATGGGGAGGGCAAGGAGAACATCTGAGCAACTAAGCCTGTCCATCTAGGAATTCACATCCCAGCCAGAGCCTAGTAAGTTTGTGCAAAAAGCTCCCATTATGGGTTGCATTGGTCTGCACAATTTTTATTTTCTCTTGAGTCAGTGTCATGCAGCACAGCAGACTAACCCAAAGAAGAAAGAAGAATAAAACAGATGAAGAGGAACACCAGGTGTCTCCAGGCTGCATGCCAGTACAGGCAGGACTAGCTCCCTGGAAAGTCAGCTTCATTCCAGGGTTTAGAGACAGTCCGTAAAGCACATTTCTGCCAAAATGCACCATTTAAAGATTAGAAGAGGTCAGCTTTAAATTGCAGGATCAAGTTTTCATCTGGTGAATGTTTCTACACTCAGACGAGAGAATCACTTTTCCTCTGAAGTATGAGTAGGAAGTATAAAACATGAGTGGCTGCACTTAAAGTTGCTAGGAAGTGCTTAAACCCCCTGAAGAACAGATTTTATGCAATGCTGTGAATATAACTAGTACAGGCTCAAGAAGAGGCAGTATCAACATGGCATGAGCCGAACTCCAGAAATAGTCCATGAAGTGAACTGTATCATGGAATAAGCCAGCCCAAGAGAGAGACAGCCAGCAGAACGGCACGCTGTTCCCCATTAGGCTGTAAATTCTCCCTCACTTCAAGCATTTAGCAGTTTTTCATTCCCCAGTGGCTTTAGTGAAAAGAAGGCACAACTAAAAATAGAGGGGCACGGTCATATGGAGTGTGCCATTCCCTGTCCCTCGTTAATAGATTCCAGGAGACGCTGCTGGAAACCTTGATGTTTAGGCAGCAAGAGGAAGTACAAGCCCTCCGCACCAGACTCCTAAACCAAACACTAACAGCCAGCTTGGCCAGAGAAACAGATGTCACTTCAGCAGGGGAAAAGCTTGGCTACGTAGCCTTTGTTGAAATAAACCCCAAAATAACGGGAGACGAAGAGCTACACCACAAACAGGATGTCGGGGCTGATTTACTCCTTGCACAGATGAGAAGTCAAACCACAGCAAGGAGAGGTTCTGGGCTATTTAAATAATGCCAGGTAGATGCTGTTTAAGCTAGAGAGTCACTCCAGAAATACACCAGCTCAGGTGAAGCTTTAACGAGAGACTGCTCGAGCTCGGGTTTACATCTGTACTGTTACTCTCCCATGTGCAACCTATGGTCTGGGTAAAAAGCATCCCTTGGCTTCAAAATACTTGCAGCTCTTTGATTCATCCAACATAGAGATGCAAAGTTTCAAGATTAGGGTTTATTTAAGATGGACATCTACACCTAGCAATAAGTTAGAAAGAGGTGTTAGGCAAAGAGCCCTCCGTGCACATCCCCTTTTAACCTGAGGGCCATGCAAATTCTGGCACTAGGTAAGTGACAGCAGTTCGTTATTAAAGGCCAGGTCCCTTCATCCAAAGTGGCTATGCCTGCACATCAGCAAGAGTTATCTGTCAAGATCTAGCATATTTATTCAAGATCTTTGCTACAGAGAGCAAATACAGCTTCTAAACCGAGTGCAGGCTACCAGAAGAGCTGAAGCGCCACACCACCTCGTCCAGTGCCTTTCCCCCGACCCTCGACTGTCGCCTTGGACCTTGCAGGTTTCATCTTAAGCTACTAACTGGATCAGACTTGTCACTCCAAGTCCTTCCTACAGATGATCCTGCAACCTAATACAGGCACAGCCAAAGTATGCTGAGAGAGGCATTTCTGCAGGTGCACAGTGATTAATTGGTGCCCATTTCCATATCACAAATAGAAAAGAGTTCTTAGCTTGGTTGAAACACGGTATATTAACCTTTGAAACTGGCAGTCATGGATACCAGCTTCAAAAAGATTAATATCAATAGGACAAAATCCCAGAGGATAGCTTCACATTTCTGCCTGTTTTCCTGCAGCTTTATGAAAAAAAGCATTTTGAGACTTTAAGGTCATACCTTTCTGCTCTCATTTTATAAAGAAAAACTGAAGTTGTTCAGATTTATAGACAGAATCCAGGTGCTGGGAGCTGGGTGTGGGAATCAGAAGTTGTTGAGGAAAACTGTGAGTATGGATGGAAAGTCTAAGAGGAGGGAAGAGTAAGCATGCTTCATTTGAACAATTAATCACCAAGAGTCGTGCTCTGTGAAAAAGGTTTGTTATTGGAATAAATAATTCCATGAATTCAGCATGTTTTGCGGGTCTGCAGAGGCACGCACAGAACTGCAAGGTAGCACGCTGTTCACAATAAATCTTTCTAGCTACAGGAAGAGAGGCAGCGGCAGCCCCGAGACGTACCCTAGCCCAACCTCATCCCTGCATTCTGCTTTCGCCACAGACTGCTTCAGAAAGTGCTAATAATCATTAAGCTGCCATCTTTTATTTCTAATTATTTGTCTCCACAGCAGGGTTCCTGCAACCATCAAGTACAAGAGAAGCAAGTCTCAAAGGAGTAACTGTTTTGAAGAGAGGGCTTGCAGCTGCCACTGCTTGAATGGCTCTCCAAGAACAGTAACAACTGCTAAAAACTACCCACAGAGCTAGGAGGGAAGGAGCTCTGCTTAGGCGAGTTTTCAATGTTGATTTTTAGGTCAACCAAAACAACTCTTAAGCAACAAGAGATGCAGAAACCTCAATTGCTTTGAGTTTACTTTTGTTTAATTAGATCGTAATTCAGAAGGCAGCACTGCTATTTTAAACACCACAATGACAACTATTTCACTGCTTCACAAAGCATTAAAGTGAAACCACTGCGCTAAGCCCGTCCTAGAACCTGACACTGCATCAGATTCTGATAGTCTCTTCTGAAGGGGTGGAACAAGTGAAAGGGATACCCTGTTACCACATTTCCAGGAGAGATTCAAAGCAGAAAATCCGACTAAAAGGTAGAAAAGTAGGAAAGATTATTTGTTCTTCCTCTGTGTGCTGTATTTGAAATGAGAATTACAGGAAGGCCCAAGCTGGCACCATAACACCTGCTCAACAGCTCCAGGTAGCAATGCCTTTCTCTAGAAGAAGGGTATACAGGCATTTAAGGACAGAGAAACAATTTCACATAAAGGTAAACCTTGAGACACAATATGTACCTCCTAACATCACCAATGCCAACATTTGGAAAGACAGAGCCACAAGCAGCAGCAGCCAGCTTACGGACACACTGTGGTTACCACATCCTTTGCTGCAAATACAGCTCTGAACACTTTTTCAGCCAGTATGCATCTCCCCACTCCTCATGTGGACCTTAACACGAAGGTCAAGCGCACAACCTCAGATGTCACAGGCGCTTCTTGCTGCACACGTATCTTCAGCATTTTGCTTTTTGGCTTCTGCTCTCCAGCTTCTCACAGCATCTCCCTTTCATGGAAGCTGCTAGTGTGTTACATTTACAGCTGATGTCCAACATTTACCAGGCCTAGAGATACGATTCACTTACTGCAGCTCCTATACGTTTTACATTTACCTCAGAGATAGATAAGCCAGGCTTAAAGATGGAAAGGCAACCTGAGCCAGCTGATTTCTCCACTGGCTGAAGGTCAGGGCCATCCTTGATCCAGTGAAACCGAAATGCACGACGTTTATCTTCGCCACCACTAACAAGGAACCATTTAGCCTTCTTGTTTGCTGACCAAGATTAAGACCAAGTATTCAGCGATCAGCAAATTTCATCTAGTACCAAGGTCAAAACACCAAAAGGCTAAGATAAACAGGAACACTGAAATGCAAGTCTCTACCCAGTGTGCAGTATGTGACAGACAACAGACCATCAAAGCACAGGGGAAGTCATAGTGAGACTACACTGGAGGAGAGCAGACATGGGGTTTGTTCAGGTTCCCATTTTCCCCCCAAGGAAGAAACTTGCCCTTGACTAGAGATAAGGTCTTCTCACCATTTGGACGTGTAGATCTGCCCCAGAACAAAATCGCAGCTGGCTTCACTCTGCACCAAACATCAAGGACACCGCTCTTTTCAAAGTTATGTCTCCTCAAGCTAATCTGTATTAGCAGTGTTGTCCTACACGGTACCTGCTGTGCTTCTTATCTAAGGTTAGATAAGATTTATGTACAGCGCTGCATACACATCTCTGATGCAGCACAAACAGATAATTAGTTAAAACAGGCAGGCCTGAAGAATAAGTACCCCTGCAAGGTACCAGCAAGTTGTCACCTAGTGATAACCAGATGAGTGACTGTGTCCTGATGATCTGCTCAAGCACGAAGGAGGGAGATCCTCCTGTCAGTCACCTGGTCCCAAGTATCCTGCCAGCCTGGCATAACCTCAGCTGCCGTGCCGGTAGAGCAGTGCCCCTCACTGACCTACTCTGACAGTCCTGCAGGCCAACACTTGCATTTTGCTCTGAATGCCAGCTCCAGTCCAGGACATTGCTTGTAGTTACACTGTGTGCGCAGAGGAAGCTTATTCTGCAATCGAATGACTAGCGCTTGGCAGGGACGTAAGCTCAGCACCTCGGAGCAAGGCAGAGTCTCTAGTTAATGATCCTTCTCTTAGAGACTGGGTAGCAAAGAACAGGGAGCAGCTCACTCAGAACAGGAGACAACCACTCAGCTGCCATATATAGTGCTTTACTTACTTCTCTGCAAGAACAACAGGTTTATGCTTCAATTTGATTCATCTCTTTTGCCCTCCCAAATAAGGCATTGTATAATAACGCCCAGTTTAAGAATACAGCAATCTCTTCCCAGCACCTTCCTCTGCTTTCCTTGCAAGTCTTTCATTAATGCCTGACAGTATCTTGAGCACTTGGGCATGGAGCAGAGCTGCTCTAGATACCCCCAGTCATCTTAGTTTCTGGGAGAGGAGAGGACATGACTAGTGGGGTGAGATGGATATTTTATATTAAAAAAAAAAGTCATTTAAAATTTTCTGAAATTTCCAGAGATGTTCTCAGTGCAAAGAGACCTCTTTCTTCTCCCCACCCCAAACACACACCTTATTATGACAGGCTTTAATACATTAACTGCACTCCGTAGCCAGGTTCAGGAGGAGGCACTGAACCCCATGCTGCTCTGCTGGGAAGAAAGATCAGAATCCAGCCCACAAAGATGATTTTCTCCCACACGGAAGAGGATCTCAGTGAGCACCAGCTGAAAACATCAGGGCCTGCCACACTTCTCCAAGCTCGACGCGCATTTCCTCTCCTCTCCTGCCAGAAGGCCTCAGGCTCCTCTCTGCCCTGCAAAGCCCCGTCCATCTGCAGGTTTGCAAAGCGGAAGCAGCCCAGCACCATGCTCTGGCCTTCAAACAGTCCCTTATATAACCATAGCACTGATTTACCGTCACAGCTGTCAAGAGGAATTTGGGGAGAAATACGGGGTATTGCTTTTCACACCCAAGAAAATCTGCACATTCATTTGCTCACTTGCTGGTGCTAGGTGTCCATTTGTTGGAGGCTCAGCAGTCCAGGTCAGCAAAAACAACTGCTCTTGGGTGCACGTTCGTATTACAGTCTTAGCCTGGAAACTGCTATATGTAGTGCTTTTCAATATCCAAAATCTTAAGACATATACACGCACATACACACACAAGAAAGCCTGCCGTTTGATAACAATCAGTGCTCTGAAGTTTAAGATAGAAGAAACAAGCCAGATCATTATTTAAGTGATTCCTTCTCATTGCTTTAACAAAGCAGGTACTCACCCAGAGATGAGCCGGCCAGGAAAACCACATAGGCGAGGCACCAGAATCCATCACGGGGCAAGGTATAGAAGAGAGAAAGAAGAGACATTGGTTAATAAGGAGTTGAACACAAAAAAAAACCCCATATACCAGCCAGAAAAATCCCTGGAGCCACAAAGCCAAGCGCTCTCACTTGTATTTTATGGGAACTCTGCGACAGAGTCAGTCCTTGTTTCCCCAGAACAGATGGCAGAACCGGAGGTTGTATTGGGGTATTTAGAAATGTAAAGATGGAGCGGGGAGAGGGAAAAATCCGCCCTATATTATTTAAATGCTGGTAATGCTGCAAGCGGTGATGCAGAAGTCTTTCGTCCCTCGCTCTCCATGTAAGCCCGACCGCCGCAGATGCAGACAGGGGCACGGCAAGGATAAGATATGGCCGAGCCCAGGGTAGAGCTGGGCAGGAGAACGAGCGAGCTGCAAGCGGAGGCTGCAGGCTGGCCCTTGCCACGCTTCTCCCGCACGCCTGTCCGGCTCAGCCTGCCTTACATAACTCTTCTTTTAAACTTCATCAGGCGCTGGCAGGGGACGGGGCACAACACACCAGCGTGCCTCCAACCCCAACTCGGAAGGGCTTCCTGAGCCCTCTAGCGGGCTTTAAAAACTCAACAAAACACCCATAGACTTAATTTAATTAACACTTTGCCAGAGGCCTCTAAACCCTAATCCTCCAACAAAAGGATCATTAACAAAATGAAGAGATTCAAGAGCACTGGCTCTCTAAGCCACAGCACGGCCAGGCGCGAGCAGGCAGGCATGCACCAGGGCCCCGGCCCGACCACAGTGCCAAAACACAGCCAGACCCTCGCCTCTGCCCCAGCCCAACTCAGGGTCCAGGGACCCCCCCCCAACCTGAGCACTTGGGCCATGGTGCTGCCACGGTGCTGCACTGGGCTCTGGACCTCCTCACCTGGCCCAAAACCTGGAGCACCGTGACGGTCAAGGCTCAACACGGGGCAGCAGTGGTACTCGTGGACACCATCTCAGGGGAGATGAACGCCCAAACATCACCTGCACCCCAGGCACTTTCTCAATGGAAACAGATGCTCCCAGCCCTGGAGGCAGGGGCTGCAGGGCAAGGCAGCTCCAGGGCTTTCGGAGGCAGCCCACGACCCTGGGACACCCAAAACCCAGACCTTGCCTAGTGCATTTTTCTGAGGTGTCTCTACATTGCCATGATCGCTGGTGAGACAGAACCGCGAAGAGCTGAAACAGGAGAAGATTTAGCTGGAGTCTTGGTTGTTTTTAAAGGTTATTATCTGCTTGTGCCAAGAGCCTGATGAGCAGCGGAAGAGCTCTCCTTTCCAACAGAGGACATCTCCATCTCCCCAGACCCTGCCCGTATAAACAACAGTAAGGGTTTTCCTTGGTTAGGAAAGTGGGAGGTGGGGTACACACTGGAAGACCTTTTTAGAGTATGCAAGGGTACAGTCCAGCACCAGAGGTAAGGCATGGCCAGGGGAAAAACCTTTAATGGTTCTCAGCCCACTTGATTCATCCCAGTGAGACAGGGACCCAGATTTGGCCTTGTCCCTTTGCAAGCAGCTTTCTTGGAAAGCCTCTCCATCTCCAAGCTCCAGATCCAGACCCAGACTGTCACGGCTGCACACAGCGGACCCATGAGACTACTCACAAGTATGGTGATCAGGAGCAGAACAGATTTTAATTACGAGGTAGAGAACGTTCCCTCTGGGTTCACACGTCAGCAGGAGCCTCGGTGGAGGCTGCGCTGCCCCATGGGACAGGCCGTGCCTGGCAGAGCTGGCCCTGAAGGAGGGCCACACATGGCTCTGAATTAAATCGAGTTAGGCGGTGCTGCAGGAAAAACCCAAGCGCCGAAATACTGCAAAGCAAATATGCGTGATGTTTCTGCCTCCCTCCAAGACCGCCGTTCAAGCACTGTCCCCTACAAAGCGCTCCACTACAGCCCACCACTGCTCGTCTCACCCTCTCCTGGCAGGGGGGACTCATCCTGAACAAGCTCAGCAACAGAGCTAGAGAAATGCTTTCAAGAAGCATCCGAACCTGCAGGGGCATGGTTACTGGCAGCGGCATTTCCGAGTGCCTTGGCAGACCCTGCCAAGTCACCGTGCCTCAGTTTCCCCCTCTCCAGGAGGGGCCGCAGGCATCACAGCACCCAGGGACGAGGCACGGCTGTACTCACGTGCCAGCAAAGCCCATCACGGCCCCTTGCAATCGGGGACATCCCCATTTTCCAAACGTGCTACTTGCCGCTGCCCCCTCCTCTGTTCCTGCACCTCTTGGGGACGAGCCTCCAGGACAGAGCTGACGCTTCAAGGCCTCGGCGCCCGAAGGAGGCGGGAACAACTGCTCGCAGAGCTAACGAGGCTGTCCTGCTTTGACCTGGGGCACTTTTTGGCAGACGCCGTATAAGCAGTCCTCTCCATGTTCACCTCCTGGAATAAATCCCAAGAGCTCCGGTCTCTGTAGCCCGAGCAAGAACACAGATGGTCACAGAGATTAAAACATACAGAGAATTAACCGCCCCGCACAAATGAGCTTCTTCGTCCAGCCTGGCGCTGCCAGGTGGTTCGAGGTACTGCGCGAGGATGTGATCATCACGGTTTGCTAAGCGCTGATAACAGGCTCATATGGAGCAGAACCAGGGGCCAGAAAGGCAGAGTTTTAAGGTGGTTTGTAGGGACGGGGAGGCAAGATGCAAACTGCCAGAGGAAGGCAGCTGCCCTAACCACATTTGCCTTCTGCAACAGCAGTAGGAAAAATAACTCCAGGAACAGACCTGGCCAGCAGCGTGGATTAGTTCTTCACTCAGATATCTTTGTGCTTGCCCACCAAAAGCCAGCTTGGTTGGCTTCAGCATCACCCTATGCCCTACCCATGGCACACGCAGCATCATGAGCACGCGGGCTGGCAGCCGGGCAGCAAGCGAAACCCGCACTGGCCACTGCTGCCTTTCCTAGAAGGCCGAAATCTTGGCACCCTGATGAGAGCACAGGATCCCCCAGCATGACACATCCAAGGAGGACTGGACCGTCACATGGAGCTGAGTGACCTGCGCGAAAAAGGTAGGCCCTGACGGGCAATTTGTGCCAGGCTCCCTTCCAGGGACACAGCTGCTCAGGGAGAAACTGTACCCTGCGTTCACGAGCACGTTAGCATCACCAGGGATACGTCTGAACCGCGTTTTATTTTTAAAAACATCTCAAAAATAGAAGAAGAAATCCAGAACAAAGCTGAATTCTCCTGTGTGGCCACTTCCCAGCTGCCGGTCGGTACTTGTAAGGAGCGGGTTTCAGGTTATGCGATGATACAGACGGCCGCGTTTGCTATTAAAAGCCTCCGTTCTGCACCTGAGGAAATCCCCGAGCAGCGCTGACCCCCATCTGCCCGCCCGCAGCGCAGCTACTCGCGGGCGCAGATTAGACGAGGCCAAGCCGTACCATACGGCAGCGCTTCACCTCCACGTCAGACACACGTGCCTCGAGCACAACGTCAACACCGCCAGGGAAAGTCACGTTACAGCCCAACGTGGCTCGGGGCCGGGCCAGCATCTGCCCTCGATTCTTCTCGCGCTCCGCATCGGAGCTGGCGCAGGGGCACGGAGGCGACGCAGCACAGACGCTGGCCCCTTTTGAGACGAGCTCGTAGCCCAGGGAAAGAGCTCCGCAGAAGTTGTGAAATGCAAATAAACAGCTTATCACGACTCCAAGTATCCTTGGAGAGCAGATACAGAAATACAAGCCCTTAAAGGCTGGCGCTGGCTGACCAGCAGCTAAAGCACCGCTGCAGTCGGGAGACGGCACCCACGCAGGGAGCAGCTCACGGCAGCCACGTCACCAGCTCAGAGCAAACCTGGGCGCCTCCGCAGCAGCACTGCCCCGCCAGCCACCACCTCCTTCACGTGACTGCTCCACGCGGCCAGCAGCGTTTAAAATACAGTCATGCTTTAGCTGCCTTAGCAGTACAGCTAATGCCTACAATGATGCTTCAAAGCATCGGTCCCGTCCCCCGTCCCCCCCCCCCCCGGTCTCCCATGCCAAGCGGGTGAAGCTCAGCGCCGAGACCAGGTTCACCAGGCTGTGAGCGAGCTCTGAGCTTCCCCGAGCTCTTCCGCTCCATCGCTGTGACGCGCTGGCTGTTCGCACCAGCCACAAGCCAGCTGCAGTGCCACCGCTGTAGGAGCTTGGTCACTTGGAGGATTCCCGACACACGTCAAGCCTCACAGCCCTTGCTCAAATCCAGCTCAGGTCAACTGTGGCCAGAAGTAATTACCCACATGAAAGGAGCTAGAAGTCACCTCTAATAAGAGAATGTATTTGCGCCGTCAGTCCTAGGTTCCTTGTTCTGTTTTGCTGCTGACTGAGATGCCAAAACTGGCCAGGTATTAAGTGGACCAGCAAGAAGGTAACTTCATTCCTTGCTACCACAGAAAGCTTTCTCAGGAAGAGCAGGAAAAGGCAGGTCTCTTAGTCACCTCTTCACATGCAGGAGCAGAGAACATTTTAATAGGATTCATTCATTTAATTGAATAGCGCATGGGACATCAGTGGTTTTGTGTGTGTTGGCAGAGGGATTTAGGATGGGCAAATGGAAGTGCGAGGGCAGGCCCTCCAACCTCAGACGCTTCCGAGGGGCCAGACAACACGACGCTCACGTCAGGCTGTCTTTGGTTTGGGTTGGTTTGTAATGGTTTCAGCACCCTCCCAGGAACATTATCCCAGATGCCTTCAAATTACCAAGACACAGGAAGAAGCAGAGGGGACAACTCCAGCCTAAGAGGCTCGTCACCCTAGGACAACAAAAGCTTCCCTCTAACCTCTCCTTCTGTTGAAAACTGCAAGCAAGAGAGAGTGTTAGAGCCTTCTCTTTCCAGGGACAGCAGGGTCTGACCAAGCCTCATGCAGGCTTGGACAACACAAAGTCATTTCTACCTGACACTTTCTGACTCCAAGCAGACGCTTGGGAGGGGAGCCCAGATGGTGCACGTGCCTGTGCCCCACTCACGGCGCGCTGTGCATGCACGTCTGATATTTCAGGATTTTCTCGGGGATATCAGGAGGGGACTAGAGACAAACCATGCTAATTGGATAGACGAAGAGTCCTCTGCAGCCCTATAAAGCTGGGAGCAGCTGCTCAAGACCTCTTGTGAACCACAAAAACCGTTTCATCTAAGGAGCAGGCATGGATTAAACCCCACAAACACCCCTTTCTTTTCACTGTGCCAACACGTTTTTCCCCCATTGCTGTCCAAAACTCGGACCTGGAGATCAAACCAGGAAGTTCAGCAAACTTTGAGCAGCAACAATAGCAGGAGGATTTTCCAGGCCTTCAAGCTTGTTTTGCAAGTCCCAGATTATGTAAAGCGCTGGTCTGCATTGTAAGGGAAGCCGCGCTGCCTGTTTGGCTGCCGAAGCCAGCTGGCACCGTGCGCTGCCCTTCCTTCATGCCTGTAGCAGAGGCAGCAGGGTCTTGTGCAACATCCCAGCCTGCTGCTTGAATTCCTTCTCAGACACCCTCAGCTGCAATTATTAGCACGCAGCAGCAACCGTCTTTTGTTTCACATGTCACGGTTACATGATTAATCATCTTCCCAGGGTCCGGGTTTGTTTTCCAAGACTCCAGACTCCCATCCTGCCCAAGCATCAGGGACTAAACCAATGGCCCTGGAAGAAGAGGCTCCTTTGTGCCTACAGGACAGCTTTACCACGTCGTCGCAGCTATGCCTAGCTGTTAAGTATTCTTCCATCACTTAACTAATCCTCAGCTTTTCTGCCAGTTAGGATACGCTGGAGGGACGAAGCGGTTATCGTTGCACACGCATCCCCTAAGAAACAATGCGAGCGGATAAACTCGCTCCCCGTGCAGCGCCCTGGGACAGCCAGCTGAAAAAGCCCTGTAAGCGTCCCCGGCCCAGGCGGGATCCCCGCCAGCACCCGCGGCAGCGACTCCACACGCTCCCGCCGGCAGCGGAGCGGTGTCTCCCGGCAATCGCTTTGCACATGCTTCAAGTCCCCGTGCATTTGCCCAACTGAGCCCTAATGAAGTGCGGAGACCTATTGTGGGCCTGAAAGGAGAGCAGATGCGTCCCCAAACCTCTCTGCTGCCGGGGGGGAAGCCCACTGCCGTCTCCAGGGTGATTCAGCAGCAAGAGCTCGCAGGGAAAACGCAGGCCTGGATGCTCTGTGCAGCCACAGCCGCGGCACAGCGCTGCAAATTCAAGACCCCGACTTTCAATCTGAGCAAGGGAAAGAAAATGCTCTGTTCATCAGCAGCCTCTAGTGGGGAAAAGCGCACAAACGGGCCGACTGCTCTGCACACTGCCTGCGAGCCCCGTGACCCACAGCCCCACGGACCTGCCATGCCCGGCCCACGCAGGACCAGCTGCGCTTCCCACCCAGGGAAGCGGCACCAGCCGGAGCTCTGCGACCAGTGAGCTCTCCCAGCACTGACTCCAGGCTAAGCACCCAGCGCAGGCTGCAGCGTCTCCCCGGGAAGCCTGACTCGGGGTCTCGGATCAGTCACCAGACAAGGAAAAATGCACAAAAAAAGGGGGGGACTCCTGACACATCAAAATCCTTCCTGGGCAGTTCACTGGAAGAGAAATGCCCAGGGTGACGGTGGGTGAAGCCAGCCCCCTGTGCTGAATCATGCTTCGGAGAGCTCCCATATCTCCAACCTGCAGCATCCAGCCTGGCGCAGAGCCAGTTTTAACCCCAGACTTTGAGCCATCACATCTTCGGGTCTCATCCTCCCGCAGTCAGCCAGGAACACGCTGCTATGCTAAAATCATGCAGAAAGGAGCACATCTGCCCTTGGGGATGAGGTCCCCCTGCAGTCCGCTCTCCTCCCCGGGGGACAGCTAACAGCCGCGGATCAGGCTTCCCGAAGCTCAGAAAAAGTTTCATTAAAAATATCTCTAGGGCCACCCACTTGGAGAAAGGCTGATGTTTTGCTCACCCTCCAAGCGATCCTCACCAGTCGGCGGCTGGGGAAGGCCCGGGGTGGGGGCAGGCGCGGTGCCGGGAGATGCCGCTTGCTGACAATTCCCGGGACGGCCAGGCTGCGCGCCGGGAGGCGGCAGCAGCGCTGCCGGCGTCGGTACAGCAGCGCAGCCGCGGATGAGAAGGCACTTTCAAGCCACGGCAGGGCTTTCGAACCCTTTTGAGAAGGCCTGAAGTTTCCCTTAGCCAAAGGGCGGACGGCGGCGCGCAAGCGAGGGCGCGCGGTCGGCGACTGGGGAGTCTCACGCCACCGACAAAGCGGCTCGAATGCAGCCCCGGAAAAGCAGCTCGATGCATCAAGTTCACTGTTACTAACTCGTTACCATCACGACACGCAGGAGCGGCACGTGCCTCGCTTTTGGGGAGAAACACGTGCAATTGCCAGCGTTGAGATAAGCTGGGGGAGACCCAGGCTTAAGCAAGCTCGGAGCGAGCGCCGGCTGCTCGGAGAGGAGCCGTGCCGCGTCCGTGCCGCCAGCCTCCTCTGCGCCCAAGGGGTCGGCAAGTTTCGCTCTGCTCCCGAGTCGCACGAGCATCGGCTGCACCTTTTCAGGGACAGGCACAGCGTAGCTGCGTGACCCACGTGCAGATCTAGCGCAAGCGGGGCAAAAGCTGCGGAGGAAGGATTAAGCAGAACAGGTAACCTCAATCCTGCGTTACCTGAAGCTCTGGCACAGTAGCTGAGTTACTCCCACAAACTAACCTGGTTACTCCAGCAGAAAGAGGACGTGGAGCGGAGCGTGGGCTCTGCTGCCGGACTGCACGGGCAGGATCGCTGAGCCCAGCTCCGCAGCCATGCCTCTGCCGTCCCTGAAGCCTTGAACACCCACCCGCAAAGAACGGAGCAGCAAGGGCCTGGAGGTGGGTGCATCTTGCAAGACCCTAATTTGCTAGAGATGGTTTCGGGATGCACTTTGCAAGAACCTAGTTTGCTCCCCTGCGTCAACCCAGCTTCTCTCACCCGGGAACGCAGAGGTGTAAAACAGGGTGGCAAAAGTTTCTTTGCACCTTCAGCCTTCCCCAGTCCCAGCTGTCTGCTCCAGCTTACCTCGCCTCGCTACCAGGCCACGGCAGAGCAGCGCTAGGCTGCTGCCAAGTCGTCACCGCTCCACGTGCTGAATCGCAGCCCCGGGCAACGCGCACCTCTGCGCGGCCCGACCTCGCGCAGGGGGAAGGGAGCGCGGTGCTTGACGTCAGCTCCCTCCCGCCGCCCCGCCGAGCTGGCAGGGCCAGCCAGCAGACTTGGCAGCAGCTTCACTCCAGGCGCTCGCAAACACCGCCCGAGCACAGACTCGCCAGCTCCAGCATGGGGAGCGGACCCGCAGGACTTCACGTACAGGAGCCTCAGCGTCAGTCAGTCCCGCAGCGAGGCACCGGCTGTCCCGCAGCGCCGAGCCAAGGCACACCCCTCTCTTGCAACACAGCCCTAAAGATAGCGACTATCCCCTACGAGCCCGGCGAGCGGCTCGAACCCCGCAGCACCTGCGCTCTGCCCGCCCCGCGGCTCCCGAGAGCCGCTGCCGCAGAGGTCGCCAAGCCCACAGCCGGCCTCAGAAAGAGGGGAAGGCAGAAGCCTCCGCTTTGGCACGCTTCGCAAGCGAACAAAACAAGCCGGTTCGCCGAGTCCCTCACGTGCTGCTTAGGCTGCAGGGCAGCGATATTCAGGAAGAGAAGAGGAGATTCCAGGAACCGCCGAGGACGCTCAGCTGTGCCGCATGCTCCTCTAGTTGCAACATCAGCACAACGTGCCGCCGTCTAAAAGGAGATGTGGCGAGACAAATACCCTGTTTGTGCAAGAGCACGGTGGAATCGGTGCCGAAAGTCAATAGCAAGATTGTTAACGCTGCTGGATTGAAGGCAGCATTGATCCGTGCTCAGACAGGTATCGACAGGAGGGAGGAGTCCCCGGGGCTCCCGGCGGCCTGCTGCTGGGAGGTGCTCGGAGGCGCCGCGTCCGGCTCCAGAAAGGGCCTCAGAGGGCACAGCCGGCATCTCCAGGAGAGGGGAAACAGCGCGGCAGCTGCGAAACCCCCACCCCAAGGACAGCAGAGCTCACGCACGACCCCCGCGAGCTGCAAGCGCCAGCCGCCTCCGGGAAATAAGCGCTAGAGCCGCGCGGCAAAACGCGAGCCGCAGCCTTCACGTGGAGGGACAGCCGGCACCGCTCGCTGCCCGGCTGCGGCGGGCAGCCCGGCAAGGCGCCACTTCAGGACCCCCCTGCAAAACGCCAAACAGAAGCCAGGCGCTTAACGGGCCCCGCGGCGTTCACCCCGCGCCAGACCGTGCCAGCACCCAAGGCTGCACCCGAAGCGGCAGGGCCGGGCAGCCGCCCGTGCCGGCCGGAGCGGCCCCAGCGACGTTACGCAGCGCCACAGCACCGGACTATCGACGCGGGCACGACCTGGAGGAGGCTCGGCTTGCCTCGACCGCGAGCCGGATCGCTTCGCCGCCCTCCGCCAAGCGATGCCCCCTCCGGCCCCGGCTCCCCCCGGGCCACGCAGGCGGCCTCGCAGGCGCCCCCGAGCACCCCCCGTCGGGTCTGGCCCCCGCGGGGCTGCTGCCGCCCGGCCCAGGGGAAGCTGCGGGCTCCGTGCTGAGTAACGGCTGGCGGCGCAGGGCTGCCAGTCTGCCGGGCACCCCAAAACCGCGCGGCCTCCCCCCCCCCACCGCAGAGCTGGCCTGACCCCACTGCTGCCCCCCGCATGCCCTATGCCAAGCTGGGCCCCACTGCAGCCCCCAGCACCAGGCACCCCCACGTCCCCCTGGCATTAGCCACCCCACATCCTCCCCGCAGCCCCCCTCAGCCTCATTCAGCCCCCAGCCCCCCTCAGCACCCCCAATGCTGCACCAGCCTCCCCCCAAGTTCCCCCACTTCCAGCCTAGCCCCTGTCCCGGAGCACCCCACATGCACCATGACCCCCCTGCCCCACACCCAGCCTCACCCCACTGGGGGTGACCCCCGGGATCCCCTGGCCCCAGAGCTCCCCACGTGCCCCCAAACCCCCTCCCGCCCCCACATGTAACCTGACCCCTCTGTGCCCCCCCATATACAGCCTGGCCCCACTGTGCCCCCCCCACCCCCAGAACACCCCAAATCTCCCCACTCCCCGCCTGACCCCCTGTGCCCTCCTCGGACTCCCCAGCCCCAGAGCACCCCACTTCCTCCCGCCCAATGCCCGGCCTGGCCTGGCCCCACCGCGGCCCCCCAACCCCCGCTCACCCGGGCCGGGCTCCGCTCCGCTCCGCGCTGCCCTCCACCTGCACTGCCTGGCCCCGCCCCCTCTGACGTCAGCTCTCGCCCCGCCCCTCCCCCGCCGCTGGCCGCGCCCACTGGCTGCCGACACCGCCCGTCACCGCCCGCGCGGGGGAGGGGCGGGGCCGGGGCGTCCCGGCGCTGCAGTGGGCGGGGCGGGCAGGTGGCGGCGTGACGTCACGGGGGCTCGGAGGAGGCGGGGCTCGGGGGAGTCCTAGCCGGGGGCACCCTATGGGGTGGCGCGCGGTGCATGACATCACCGCGAGGGCTGGGCCCTCCTCTACGTCATAGCGCCGTCGTGACATCACCGCTCCGTATAAGGAGCGCCCTGCTGCATCTCAGGGCGCCCAAAAGGATCCGGGGACCTCCCGGGGGCAAGGCCACAGGAGGGAGGATTTTTTTTGAGGGGAAAAAATGAGTTGAGCCCCCGAAAGCCTGTGCTGCGGCGGCTGCTGCTCCGCGCTGGCGCGGCCTAAAGCGAGCCGAGCTAACGGGGCGCCGCGTCGTTCACTTCGTTTGTTTAATTTACTTTTCTTTGCTCCCTCCGCCAGGGGAGTTGCGTGTTGTCCCTTCCCAGAAGCCGGGCCCTTCCGAAACCCTCGGAGGGACCCACGCCGAGTCACGGCGGTGCCGGGCAGCGCGGGGAGCGGCCGGGGACGCGGCCGGAGAGAGGACGCTCGCGTTCGGGACGCGGCCGCTCTCGCGCTTCGCTCCGGCGCCGGAGCGTTTCCTGAAATCCCCCGGGCGCCGGGCGCCTCGCTCCAGCCGCTCTGCAACGAGGCCCGTCCCGACGGGCACCTTATCGCCGGCAGCTGCGGCGCCGGGACCCGCCTCGGCTATCGCGGCGGCGCAGGCGGCCCTCGCCCCGGCTGATAAGGGAGGAGCGGCCCCGGCGCCGGGACACGGCCTCCCCCCGCCGCCCGCGCTGCGGCGCCCCGGGCAGCGTCCGCCGGCCGCGGGCTGGGGCCAGCCGGGAGCCGCCCGGTGGCACCGCGCCCGGGGGGCACCCTTGTCCCCCCACTGCCTCCCTAGGGAGGTGGCTGGTGCCACCTAACGGCCACCGCTCTCGCCTAAGGGACACCTGCCCTCTCCAGGGGACCCCGAAGCCTTTCCGTGGAGGGGAGGAAGGTTTGGAGGGAGGGAGCAGCCTCCCTCTACCCTGCCCCGGCTCCGGCAGGCAGCCGGCTGGCGAGTGGGGAACCGCTGGTTAATGTGATGAATCCCTAAGCTGTTAAGCTGCCACAAAGCCCCTCGCGTTCTGGCCCCGTTCTCACCCATTTCCGCTCACATCTGCTCGCGGGGTTATTTTTAACCGGGTATTGGCAGGGGGGTTCTTAAGGCGGCAGAGGTGGCGAAGGGCGGGCGCTGCCTGCCAGCCCCGGAGCAGGAGTCACGGCGCGCGGGCACGCGCGAGGAGACACGACCGCCAGCCCCACGGCGCGCGGCCGGGGGGCAGGACCCCGCGGGACCAGCCTCTGCTCTGCACCCGGCTGCGGGCTTCGCTTCGCCCCCATCTGCCTCCCTGCCCCCCGTCAGCCTTGCTTCCCCCAGCACCCGCTCGCTCAACTGGTGCATCCTGCGAGGCCGTACGGGAGCCTCGCACATGGGGATACTGGCAGGGATATAAAAAATAGAGAGATTTATTAGTGCGGAGTAAAGTATGACCCTCAGCTTCATTTTATACTCAGAAGGCAGGTAAATAGCAAGAAAAAAGTTCAGGCCAGAATTAGAAGGCAAGGAAAAAACATGTACATCATGAGAAAACCCTAAGCAAGTGATAAAAGGACACCAAAACTGTACAAAGGCCTTTAAAAAAAATGACTAGAAACCAAGAGATAAATTATTTACAGTTCAAACTGATTACAAGTAACAGGAGCTGAAGGCTCATGAGCATCTGCAGGCCAAGAGAGCAAGAAAAGAGGCGCTGATACTACACGCATGCCCGAGCTGACATTTCGGCATCCAAGTCAGCGGTGACGAGTTACAGTCTGGATGCAAAGGGCAGCATCTATTAAGGGCTTGGCTTGTCCTCCGACATGAAGCTCTGCTGCAAAACAGGAGTTGTGCTGGCGCCAGGGCAGGCCTCAGTGCTGCAGCGTGGCCATCGGGGCTGCCTGGCTGGGCCACGGATTCATTGTGATTTCCAGTGACTGAAAGGGTGAAGGCAGGAAAGATATTTAAGGATCGAGGAGCTCAGCCCCTTTGCTGGACCCTTCTGCTAGCACAAGCAGACCAAATGGTAATGGAGAGTCTCCGTTGATAGCACAGAGGTGCCGAGATGCTCGAGGCAGACTGGATTTCTGCTGGTGGTGTCTCAGCCTGGTGGGTGCTCTCGGGGATGCTCCTGCATTGGTCTGTTCAGGAGTTAATAGCTGGCAATCAGAGTCAGCAGCACATTTTTAAATGGTGTTGAAACTCAGCACAGGTCTGGGGTAAGAAGTGAATCCTGCAGCTGAAGAACCCCCAGCAGCAAGTAGTTTTTCACATCACCATCTCAGCAACTCCAAATGAAATCTGCTCTGGTTACAAATATGGACAATTTCTCCCAGCCGTGCCTCTAACTCCCCAGAGAGATTCAAGCTGAACTATGTTCTTCCAACTTATGACCCACAAGCAATACAGACTCCAGAGCTGAAATGTAGTTGCAACTCCATTGCAAGTGCATGAGCCAGAGGAGTCCAGCTTCACCTCCCACCTGGGGAACTGTTTCTAAATTGAGTATTTCTTATTTTCCCCTTTTGTAATCATTGCTGGCACCACCGACTGACACGAGGAGGACCCACAGGGGACACTGAGCCAGGCTGCCAGTCTGACTCACTCTAATTTTACACTGGAAGAGCTTCTTGGACCTGTGTATCTGAAATGGGCACCAGGCCTGAGAACTGACCTGTTTGTTAGTACTGGAGGCGGCAAAGCAACAGCCTGGCTGAATCCTTTCTCATATGAGGAAAGTCCTTCCCAAGCTGAGATCTTCTGAAGGAAGCCCTGAGCCATGCTAGGTCTCTTGCAATGACACTACGCAACTCTCTGTTTCCTTGTACCTCTGTCTTTGCTGTCATCCTCACTGGCAGGCAAGGCTAAAAGGAATTAACAAGGAGAGAGAGGAAGAAGAAGAAGAAGGAGGAAGAAGAAGGAGGAGGAGGAGGAGAAGAAGAAGAGAAAAGACAGCCTAACCTCAAGCTGCCCTGAGAACAGGTCACCCACCAACCTCTTTAGGAACAAACTGATCTGGAAAAGAAAATTGCTGATGCAAAAGTGTGTGGAAGGGAGAAGGGTGGGCAAAGGAATGGGGAAGAGTTTTGCCAGCTTGTTGGATCCAATTAGCCAAAAATAATTGCAAGGCTCAGCATGAGCCCAGCACTGGGCCAGGACCACTTTCCTTGCTGAGGTGCTTTGCATCAACACACATCAGAGGCCCATTCTAGTAGAAAACAAGCTGCAGAGCTCTACATCAGCTCAGGCCTCCTGGATTTCCCCTTTGGCTCATGCTCTGGGTTCACTGCATGGTTCCGGCCAGCCAATGGCCTTGGGGAATTGTACCCACTGTGTTCTCAGCTGGAGACAGGCTGGAGCCACAGAGCTTCAATCCACTCTCCCATCATGTCTGTGGGAACATGGATCAAGTTTGTAGCTCAGACCTGTTTCTGGTCACCTCCCCAGCATGGTACTGGTTGTGTTTGAGGAACGTCAGCATGGATTCCTTCACTGACCTTTGCACAACTCTGGGTGTAGGCCAGCAGCCTGGGACTGACAGGGCTGTTCCCTCCATGTGTCTTAGCTTGTTAGCAAGGCCACTGGTGGTGAATGGTGCTGTTCTGAAGAGCACAGCCCCTCACAGAGGGGGGAAGAGGCCGCATTGTCCTGGTACACAGCCACGAAAGCACTGCAGAGCCCTCTTGACACCTTGGCCTGTGGAGCTGGCACAGAGAGGGCTACTGCCTCTCTGTCTTGACATGGTCTCCAATCATCCTCCTGTGGTATGTGGCCAAGAAGATGTCGTTGTCTCGTGGACAGTCGTAATGGCAGGAGCACATCTTGATGAACATCATCTTCCGCTGGAAGAAGTCTCCCTCGGGGCAGCGGAACTCCACCTCCACGGTGCTGGTGACATATGGGGTGCAGCAGCGGCCATCTGTGCAGCTCCCACAGAATTTGGGCCGGTAGGAACGGCTGCTGGTGCAGCCTGAGAACTCGAAGCGGAGGCTCTGGCGTGGCTTTGGGGTCCGCACACACTTCTTCCCCTTCTAAGGAGAGAGCAGCAGCAAAAGGGTAAACAAGAATGGAAGAATGAGACAAAAGGTCCACCTTCCCTGGCATTTGCCGTGTCAGGTCCCCTCCCCTCTCCCCAAGCCAGTACCTTGGTTTTCTCCATAGGGAAATCACAGGGCCGGACCATGCAGAGCCGGGTCTCCTTCTCCAGGCGGCACTGGGGGTTGTCGTTGGTTACTCTGGCAGAGATGCCCATCCCGCAGCTCTTGGAGCAAGTGCTCCACTCGGTGGTCTGCACCAAGCAGTTCTCCTGCAGATTATTCAGCTCTGGCTTTTGTGCTGGAGTCTCCCTGAAAACTGAGCCACACAGAGGAGACACAAGGCAGCGTTCAGGGCTTAGGACAGAGTGTAGCACAAAGCTGGTCCATGGGGCTGGACCATAGGGCTGCTCCCAACTTAGCCTAACTCTTCACAGACATCAGCAAAAGACAAAAGGAAGCAGTCAAAGATGCAACGCAGGGCCCCAATCCAAAGGCAGTTTGGGTTTTATCTATCCCCTAGCAAACAGCTCCCACTGACATACCGCTCAGGTGCTCCTGCACCTCCTCAGCCCCATCCTGTCTGCCCACCACTCACCTGCCATGGCTGTTTCAAAGCGGTTTTCCTCACTGCCCTCCTCGCAGATCCACTCCTCACAGCACTTATTGTGAAACTTCACCCGCCGGGGGTTAGGGCATTCAGGAGATGGCAGTCGCAGGTCATCGGAGCACAGGGGGATGCAGCCGATGGCCCCATCCATGCAGATGCACTGCAGCTTGCACGTGGGCTGGAAGCTCTCCCCATTGTGGTAGATCTTGCCCAGCAGGTCACAGGTTGCCCCCTCATGAGCTGTAGAAAGGGGGCGGGGGAGGAGAAGTTTGTACGAGGAGAAGACGGTATGGGGCTGACAGCACGGCCTCTGCCTCATGGGCTACTGGGCCTCCTGATGTCCCCACAAGGGACTCTGTGATTCCAGTGCTGGATGTAGCAAAAGTTAGTGCATTTAGTATTAGGCTCCCTGGACCCCAGGGTACTCATGACATTGATTTTTGGAAATTGGCTTTAGCCGTGCCAGACCTCCCACAATTCACTGGAGAAATCTCCTCTCCCCCTGGATGAGCTGCTAAGTGGGACTTTCTCTTTACAGCTCTGCAGCTTATAAAGAGTCTGTTCCTGAGTCAGAGAGTTCTCCCTGCCAGACTCAATAAGCGTGCCTGGTCAGCGATGTTGTGCAAGATGCATTCCTGACACGATACGTGAACCTGCCCGCGGCTTTGTTCCTAGTTATTCCTACAAGACCAAAAGGCAACATTCTTCTGCGAGCAGTTGGTTTCCCACATGCTTAAAGGTGACCTATAAAAGGAAAATAACACATTGGGTTTACGACCTTTTTGGCTTCTCTGCAATGCATGAATATTTTCTTCCTTCCAGTCACAACTTTTTCTATTTGTTCCTGTCTGCCCAAGCATTCTGATCTCTGGCTCTCTCATCTGCAGCCCTCCTCTGAGTCTCTCACTCCTTCCCTATAAAACTTAAATGAGGGAAACAGAAACACAGTATCTTACACATAGGACCAATCCTCAGTCTGCAGGTGCAAATGATGCTGAGAAGTTTGTAATTTTGCATTGGCCAAAATTTTTCTAGTGGAACACTTTTCCAGTGGAAAACTCTTACTTGGTTAAGAGTTTCCCAGGCCCATATCAATTTCATCAACTTTTTCAATAGGAAACAACTGAACCATTTCAATTTAATATCAAAAGTTTCCTTTATACTCTTAAAATAGCTCACATCAAAACCAAAATTCTTGTTGGACAGAACCCACATAGGGGGAAACATTATATAAAGATATATATTATATAAAGATCAAAATTAAACATTTTGATATAATCAAAGTGCAAAGTTTTGACAGATCCAAACAAGTATTCCAGGTAATTCCTGGAATGTTGACAGTGGCTTTTTTTTCTTTTTTTGATCCTCAGCCTGAAATTAAATGTTGAAATCTCAGAGTTGTCTCAGCTCTAGTCAGCTGCCTCCTTCTGCATTTCTGACCCTAAAAAAAAAAAAAAAAAAAAAAAAAAAAAAAAAAAAAAAACTTCTACTGGGAAGTTACCAAAATGAGGAATTCTTGGCTGCTTGCAAAGGCTTACCAGGAAACCTGATCTATTTTATCCTAGTCCTTCTTGCCTGTGGACTGGAACATTGTCTCATGCAAAAAGGGCTTGGACCAAACAACTTGTGAGAGCCTCACTCCTTTCCACCTTGAGAGGACACAAATCCTTCCGGTCTGCTAATGTCTTGTTTCTAACCAGAGCTGGATCTCAACTTGTAACTCTTTTCAGTGCCATTGGTATAAAAATACTCCTGCTGTTCTTACTTGGAAGCTTCAAAATTCTCACTTTTTCCATCAAAGTGCAAGCTGTCCACTTTCCTTCTACATGGCCATTCATACCCATTTTTAGCCTTCTTTCACTATTTTTTAGCCTGAGCCCTTGAACTGATGATGCTGTTCCCTTAGAGGCACTCCTCCCCACCCAAGGAATGGCAGCCTGCTCTGGGTTTTTATTATGTTTTCAAAATTGAACCATTCAGTCATGCTTTTCATTACCTTACAACAACTTCACTTTCCTGTTGACCTGATCCAACTGAAGTATTGAAATGGATTGCACTAGCGGTGTGAGAAGGCTCTTTATTTACCAGGTCCAGTTGGCACCACTGGCACATCCTGCCTCCAGACACTAATTCCAGTCAAGGAGACTTTTGCCCTTCTCTGCAACGAATACGGCAGAGCTCAAGCAAGTGGCTCCAGCCACTGCAGCTCTGAAAGCTCCCTGCACCCACCCAGACCACCCTACCCCTGTGGGCTCTCACCCTTCAGAATTACCAAGGGATCTTTCCTACCCTTCTGATATTCTGAGGTCTCCATGGAGGAATTCTTCCCTTGCTGCAGTATATAAAGTGCTATGTACTGTGTTGATGTTAAATATATAATATTTTCACTCTGACAGTTCCCTTTCTGCCTCTTCTGATACTGCCTTCAGGCTGACACCCAGTCTACAAGCTTTTCCCTTGACATTTTAAAACTTCTCTGTTCCTTTCTGCTGCCATCACATCTTTCTCATGTGGATACCAGCGAGTCCTCTTTGCTCCCTTCACAAAAGCTTATATTTCCCTTTCTTCTACCCATCACTACATCTTCAGCATCCTTTACTGCCTCCAAAAGTTCCCATTTTCAAGGTATCAAGGTAAACATTACAAAAACATCACCCAAGGACATTATGACCCAAATCCTCAGTTCAATATATGGAGATATCCTGGTCTATATTCTGTAAGTCAATTGGAAATTTTGCCATAAAAATCTTAATTTCTTATTTAAAGGCAAAAAGGACAATTGTGATCTTTTAGTCTGATTTTCCAGATAACAGAGACCAGATAATCTCACCCAAAAATCCTTGCATCAGACTTGTACCTCATGGTGAAAATGACACGCTTTTTAAAGAGATGTCCAGTCCTCATGTAGAGTCTTCAAGAAGGAGACTCCTCTGTGCTCCTGAGCAAATCATTCCAGCGATTTAGCTACCTTTAGCATTACAAACATATACTCCACTTCCAGTCTTAATTAGCCTATAGCTGCTGGATATTATTACACTATACACTTTACTAAGCTTCAGTCATCAGCTCTTAGGTGTATCGAATCCTACAGAAAGTAATAGAGAGCGTATGCAATGGCCTCTAAAGGTCACAATAACTGGAAGGAGGAAAGTTAAACACATTAACAGATAACTGAACAACAGAAGTCAAAAACAATTTTCTTCTCTGACTGAAGAGAAGCCCCAGAATTAATTTAGAGAAAGTAGGTGTACATTTGTAATACCTGGCTCAGTAATTCTCGTTTTCTACAGACACACTACTTTGCAAGTGAGTTGTTTAGCTGTTTCTACCCACATGCTAAAGCCAGAAATATGGGTATGCCTCCTGCACATAAGCAGTTGAGTGCAAAATGCCAATATCCAGTGCAATGCAATGAGATTTTAAAAACAGTCCTTCACAAAAAAATAAAATAAAGTCCTTCACCAGCATTTACCGAGAGGCACTACAGGATTAGAAGATCTTCCAAAACAATGTCACAAGGATGAAGGAGAGCCTCAATCTCTCATACGTGCCTTTGGAAACATCCTTCACTACAGAAGGAGATACTGTGTGTGTGCATCAGTATGAGTGCATCTGCTGGCTCACAGGGGTGGCACAGACCTCTCGGGATCAATCTCTCTGAGTTTAAGTACAGTAACAAAATCTGCCAACACTGTGTTTCTGGGAGGTCTGCAGGCAGAGGACTGAAGGGGCCACAAGGAAACTGCACAATAACAGAACACACAGCTCTCACCTAAGCAGATCCCACTGCCTCGGTGGATTTTGGAGAAGTCACAGTAGAGTCCCTTGTGATGATCACAGGGTTTCTGAAGGGAGCAGAGCTCACCCAGCTGCCTGGCGCACACCTTGCAGCAACCGCAGGCATCTAACACATGGCTGGTTCCAGCAGGGCACTGCAGAGGCTGGGAGGGACACTGGCAGGGATACTTGCAGGGCTGCGCTTCTACCTGGAGAGCACACAAGCCACAGAGAGAATGAGTCTCCCACTAGCCAGCCAAGTAGAGAAATGAAAAACGTGAATCCATTTCAAGCACAAGCAGCCCATCATCTCCAAGGCCATCACTAGCAGAACATGAAGATCTACTTCTTCCTCTACCACTGAGCCCTGTGGCAGAGGCCTGTGCATGCAGCTCCTGAGGACTCACATGACTAATCTTTTTCTCATCCCTAACTCCTCTGAAGCTCAAGGAATAAAGATGCCTCCAGGAAGCAGGGCCAAAACAAACAGGACAAGCAATAGCTTGGAGTCCCATGCACAGCTCAGCTCTCCTCTTCCCTGGAAGCAATAAAATAGTAATTATTAATAATAAGCAATCCTCAGCTTTTACATAGCCCTGTTCAGGAGAAAACATCAAAAGCACTTTGCAGTAGCATCATTAGACACAGGCTGAAGATGGAAAAAGCAAAATACAGAGAAGCAATTTGCCCAAAAATCAGCTCACCGGCCTTTCACAAAGCTGAAAAACATACCAAAACCTCCCAAGCCCTAATTTGGCCCCTGAACCTCATGCTTTTTGCAGTAATCCCAGGAATGTGCCCTCTCCCCCTCCCCTTTTCAGAAAATGTAATCAACCAATCTTCATAGGGATCTTGCAAATATACAACTGGGACCATTGGGACCCAGCAGTTTCAAGCTACAGCTTGGTAGCGTTTCAGTAGCTCTGGCCAGCTCCCAGAATCCACCCTTGGCTTTTATGCCCTTCAGATACTGAACAGAGGTAGGACCATGTCTGAAGGCGAGTCACCTTCTCTGGAAGAGGCAGGATGCTTCAGACACTGCCAGTGGTTTAATATGTGGCATCCTTGTCCAGAACCAGCTTGGAACAGATACATCAGCCTCTGCTCCAGATGTACCCGGATTTGGGCAAGATAGAAAACCACAGCTGTTAAAGATGCACAGCACAGGGTCTCTAAAGATCCTCTTACATCCCGCACCCAGAAAAAAATCAGGGTACTAATTCTAACCTGGATTCCCATTCAGCTTCTGCTCATTAAAACTCCCCATGTACTTTCAGAGGGATGGGAGGGCACAACTCCAGTTCCCAGAGCTCCCATGCTGCGCCCTGCTAGCTCTGGCCAGCTCCCACCCCAGGGGCTGCTGCTGATGTAGGGCTGATCCAATCCCTGCCCAGAAAGCGTGGCAGGAGACGCTTGCAAAACATTTTGAGATGCCGTATTGCTGTGAGTTCCTGCACAACACACGCATCCACGCTCAGGAGCGCAGGCAAGGTGAAGTGGAAGGGAAAGTGCCTGACGGGGCAAACACGCTGTGGCTCCGCTGCCAGACCTGGCTGCTGCCACCCAGCAAGATGGACTGCAAAGCTGCAGCTGGAGAAAGCCTGGGGGAGAGTGAAAGGGGGACACCTGGTACAGAGAGAACCAGGAGGCAAAGGTGTGTGGGGGGGGGATCTTGCTACAGCTCTGTTTGCACTTGTTATATCCCAGCCAGCCCTTGCCTGTGAAACAGCTTCCCTGGATATTGTGTTTCGTCACCAGTAACAGTAGTAAAACTCTTCCAGCTGTTTTGACTGTTGCTCCAAACAGCTGTTCTAACTTTAGCTCAGGTGGGGTCAGAAGATGCCAACTGCTTTATACTTTTGTAACTATTAGCACAGTATGGCATAGGACAGGAATCAGTCTAAATCTTCACTCACAAGACCTCCCAGAGCTTTACTGTATTCAGAAGGAATCAGTGTAATTCCCCTTGAAAACTCCTAGCACAAAGCTTTTTTTGGAAATAAGCCCCTACTGCCTGTAACCCAGCTGTTCTCGGACTGCAGTGCTAGGGCCACTTGCTGGGAGCTGGCATGTCATATGGATCTCTCTCCAGCTGCTAAAGTGCATTGAAAGATGCTAAAAATACAGAAATGCTCTCCTACAGCAACAGCTGTAGCTGCCAAGGGGAGGTGCTACTCAGCCACAAATGAGGCGGGTGGTGGGTATATGAGATCTGAAAAGGGGCAAAGTCTTTCTAACATGGGACCTGTATTAAGATGCAATCCACGCACTGAAAAAAATAACAAGCAGCATTTTCCAACACAGTGTCAGCCACATACTGTATAAAGACACACTCTCAGAATGTCTTTCCTACTAGAAAAAACAAAACAACCTCTGTCAGGATAACAAACCACATGAGAAGTAAACCTAGCTGAGTTTTCTTTCTCCCCTTATTTTGTTCAAGAACTTGCCCAAAGAAACTAGACCACCTGATTTACCTTCCGTTTATAAGTCAGCTTCGCTGTCTCGTATTACGGCCGCTTTCAGCACAAGAGTATCTCCATTTTGGCCTCAGATGCATCAAAGACCTGCGGGGTGACTTTGTACCCCCCCCCATCTCTTCTGTGCCTTATTTCCCCAAACTGTGAACAAAAGCATGACTTCAAAGGCCCAGTTTGCCCATACCTGCAAGGCTCTTTAATGTTTAGAGATTTTCCAATCAGTCAGCTCAGACATGCCTCTTTTCACCATCCACCTGGCCCCAGGATGCGTTGGGACTCCTGTTCACTTCAGCAAAATCAGCTCTTGCTATTTATAACTCCTGCTCCTCTCACAAGCCCGAGAGAGTGAAGAATAAGCTGAAATCTTTTTTGGCATCATGCTCTCTCAACACTGAATAACCGCCTGGCAAGAGGAACTTCTTGAGTTGGGAACAGCTGGTTGAGAGTCAGTGTTGAACCAAATTTCTAGAGTGCTCCATTACTTAATTTGCTTTCCCAGCATTTTCAAAGAGGTGAAATAACAGATTATATTGCCTTCTGCAGGCACACCCTCCACCCTGTATTATTTTCAAGGACTGCTTCTAGGAGTTGTTTCAATACAGTGCAGGAACTGCCCAAAATATCCCAAAGAACTGCAGCGGCTTTGCTACAGACTCACACATAACATGAGGACCAGCACTTCCACATAACATGCCACAGATTTTAGGGTAGAGGGAATCTGCTTAGAAGTGTCTCTCTCTAAAATTACATACTCTTTTACTCTCCATTGAGCAGGGTCTGTACTTCAGATTTCCTGTGGCTTTGATCTTGTTTTTGTTGAGGTTAACCATATACTTCCATCAACTTTGAGAGCAGCAGAACAGAACCAGCATGACAGATCAAGGCTACTGATTTAAGAAAGGGCTAAAGCCTGCGATATTATTCTCCCTGCTCATGGCTTTGCTGGCAGCTTTCATATTGATCACAAACATCAGGTGTGAATCTGCCACTCTTAGGAGCCCTGAGCGACAACCAAGCCACAGCTGGAGCAAACACAGCCTGACTAGAGGACTCCGTATTCTTTCTCCATCACCAACTCCTAGGTCCCATGTGCTCAGCTGACAAGTCAAAACAAGCTGTCTCCCAACTGCCAGCACTGCAGGCTGAAACCCAACTACCTGGGGTGGGGGGGGAAAGGTGAGCATGTTCTTTCTGCTTCATATCCATACAAATCTCTCCCTTCTACACCCTCGAGAAGGCATGAGGGTGGGACATGAGCTCGCAGCTCTGCAGCTGCAGGGGTCCTGTGGCACAGTCGGGGAGGACTTCTTGCTCCTGATCAGTCAGCCATGTCCATGGGAGCCCAGGGAAGCAGCTCACGAGGCCAGACTAAAGAGGACTTCTGAAATACACTGGGGCTCATGACTGCCTTCAAAGGGTTGGGAAAGGAGTGCTGTGAAGCTGAGCTAGCTGTTTGCCAAGAGCGTTATTGCTGTGAAGTAGAGATAATACAATAAATACATAATTAATTCTCTTTTGCACTCCAAGATTGGCATTGCCTAAGGTAATTAAAACACAGCTATGTGTATACTCCAAATATGGAATTACCATGGATCATACCTGCTCTGCCTCCATCACGGGATCGCAAGGCACCTCCCCAACGTTGCTGCAGTACATTGTACAACAGCCTATCGTGAGAGATAAGAACCATTACTCCCATTTTGCACATAGAGAACAGAGACATGGAGATGAACTGACTTGTCCAGGTTTAAGAGCTGTGCAGAGCTAAAGATAAAACCCAGGAATCCTGATGCTACTCTCACCTCTGAACAATGTGGGAGGTGGGTTCAGGAGCAGCAGCTCTCATTCCCTTGCTCTATCTGCTAAACATGACTTCCTCCGAGCTGGGAACAGAAAAAAGCCAAAAGTCCCATTTCAAAGCATTCAGCAAAGTGAGGGAGAGGGGGAATGACTTCATTTTGGATAATCAATAAAGCGTCACAGTGACGAGATTCACTGCTATCATTTATAAGGCTAGTATGATGCTGCCAATGCTGGGTCAGGGCAAGAAACCAGAAAACCATCGCAAACCCCAAGAACCACCCTGACATCACTGCAGCGTTAAACGTGCAGAACGCGCTTCCTGGCAGGAAAGGGGCAGGCACATTTCTGCGCGCTGTGAGGAACGATCAAACAGATCTCATTAGCCGGCAGTTTATTGCATGTATCTAAGCAATAAGCCTCACTCAGCACAGCAGCTTATAGTGCGAATTTGACTTCTTCACGGATCCAAAAGGTTCTTACTGCAATTTAAATCTTATTTTAACAGATACATTAACGATTGCAACAATGTTCCTGCTATTATTGGTACTGCAGTAGCACACAAAAGTTCCAAGCAAATCCGAGCTGCTCTGTGCAAGTACTTATACTAGCATACAGGCAGACACAAACCGTGCCCCAGAGAGGCTGCAGTCTAATTTCCTCCTCAGGATCACCGTTTCTGAGAACAAATGGGTGGGTGGGTGTGTTCAGTGGCAGCCAGCGGAGGATGGTGATGGTTAGGAACTAGGAGATGAGATTTTTATTCCTTGCAGTGCCATAAACCTGGTGATTTCACCTCTCTCTGCTCTCTTCTTCCCTCTTGCAAACCAGGGCTGACTTCTAACCCACAAGAGTGAAGTGAAATAAAATCCATTGATGGTTGCCAAGGGCTTCAAGATCCTCAGATGACAGGCACTACACACGGTGCAGCTCGGAGCACGTTTTAGTTACACAGTGCATCTGCATTGCTCTGCCAACGCCAAACTTCTCTCGAAACCCCTGTGAGGCAGGTGGACGCTGTGGGAGTTACTCAGCCCAAAGCGCTCGCATGCATCAAAGCAAGAAGTCGCAATGCTCAGCCAGCAAACGGAGCTGCTGCAGTGCAATACGTACCCAGCCAGGTGCAAGGAGGAGAAGGAACAGGGTCCAGGTCACTGTCCCCAAGCTGCCCGGCATCCCGAGTAAAGGGAAGGGGAGGGATTCAGGCTGCAGACTGAGTCACTCACTCTCTCACTCCTTTTCTCCTTCGGAGTTTCTTGTCTGTCTTTGGAGAAAGTTGCACACCAGCTCCTCTTTAAATAGCCTCCTGGAGGGGGCGTGCCCTGCCTTTGAGCGACAATACCCAAAGGGGATGCAAATTCCTGGGAACATTAGCAGATTCCTGTGGCCCTGGCGGTTATGGGGCTGCTGGTGGAGCCCACAGCTTGGTTACATTCCACGTGGGTAAATCAAATCCCAGTGAAAAGCTCCAGAAAGATTATTTAATCCTTTAATTCTTCCCTCTTTAATTTCAGAAGTATGAAGCCTGCAACAGCTTCTTGACTCCCTTTTCCCTACCTACATCCATTCCTTTTTGGCTGTGAGAGCTGAGGACTTAAATAAGCACAGCTTTGTCGTGCTAATTTATTTATTTTTTCTTTTGAACAGGAGGGAGAGATGGAAAGTTTAGCACTGTTGGGAGCAATTAGGTACCGTAACTGCCTGTGCATCAGCAGCACTTGCAGCGCTGCCAGCTCTAAGAAATGAAAGCTTCCTGACTACAGAGACTAATATGTCTGGACTCCTGCAATGAGGAGCTGCTTGTTTTCCGAGGCCATGAAAAGCTACAGGGTGAAGGTTATTGTTAAAGGACAGCAGTTCCCCGCAGTGTTTTATCTGTGCCTCAAAATCGAGGCAGAATATATCACACATTTATGTCCTAGGGCATTATCTTTTCTGTTTGCTGCTGAAATACATAACCGGCCTCCTGTGCAGGTAGCAATTCATTAAGAAAGACCTTTATAATAGGAAAGAGTTGAGGGGGGTTTACATACATATAAGAGTGGTTTTGTTTATTCCCAAAGAGCAAGCTCAATGCTGCTATGAAAGGATGAGGAGAGCAAGTGCAGCAGAGGGCACTCTTAGTCCTTGCTGGCCTGGGGTGGGAACAGGACAGGGATCCTCTGTGCGGGCGCATGAAGAAGACTCCTTAAAAGGATGGAGCCACGCGTTTCAGTCAGGGACCTTCCCAGGGTCAAAGCGTTTTGAGAGCTGCGTCTTAACCTTCCTGTAGCTCCAGACGCAGCATGTGGGGCACGAGCGTGCAGAGTGCACTGAGCCCCTACCACATCCAAGCAGAGTGTGCTGGGAAGTAGGACAGGAGACAAGGAAAAATACAGGGAGCGCACAGGAGCTCATTTACATTCAGCCTCCTTCCTGCTGGCCTCCAAGTGCAGGGCTTGTTACCTGAGAATCCACCTCTGCGTTTTATTGAGGTCCTTTTAGGTCCCTTTGCAGCATCATCCAAGCTTCCCCTCTTCCCATGCCTCTGTCCACTCCTGGAAACAAACAATTCTCACTCTTAAATAATTAGCACTTGGGAAGCCCCTTGGGATTTGGGGCTGGAATCCATTAGCACAGTGCAAATCACCTCACATGCACCTCTTTCTTTTCCTCTTCAATTAGATTAGGGATTTCACAATCATTTCCATAACAGCTACCTCCAATGTCACAACAAAGGGATTATGTCTCCACGCAACAGATTTAATATACTGGAGGTGGCATAAACATCCAATGCCCTCAAGCAGTTAGGCGCTAAAGGCAGGCTGCCTGGATATAGATGCATTTCCTTTTTGGAAGGTTTGGCACTTTAAGCTATGTTGTTGCCTAAAATTAGCTGCTCACATTTTGCCAGGCATTTTCCCACTGCTCCATAAATGAGACAGGGATAAAGTGCTACACATCTCTGCTCTCATTTTCTCACACAGCAAGGATATAAGCCACAGCTGAATTTCAAACCACATGGGGCATTTGAAGGTATTATATTTGTGTCTTTTCTAAAAGGAGAGTGTTTGATTTACAGCTCAATTCATATATCGTTCGTTGTCTGAGAAGCAGGAGCTGGACCTTGAGCCATAGTCTTCCCCATTCTACTTTTAACACACACCTGCTGCACAACCTTGAATGAACCGTTTAACCACAATCATAACACTTACTTACCTGTCAGGAGTTCTGTGGGGAAAATTCAGCACTAGATAAACCAGCTTTACGATGGCTGGTTAAGTTTCCATCTAAAACAACAAAAATAAAGAATAATTCAATTATAAAACATCCTTATCAAGCTGCTCATCACCCACCTGGATGCTTTCAGCTTTCCAGAATGGCAGCAAAGGGAAATACTGAGTCATAGTCCTGCTTATCCTGCAAACCACCTTAGCTCTGCCATTGCCACCCAGTTGTTTTCTCCTCCTTGCTAAGAGAGACTTGGCTGGACCCATTCTAGCTCCTTTATTATGTAACAAAACAAACACCTTGCCCCTTCACTGAAAAGTGCTAAGAGCATCCAAATAAAGGCTTCTGGTGGTGGAGGAACCCACCTTACCTCTTATGGTGTGCAGCAAGTCTGCCACAAAGCCACATTCTTACAGCAAGCTGAGCAAAATAGAGCAGGAGGTTGGCAAGAAGTATAGACCTTCCTGTCTCGCAATAAACCCAGAGTGAGCCACCATTAGGAGAGAATATATTTTAGACTAAATAAGACGAATGAATTATTTGGGCCGTCAAAATACACGAGTGGCTTCCTCTTTCCTGGAGATGAATCAGAAGAGAAGCTCCATCAGATAAGCTCTACCTTCTTCAAGTAGTAGGACATAAAGGGCAAGAGTTACTTGGAGATCCCTAACCTCAGGGAGCTCTGTACACTCATGGTTCAAGTTTTTCTTGCGGCACTGGGACAACTAAAACTACACCTAGTGCTAACAACTGACTGTTCATCCCAGTGGGCAAGTCACTTGCCAAGAACCAGGAGAAGAACATGAAGGTTCAGTGCTCCTAATGATCAAAGGGAGGAAACACCCAAGTTAATGCCAATTTGCATCTCCTCTTTTTACCTGAGCTGTTTCAAGTGAAGGGATAAAGATGTCAATCCTGCTTAAAATCTCCCCCAAGCAAAGAATACTGGGTGTTTAATTTACCTTGTTATGTTCTTCTGGGTTCACTTATCAGGTACAGCAAGTGGCTTTTCTGAATTTGTATTAATAAAAAAAAAAAAGAAAAAAAAAAGAAAAGAAAGAAAGAAAGAAAGACAGGTAAATAATTGCTAAAAATCATGTAACACTGAATAATAAAACTAATGCAAATGAACATGCATTTTTTTGGGTTCAGTGTGATCTCTGCTAGCATAGGCAGCATGGTAAAGAAAACCAGTCTCATCTTGTCCTCGATCTCATAGGTGCTCTGTGGTCCATGCCACATGCTGGTGGCTTTCAGGACAGCTCTTTACAGGATGATTTGTGTTCTCACAGCTGGCCAGTCTTAGCAAAAGTCACCGTGAAAGTGAATTACAGGCAATCATTCTAAGCTGGTCCTGTTTTAACTTTATGAACTCCACCGGCATTATATTAAACATAAATTTGGCCCAAAAGAGATGGTGCGTTTCATCCAGCTAGAAGGTCCGAAACACATGAATTTTGTTTCATTGTTCCTTACCCAACTACTGATGTCTGCTTGATCCTGCTCACATGCTCAGGCTAAACTGTCAGATTTGGGGCCAAGAAGAAGTTCTGTTCCTGCTTTTTTTTTTGCCTTCTTGTGTAGTCTGAGGATCCAATACATTTCTTAAGATTGACTGGACATTTTTGCCTAGCTTCCTCCCTGCTGTTAAAAAGGCTGCAAAATATAAGCAACACTGCTGATTTCTCCATCTGTGTTATATCACTACAAAAGAACAAAACCCATCAACATCTACTGAGGCCTTAAATTTGCTGCGAGATTTAGAAAGAGTTCTGCAGGTTCACATGCTTTGGGGTAGGAAGGCTGAGTGGTCTCTGAATGCTTTTGGCTGTTATGGTTCCCTTGGACTTAATGGCTGAGATGGTCTCTTCCAGACTTGTGTTCCAGTTCAAGTTCAGTGTTAATTCAGTCTCAGTCTAGAGGAGCATTTGGGACCAGACACATCCCATCTACTGCTGCATATGAGTTAGCTGGATCTTGATATTAGCTGCTGTAAATTGTCAGTAGAGCTCAGCAGAGAGTAAATACTGCAGTATATCTGCCTCCAATCTGGGTGGGAAAGGCTACCCTGCCCTAAGGGCGGAAAGGGTAGGAAAAGCCAGCCCTTTCCACTTCAGCACAGCCTCGAGATGAATCCTGGCTGCACAGGCAACACCCACTGGCTTCAGCAGAGCAAGGATTCCCCTCTTGGCCTCCGCTTGCCAGATCCTGGAGCCTGAGGGCACGCTGTCCTGCCCATCTTTCGAGAGAGTTAAGCACAGAGCAGATTTTGTCCTTGGCTGCAGAGTTCACTAATGAAGTCTACAGTTATTTTAGTACTGGGAGGAACACTCCATTGTATTTGAAGATTTATCATGAAATCAAGGTCTATCAAGAGACATAAAGCTTGGGATAGGTGGGGTGCCTGTTTATGTCCCTATAAAGGAAGTAAATACATAGAAACATGCTTGGCATCAAAAGTTCAGAAAGAGCCAGTGCTTAGATCCAGAGCTTGCCAGCGAAAGCACACATTCTCTTCTGGAAAAAATGCCCCCCTGGAGCCTGATCTTTGCAGGAGGCAAGCAGCCAGCTCTGCGGCTTACCAAAGGGTATGCAACCAAGGGCACGCAGAGAGGCTACCAGGAAAGAATTAAGCCCCATTTATCAAGGCATAGAATTTTTATTTTGGAGCAGGTGAAACAATATGAAAGGCAACAATTGTGAGGATATAACTGCACCAAGCAGCCTTCCCAAAGTGAAGCATCACAGGAATCAAGTTCTTTGAAAAAAAATAGGTCTTGGTTTTTAAAGCAGAGCCCTTGACAATCTTCTCTCTAATAGTTATCAGTGATCTTCTCAGACCCCTGCCAATTGCAAAAATTGGGTATGAATGTGAATCACCATCACAGCCAGAAACATCTGTGTCTAGGCTTTGGCTTGCACAGAACAACTGCAGGAGGAACAGGTCCCAGGAGGAAAATCAGCTGCACCCACCTGTGAAATGGGTGCTTCTTTGGGCTTTTCCACTTCTTAATTTGCTGCATGCTTAATTATCCTGAAAGGAAACTGCAGAGAGGGAGGGTGTATTTAAGCAGGTCTTCAGCAGGCTCATTTACAGAGGCCTGCTGATCTAGAACACTCCTTTGGTGGACATCTCTAATGTACCTGAATGCCACTCCAACCTTTATGGGGTTTGTTCCTCACAATGTCTCCAAGGATGAGGCACAAAAGGATTTGCTCAAGGTCATATGGTTTGTGCAAGAAGGAACTGAAGTGAGGTTTCTCTGGCTCCTGCACCAATCCCTGGCTCATTCTGCCACCCACTGAATACACAGCTGTTCTGCCATGCTTACTAGGAGGTACTTCCAGTACATAAACCAGGGGCTGCAATGATAACACAGCCATACCGGAAAAGATGCAAGGTACAGTCCTCCACCAGATCCAATCTCTCCAAAGACCCTCTGGCATCTCCCAGGGTAGCTCAACAGATCGCTCTTACAAAAATTCAGAGACTCAACCCCTCAGTCAGCACAACTCTGCTGAAATAGTAGGTCCTCCCTAATTTATACCAACTGCACATCTCACACCATCAACAAGCAGCAATAGGTCTTTAAATTCTGCCAGGTTAGTAGGACTTGGGGGGGGGGAGTCTGTTGGGGGCTTAGGTGTATTTCTTATTAGGAATTTGGGACTACAGCAGGAGCCTGGCTTTGCCTTTCCCATTCCTGGAACAATTCCAGTTCATTATATACAATCAGTGAATTATTTGGGTTGGAAAGGACCATTGTGTCATCTGGTCCCACCTGTGGCTGATCCCAGGAGACAAGACAGAGGAGAGAGGTGAGACTTCAGAGATCAAGAGGGAAGTGCATGTCAGTGGGATCTAGAAGCTCAGCAAGTTACTGTGGGTGCAAGCCAGCTGGTTACTGTGTCGCACAACCGAACTTCATCACCAAATTTGACTAGCTTTCTACCCCTTGGGGCTGTGATGGTGAGCCAGTCATAACATGGGGCCTGCACCTTTACAGAGGCAAGGACTTCTCTCCCTTCTCTCAGCTGAAGGGAGTGTTAATCCTGGAGTGGAATGAAGACACCATCAAAATTAGTTTTAGGCCAACTATTTCACTGCTAATTAAAGAACTTGATCTTCCTCTGCAGATTTGCACAGACTCTATTACTGATACAAAAGCAAAGATGAAAATAATTTGCAAACTGTTAAATGTCAGACTTTCACTTACATGTTCTTAATTCTTTATTTTTTCTTACAGTTATACATGTCTTTGAGGTGAATCCTTTCTACTTGACTTTTTCATTTTTACTCCTTAATAGAACTTACATTTTGTCTGATAAGAAGTTCCACAAGTCAAATGTTTAAGACTCAGAAAGACAAGTCTAAAGCTCTGTGAATGTCCTTGTTATAAGAATGGCACAATTTTACACAAAACAGATGAGGGACGAGGCTGTATTTGCAGCCGCCACTGCCTTCAGACAGACTGACCTCACACAAGCTGAGGAAGACAAAATGTTTCAGCAGGCTGTACACCTTTGTGTAGCATAAAGTGAGACTTCCATGTGAGCAGTCAATGCCACACTCCCGGGCCCCAGTGGTGGCCACGACTCCTCTGTCTGTATTTTGGATGTTCTCTACTGCTTCTCACCATGACCTGGTGCTTCCCTCCTTCCTGACCTCACATCCCAAACAACCGCTCTAGTTGCCTTCCCCAGCAACTCGCATAATGTTAGAAACCTGCTGGATACATTTGGAGGGGTCAGGTTTACTAGCAAGTAGTGCAAAAATATTAGCTCTGCACACAAATGATGCATTTTTCATACCTTTTTACCTATAGCATTACTGTCACAAACCTGCTTGTACAGTTTTACGTTCAGAGCCTTTATTGTCAGTATGGTTTTGCCTGTATTTGTCGTATGAAGTTTTTAAAATATCTTAAGGCAACCACTGTGACAGAACACTCAAAGCTTTTATGGTTTAGACCATAGATGCAGTGATACACATTTTCAGACCAGTGTTGCAAAGCCTCAGCCTGTTGTTGCTTTTAAGAAAGCTATTGAAACTGATAATTTTCATCTCTGTAGTTTAATTTGTTTCACTCCCAGAAACATGATGCCACTGTGGTATCAGAGGTGCACGGACATGGGTTTGAAAGCTGACTTCAGGTGAATAATATTCACTTGCTTTTTTTTCCACTCTGATCCCTGCAATGCAGCCATGAGTCAGGTAAAATAGAAGTTCTAGCTGGTTCAATTTCCTTGCCAGGCAAATAGCCCCAAATCATCTTTACTCTAATGCCTCTTTATGCAGTCATTTCACAATGTTCTCCCATGTGCATTAGACTGGAAATTAATGACCTGCCTGGCAGAGATAGGCCAATCTGTTAGGTCAAGAGGCTTTGTTAAAAAACAGTTACTGGGGGTTGTAAAAGTTATAACGATTTTGAGCCCAAGGTGTTCTGATTTTGAAAAAGGAGAGAGGAAAAATGAAAACTAGGGACCCTGGCTATGTTTCAAGGAGGAAAGGAAAACCAAAAGACTTCCCTGCCAGAGCAGCTCTCGGTCACTTGGCACTCGACGCCTTTAAAAACCACAGAAATGTTCTCAACTCTGGCATTAACTGTTAGAGCTCTGCGTGTCCCTAGTGTTCCAAGTGGGGAAAGGACTAAGTAGCTGAACAGACTCACCAGCGTCATTGCCTTTCAGCTAAAATCGTGAAACTCGCTCCTTCCATGTACCAGCCCCCTAGACCCATGAAGTTCTTCCTCTGCTGGGCTCACCTTCCTTCAGAGGAAACAGCAAAGGCCAGGACATCGCGCTGTCCCAGCACACCACTCAAATGCTAGCAAGCCCTGGACTCTCCTTCATTCCACCCAAACACAGAGGGCTGGCATGGCCAGGTGGATCCCTTTCCTAGAACAAAGAAAATAAACAAAATTACTTCCAGCTACACAAATTCTTCTTAAGCTAATATGTCAACTTAGTCTCTGCTGCTGTCCTGTAAAAAGAGTGTGGAGAAACAACAGGAATAAGACAACTTCTCATGCTAACACATGCTATTTATTTTACCAGAATGTACATGGGAAAGTAGTTGGGAGATCAGTTTAAGCCATAGGTGTGTTTGGAGGGGATCTTGGCTGAAGAGGCCAGGGAAGAGGCCAGACTCTGCTGAGTCAGAGGGGAATCCCAGTGAACCAGTTTCATGACAAGGATTCAAGACTCCTTCTCCTTTCACATGAACTAAAATGATGGCTGAAAGAAAGAATCTGTGATAGAGGCATCACCCTGTAAGAAAAGGACTTCAGGAACAGAAGCATGAGATTAATTTGACACTGCGCTGATATAACTCTAGCCAGAAGTTCTTCCCGAGCACCTCCGAGCTGCTAGGGACATAAGCAACTACACAGTGATGTAGCTAATCCCAGGTGTTCACTGCAGGATGTTCCTTCTGCACTTCTGAGGACAGACTACTGGCAGTCACTCATTCTCCCATCATTTGGAGATTAACTTTATGAATAGCCATCCCAAAGCTCAAACAAAGCTTTAAGAGGTACAAAAGAATATTTAAGACAGCATTGCTGTGATCGGCAAGGCTTTTATGTAGCAAAAAGATTACTGAAACATTCTGGCTGGTCATTGTGATTACTGGTTGCCTGCCTTTTCACCAGTAGGAGCAGGTCTTCAAACCAAGGGCAGGAATCCCTGCAACAGCTGAGGTCATGCCAGCAGCAGGCAGCAAGCCTGACCCTTCCTGGAGAGGAACTCTCACAGCTCCTGTTAACGGAGCTAGTTGGACTCAGTCTTGTCCCCTCATGCTGCCAATTAGCACTGAGTTTTGGTGACCCAGTGTTGGACTCAGATCTGTGAGTTCAGAACCAACTCTGTTCTCCCCTCTCGGTCTTGAGGCCTGAAATGATATTTAGTGCATGGTCCCGCACTAGGCTTGGCGGCTGCTGGTGCAGCTTGTGTTCTGCAGTTCCACAGGCCATAGCATAACAGGCCTTTAGAGGAGACATGTCAGCGCCTGCTGGCTTGCTCTCATCTGCTGCCATGTGCTCAGTACAGCCTCTCCTCCCAAGCCAGCATTGGGAGATCATCGCTCGCCGTGGGTTCGAATGCCAGAAATACCCAACTCAGCAGTGATTTCTGGCTCAAAAGCTGCCACTTCCATAGGAGCCTCTGGGGAAGGGGAGGGATAGGCTTTGCTTAATTGCTTTGTTTTTAAAGTAGCACTCTCTCATCCTATTTTTGTCCTAGGGTTATTTTAATTGGACAGCTCTAAAGCTCTTTGCAGCTCATTGAAAAGGAGGGAGAGAGAGCAGACCCTCCAGTTTTTCCCCTTCCCTACAGCGGGATTGTTGCTGGTTCCAAGTCATCCCACGGAGTTATTTATCAAGCAAAAGGGACAGCCCTTGATCTGCGCCAGTGACTCCAAAGTGACGTGGGGGCTCAGCAGGGTTAGGAAGGAGACAGTGTGAAAAGGTTTTATGTGCTCTCTCCTTGAGCTGCCTCCTGAAGTCACTGTGCCCTGTGGATACCTTTGTGCAAGGTGACCGGCATGCCAGGGAGCTGGCGATGCAGGACATGCACACAGTGTGCTTGGAAAGAGGTGGCTGAGTTGTAACTGGAAGACAGAATATAGCAGCTATTGAAAGGGCATTTTAAAATAATATTGTCATTAGAGTCTGTCGGATGAGGCCATTAAATGAGCTTGGGGATGGCAACTCCCATCTTCCTACAAAGGTTTTTTGTTTTATTTGGTGGTGGTTCAGTTTTTATTTTCTGAGCGTGGGTGTTCCTGTTTGCACAGTCCAGTAAAACCTCCCATCAATTCACGGCAGAGTGAAACTACAAGGAAACAACAGGCCTGCTCCTGAACTCATCAGCACAGCCTTCACCTCAGCACAGTCTCTGCAGTACTCAACTTCTCCTAAACACAAGATCAGAACCAGATCCTTCTCACGTCCTGAGAGAGAGACATGCCTGAGACTGGAGCTCCAGGCCAGATCATTACATGTCCAGCTTTTAAAGGCAGAAGCTGCTAATTTTGGAGTATCCAGGGTTTTTCTGCTCTAAGAGGAGAACTTGATGGGTAGTGTGAACCTCTAATTTTTGGAGGGTATCAGCAGAGCCATAGCAGGAACAGTTGGCAACCACCAATCCCTACGGCTTCTTCTCTATCAGACCTTCTCCTCAGATGAAAAAAAGGACCAGGCATGAAGGTCTATTTTAATGTTATAGATGATGGAAATTTGAACTTGAGGGAGCATGCTTGTCTCATACATGGTGATAATAAATTGCTCTGTAGGAACAACTCTTCCCAGGTATCATACACTTGCCCTTTCCTTAAGTAAGAAGGGTAAAGAGGGCACTAAACAACTGCAGCTTTTGCCCCAGCAGCTGCACTGCCCCAAGTAGTCTGCTTGATGGCTGCTGGAAAAAAAAAGTATCTTCAGTGCTGGGGGCAGGATCAGGCCCAGCTGCAAATCACCTCCCTGCTTTGTGGCTATATATATCTCACAACACCTGAGGCCAGCAGCTGCTTGACTGCAGTCCATGCTTAGTCCAGCAAGCCAGCCATTAGGGAAAAATACTACTGATATCATACTAAGTCCCCACATCTGGGGCCTAGAATGCTCCTAGCAGGATTTAGGTTTTCCCCAGGAGATGGAAAGGAATGGTAAAGCACTTCTGTCCTTCCTTTTCCTATGCAGTATGGAAGAGCAGCCAGGATCTGACCCCATTCTTCTAGTCCTAGTGAAGTGAAATAGCTCTAAGAGCATATGTGCAAGATATGAGTGAATGTGAGGGAGGGTAGGGGCTCTACAGCAGTCATATTATTCTTCCACATCCTTCACAGGAAGATATTCACTCCATAAATATCATGGGTTATGGCTGGGCCTGGAGTTCATGCTGAGTTTAATGGACTGTGCTAAGCAAGCAGTGTGCGTGTGAATGTGCATGTGTATTTCTTCTGTTTTGCTGGAGGGAGGCTATTCTGGGCTCCCCATACCTGACTGACAGCTCCCGAGCCAGTGTACTTGGCACCTCAGCTCAGGCTAACTGGGTATTTCAAAATAGTGCTGGGATGTTTGCAGAGGGGAAACAAGGCAAGACCATCCCTGCAAACCTCTTTCAAGCTCTATCCTCCTCCTGCAAAGACTTCAGGTAGGGCAGTTTTTGTCTCTCTTTCCATCCTGTAGCAGTGAACCTGGAGTGCATCCATGAGGGCTACAGAAACCCAGGATCTGGAGAGAGCTAGAATGTACCAACCAGGAGTGGGCCTTGGGAGGAGGTGGACCAGTTGACACTAGCTGAGGTCTTGACCTCAATTCCCTCTGGGATCTTGGCACTCAAATTGCTAGGATGCTTTCATAAATAATTCTAAGCATTTGTCTGCATCTTTAAACCCCTTCCTACTTGCAGTTCAGCACAAGATCTCAATTTCTTCTGATGGTTAGAGTTGTTTTGATCATGATTTTGGCCTGGCTGAGGGCTCAGAGCTAGCAGAGAAGTCACTCTCGGCATCCCCAAAGTTTGAACCCTCTTCTCTGAGAGCAAACTGCCCCTCCACATTCAAAGTCCAACCCATCACACAACCCTGGTACTGCCATGAACATAGCAGGGTGACTCCCCAGTCACACGGCCACAGGAAGGGTCTCGTTGTAGTCCCCCACGGTATTAATCAACATGCTCCCTCCGAGGGTTCCTTCTTTGTTTACAAACTAGAGAAACTCAAATTCTTGAGTTGCTGAGAATTTCCGTTCAGCTGTGGGTCACATTTTAAGATTCCTCTGTTTTTCTTTCCAAGTAACAAATGTTTGTTTTGCTGAAGAAAACAGGATTGATTCTGCTCCACTCAGAGGGGTGTAAATCAGGAGTAGTTCCACTGAATCCAAGGGGCCAGGAGTGGGGAAAACCCAACAGGAGTGTATCCTGCCCAATTCTATGAGCATATGACTGCCAGATTTCTTAATTCCTTTACCCCCCATTGCTTTTGTTCTCTTCTCACCCGTGCCCTGTCTCCCTCTTAGAGCGAGTGCCATAACTGAGATGTGAAAGAGCAGTTATCACTAGATGTTTGGTTGTTTTTTCAATAAATATATGATGTGCTCCAGATGCTAAAAAACTGAGTATGCTTCAGATGATCGCCTCTGCTCTCATTTACACAGCTATAAATCCTGAGTCACTCCACTTACTCCATCAGACTAATGCCAGATGCAAGCAAAGGAAGTAAGAGCAGCATCCAACCTTGCATTACTAAAAGCAAAATAACCAGTTACGTTTCTTAGAGAAAGACTTCTACAATGATTAATGACAGCCAGACAAACAAAAGAAGGGCCTTGGGACACACTTCTCTAAGTCACAGCAATTTTCACTTAAGCAACTGGGACATTTTTTAAAGCTCAAAACAAGAGAGGCAAAACTATTTCCTGCACTCAACTGACCTAGTTTATTTTTTTTTCTTTTTTAAGGAGATACTTGCTTACTGGGAATATGAATGAAAAGGTCCCGTTCACAACTTTGCCTTGACATTGCTTGAACTAAATAGCCATTTGGCCTCAAGTCAATATGAAACAGGCATCAGGCTAAAGAATGGTTCCCCTAGCCCCAGATCAGAAATCACAGCCCTTTAATACACCTCGTTCTGCTCTCAGATATTCAAATGGAGTCAAAGGAGCTTTTCTAGATTTATGCAACTACCTCTGCAACCAGAACTGGTAGTTCTGAGATCCACCCAGTAACACAGCGTTTGCTCTCCTGGGTCCTGTTACGTTGCAGCTCTATTTTAGTTCAGTTTCAGTGGGCCAGTTTTAACACTGCTTAGACTTTGAAGGTGTGGGGGGGGAGGCACTTAATGTGCAGAAACTGTGCAAGAAGGGCCTTGTAATCCTCCCGAAGAATGGCTGGGAAGCAGATTTTTCCATGCAAAGTGTCAATTTTTACACACTTATCCAATTCCTAAAAACTGCAAGGTACACCGTAAGGCCACCTGCATATTTTTTTCTGACTTAATCTAAGTTGAATGTATGATTAAGTCCCCTATCTATGTCACTTCTGAAATGAATCCTGGACATGTGTGTTGTGTTGATATAAATTTATGGACAGAGCTATCTGATTCTTCAAACGGTTCCCAGATCCTGTTTACAAATTCTTTTGTATTTTAGATCAGATGTGTCAGCATGAGCCAGGCCACCTTTCATCGTTCTGATAGTGCAAAGCAGCCATAAGCCCAGTTTAGTCAGCCAGTTAAAGTGGATTTACTGGTGCTTTGGACTTGAAACTGCTCAGACAGCCAAAGGATATCAGTGAATGCTGTCTGCATGTGGCACTTTTCAGATGGATCCTTACAAAATGTGCATTATTTTCCTATGAGAGATGTTTGTGACACTTTATGCTCTTCCTTCTGTAAACACAATGGATTTTATTGAAAACAGCTGGATTTAGGCCATTGTCAAAGCGATTAAGGTCTGTGTTCTGACAGTTGCAGGTGTCAAAGACGGTCAGTACAGGACTTTTTCCTTTGAAGGTGCAAAATGAATGTGAAAAGAGAACTGCATTTTAGATACACACACAACCCCTTACATCGGAGTGTCTGGGCATGTTAAAATCTTTTTCACATGGCTTAGTGTTTACTGGTGTCAGAGGTGGATAGCCTCAGAACAGCTGTTTGGCTCATTAGCTCTCAGACATGGAGAATGTTTGTCCTGGGAACAGTATTTATAACCTTCCTAGGCAAGTGAGAGCCAAGATATTTCAAAACATGGCTTGTACTGGAGTGATATCTCCCCTCCTGAATACCTCAAGGCAAACGTTTCTAACTAGTCACTGGATAACTGAGATAGCAGGCAATCTAGTAGGAAAAGAGTATTCTACAGTCTGTAGACCAATTCTACTTTTGGTTAGGGTAAAATATAAACATCTTTTTTGAATCCACAGATCTGCAAAAGATCTGCACAGATGACCAAAGTAAGACAGGAGAGAATCAGTTTCCATTCCTCTTTTATAAAGAGAAAGTTTGTCTAGTGGGAGAATTGGAAAGGACTGTGTGCTAATTCACTTGTTCATGAAAAGAGTTTAAAAGATGGCACAGATAAGGCTTTCTAAAGTACTTCAGGAACCTATTTGTATTACTGAAGTCATTCAGATCTGGTCAATAAAAACTTATCTAACAAGCCAGAGAAGAACAGGATTTTCTGCAGAATCAGTCACTTTCCTTTATTTCCCTTGCCTTCTTCAAGATCCAGGTATTTAAAATCTTATGGCCCAAAAGAGAACTAATTTCATATAAACTGGTAAGTAGCTATTTGGAGATCCTCTGGAAAGTTTTACAGCACCACAGGGTTTCTTAAGAAGCTTTTCCACTGCCTGAGAGCACACATTTCCTTTCCTCGCAGCAAAGCAGCAGCTATTTGACATTCTGCTCCTGAAGGTGCCTCGATCCTGCTGCACCAACACCACATCTCTGAATGACTGAGACTGGGACTGATCTCTGCAACCAGCACTACCCAGACAGAGGGAGCCACCAGGCTTTCCCAGAAACCTGAAATGGTCACATCCAAGCATCTCCATACCCTATCCAAAATCAAGTTCTCCCCTTTTTACAGATAAGAGATAAAGCACGTAACAGCCATTCTCAGGGCTACACAGTAAGACAGTGGCAGCTGTGAAGACAGGATTTGACTCAAATCTGCACATTTTCATTAGCAGCTACTGATTTAGGGTATTTCCAATATTGTGATATGAGGCCTGACTTTTTAATGCTGGATACCCATCTTGCAAAGAACCACCTCCAATTTAAAACTACTTCTTTCAAAGCTGGATCTCAAGTCTTTTATACTTTATTCCCTTCTTTGTTTTAAATCATTATGGACACATGGCCATAGTGAGCAGACTCCAAATGTCCTTTCTTATGTGCTGAGACAAATCAGAAGAACTCAGAAGACAACCCAGCTATGCCATGGTGAAAGCGGTGTAGGCAGTGCGATGAGGTAATTCCCACTGAATATGCCTAGCTTGTTTTCCAACAGTACAAGATGGTCCTGTCACTGCACCTTGGCCTCAGTCTCTGCTTTTGCTGCTTCCTGACCTGACTCCTACACATGTGACTTTTTAACTCTATCATAACTGCTCAGGATTAGCAGGGATGGGATCAGATGGGAATGATCTGCCATTACTTCATTCAGAGAGGTGTGGGTTGCGTGGGGCTAGAAGGCATGATAAGGTAGACAGATTATCAGGTCCTATGAGGGATGCTGGAAAAGCCTCAGGAAAGAATAAAAATGCAGCAACAGAAGGGAAATGCCTGTGTCAGGAAAGTGCTGATGCCAGCTTGTTGGAGTTTCTGGAGCCTATACATGGATCTCCATATCTCTGCATCAGCACCTGTCCAAGACACATGCCCCATTGTAGGGAATTTCCAGAGAAACACTGATTCACGACTGCTTTTCCTCTGCCCACTGAGACAAAATGTTTTCCTGTGTCCCTCAAATGACCTTGACCCATACAAAATGATTTCAGAGAACGGCTAAGAAAATTTTGTCCTTCCCCAAGCTGCTTATAGTGTTCAGGTATAATAAGAACTATACGGTTACTTCACAGAGTCCCAGCGAGACCAGTGTCCCAGGCTTTTATAGATTTAGGCTTTGCATCACGTTTTCATTTTATGAGACGATCGATGGGCTGTTTCTGACAAGGAGAATCCTGAAAGCGGTTCCCATATTGGTATTAGCGCAAAACAGTAGCATGCCCTTAGGTCCAAGTTCCTGTCAATGATTTCTCACTCCTACCTCAATTTCGCTTTTGCAAAGGGAAAGAAGTCCTTGAATCCCAGGGAACTATCTGCACACCAGGAGACTCGACAGTAGTGTGCAGAACGGAGCACAAATGTGGCACTGCGCACAGCACGGCCAAAGCACCGCGGCCTGGCCTGACTCACTCCTTTACCACTCTCATCCCACATCCCCTGCCTGTCTGTCCCTGCCTCCTGTAACACCTCTGCCTGAACTGCACCAAGTTCTTCAGTCCTCTGCTCTTCTAGCCCAAGGTAGCTCACACAGCCACCACCATGCCTGAAATGTGAATCACGGAGCAGCAAAGCCAAAACGTGAAGAGGGAAAAGCATTTCAACTTTCACTGGGTATAGGAGAGGACCAGCCTGCCCCCGCGTAACCTCGGACCATACCCAGCTAGCCTGTTCCTCTGTTTAGTTTCCTACTTATGTGGCATCTGGAAATTTTCACTGGAGGAAAAGAACTCCGTCTTATATTCTGTCTGAAAGTGACCTTTCAGCTCAACTTCTCAGCCCCTTCTCATCTTTTGAATCATACATAAATAATTATACTAATATTGAACATTTACCAATTCTGTGGCCTTCCAGCCCCAAAACACCTTGCAAAGTTTAAAGCCACGGCCACAACTCCCCAGGGAAGCGGCTCTCTATTGCTGACCTCAGTGCACACAGGAGGAACCCTAGTCCAGAAGAGAGAGGCAACTTGCTAAGGCCACACAGCAAGTCTACAGCCGAGCCAAGAGCCAAAGGCAACTCTGCTCACTCCCTGCTCTAAGCCCAAACCAGCCAGTGCTTTTTCATCAGCACTGACAGGACAGATATCCTAGTGATTTCAGCGAACAAAGACGGCCCTCTCTGAGCTGCCATGTGCTGCCATGTGTTTCCCTGCTGTCAATGATTATCCATGGGATTCCCAACAAGGACCTACAGTCACTGGCAACATCTGCTGCGGGGTTTCTCAAGGGGCTGAGGACAGGCTGTTTTTAGCCTTTGTTTATTTGGAGTAGTTCATCGCTTGCCAGAAGTGCTCCCCCCATGGCACACACATACACACACCCACACGCTCGCCGGAGCCAGGGAGTAGGGGACCTTCCATCCCACACAGGCGGCTTTGTAAGGCCTGGCTCTGCAGGAAGCCATTCCTCTCCTCTCCCTGGAGCCGGCTGCTTAAAGCAATGCTGCAATCGGACAAAAGATTTCACCAAGCAAATCAGTCTAGGGGAACACAGGGATTGTTGTCCCAGGTCAGACCACTGGCCTGATAAACCCAGCATCCTGCTTCTGGCAGTATCCAGCCCTTGATGTGTTAGAGGAATGTGATTTCCCCTTCCCCAGATGCATCTAACTAGCCATGCAATGCCTGCTGTGGGTGCACAGATAAAGGTTTCTGTCCCATACAGCCAACAAAACAGGAAAAGATTTAGTTCCTGCTGTCCAGTTTTGCCCCACATGCCCCAGATACTGGTTTCAGACAGAGCTGAGGTAACGTGCTCAGAGTGGAATGAGGCCTTGAACTTCCACATGGACCAGGGAGGAAGAGGATTTTTTCCCTTTCTTATAAAAGACATTCTTGGTGATTAAAATTCAGTCTTCATTTTGTTGCCAGCTGGCTCCACGCTCCTGACAGGCCATGCCAAGAGTTAACTGTCATGCCTCCTCTTCCCATGACATTTAACAACAAAGTCAGAAGTCCAGATCTTTCTGTGCACCTTAATTACTGGTAGTGAGAGAGACAGACTCTGGCAGGAGGGCTCAGGTTGCTGGAAAGGGAAGAGATGGCCAAGAGAGTGGTTGAAGAGGTGGATAGTGCCTCTTCTGCACCTTTCTAAGAAACATTCCAGGAGAAATAAAGTGAAAGAAAATACAAATAATCTTCAGCCTTTTCTATGAGGGAATGACAGCACTGGAGACATCCCCTCACGTTGCCACAGCTCTGCACGATGCTTTTCAGAAGAAGACAAATGCAGGGCTGGCTGTGAGCTGCCTTCCTGGGGAGAGGAGGGGAATTCAACATGAGAGCAGAGGGCAAGGAAGGACACAGAAATACTCTTGAGAAAGTCAAAGAGACTCTTTTGGGTCATATTATTTCTCTTAGTTGCAAACTGAAGAGGTCAGGCAGAATTTCCTCATCAGTGAGGATGACTGAGGGAGGAGGGAGTTAACCAGCACCCTTGGGATTAAAATACACCTCACCTCAGAGTGGCACTGGTACAACGCAGTGCTTTGTTTGTCCAGTGCTCATACAGCAGTCAGTACCAGTAGACTGGCTACATTTAGATATAATCCAGGTGTATTTTGCAGCTCTAAGCCTTAGCATAGTGGGCTAGACCTTAGCTGATCTCAGCAGTTAATTGGGATCTAAACAACCAACAGATGGAAACAAAATCTGACCTCTAAGAAACACTTACGTGTATTGCAAGCTTCGGTGCTGGCAATTCATTACCAACACACTTTCCTATCACTCTTAGCAACTCCTGCAGTAATACTGCAAGGTCAGGGCACGTTCTGGGGTTGTCAAGTTGACACAGCAGTTAAGAGTGAAACAAAGGTCAAAAGAGACATCAGAAGAAAGGAAGCCTTGTTACGGCTCGAGTTTGGTCCCAGAAGGGAACTACAGTTGCTCTCCCAGGCATAACAAAATCAAAAAAACAGAGAGAGATTCAGCCTGATCATACGGAAAGAATGTCTCTGATCTCCCCCTCTTCTGTGCAGCGATGCACTGCTCGGCACAATAGAGAGGAAGGATGAATAAAAGAAGCTCATGTCCCGGGCACTTAGTAAAAGGAATTGGTGGGTCCAGCCCAAGACAGTAACTCCAGATTTGTTTGCATTGATCAGGGTTAAGGGCTGTTGCTCTCACTCTGCACTTGAGGCAAGGCTAGCTTCTATCGAGGGTGGCCGTTCAAAGCTTATGTTCTGCTGTGGCTATTGTGTGGTGTGACAAACGCAAAGCATACAGTCAGTGAAATTACATGTTGGGCTTATTTTTAAAAACACTAACATTTGGGAAAAAGTAGGAACTCCTACCACTTTGGGCTAAGTCTGAAAAACAGAGAAAATAAATAAGGACAGGCTCCATGCACATACTTTCCTAGGAAGAAAGTTGTTTACAATACATATTATACTCCAGAATAAAGCTGGAATAAACAAAGCTGAACTCTTACTCATCTCTGCACTTTTCCCTGGGAAAAAGTCTTCTCAAGAGAGAATCAGCCCATCACCTCATCACCCCATAAACCCTATTCTACTTCTTGTGAATAGCGGCTCAGACACAGTGGAGGACAGTCTTCTGTGTGCTATTCAGCCATGCTAGTCCCTTCCAAATGCTCCTTCCATTGCCTGGCTAGACAAAATGCACCTTTTCCCAAACACAGTAGACTGTCTCCTGATATGCCAGCTACAGATCTGTCCTGGTTAGTACCGAGTACCAGCGACTCCAGTGGAAAGCTGAGGAGAAGATGAAATCAACAGTTTGCAAGAAGCACTTAGCACATTTCAAGATTAGGTCTTCTCTTCCTTATGTTAGAACAGTTTTTTCCTGGAGATCTTGTGAGGACACCTTGCTGGGTTACCCAACAGCTACCCCAAAATTGTCACCTGTTGGACCATTAGTCAGATTTGTCTGATATTCTGTCTAGGATGATAACTAGTTCCTTTTCTACAGTAGCACATATCCCCACCTTACACTTGCACTTCAGAGAATTAAAAGCAATGCACTAATTTTTGAACAAGGAAAACTTATTTTAAAAAGTCACATTCCTTCTGAAATGTGGTGAATCTAAGACTTTCCAGTCTCCATATAACCTGTTCTTTCTTTGCAAACTTAGAACCAGTCTGCAGGACTGTTGACCATGGCAGAGCTTTTATGCCCAACAAACAGCAGAGCCTTCTACCCAGTGACCAGTCTCTGAAGACATCAACTGCGTCCTTGGACACAAATACCCAACCACACATGTGTATCTTGCTCACTGCTGCAGCCAAGACACACTCTGAGATCCTCATGACTCAAAGGTAGGCCAGAAGAAATTTCCCCTTGATCTGGGCTTAGCCTCTAGTTTCGTAAGTATTCGTTTCAGTGGAAGCGCTGGCTTAAGTAGCTCCCATATTTTCCCCCCTTGTCATGCTCTCACTGTCACTACAACTTGTTTGTGTAGCTGAAATACAGGATAGGGAAGTGGTCTGCACTAAAAATAAGCCCCCTAAAAAAGAAAAAGAAAAAAGGGGGGTTCATTTCTTTTTTCTTTTCTTTTCTCTTTTTTTTTCCCTTAAATTGAGATCAGTTCCCTAGCTGGTTCATCACTCTGCCATGCAAGAGTTACAACACGATGAGAGAAGGGAACAGTACAGGGGCAAGAATGGCCAGTCAAAGTGAGGAGAAAGTGACTGCTTTCCAGAAGAACACTGCTGCTAGAAGAAATGCTTGTGAAACAAGACCCTTAGCTGTGCTGAGCCTGTCCCAGTTTGGAGCTATTTGTTTTGCATGGGAGGCTTCACAGCCTGTCCAGTTCCAACCAAGAACCTTCCATAAGGCGAAATCCCCACTTGGCTTCCCGCTAGTGTGAACGGATTGTTGAACCCTTATACTGCCACATTCTTGGGTCTGACTCTGGCTACTTTGAATAAAAACAACCTGAAGGTCTCTCATAAAGAAATATCTTGGTTGACAGAAGAAGAAAAACATAAACCTGCTAATGCAACTATTGCTATTAATAATCTTTATACACCCCAGCTGAAATCTGGGTAAGGCCCACAGGAAGCCAAGAGGCAAGTTCCAGGTCCTTGTGGTTCACGAGAATTTCCTTTCTTGTCAGTGCACATTTCCTCTGCTTTGGTGAGGGATAGAGTCCAACGCAAACGGCATTCCTTTTGCTCACCAACCACGGCATCATCCGAGGGAAGGGGCGGCCGAGGAGCTCTAACGCTGACAGATGGCGGTTTAGAAATTGAACCGCTGGGAGACCCAAGCCAAATCTGATATGGGGCCTTAGGGATACTGGTGGTAACTCCAGTAAGGATGTGCAGCCGGCTATTACTCACATTAATTTTGACTGCTGCTTTCCTAAGGAAGCCGTATCCAGTGGGGTGAGGAGCATTTCTGCACCCCCTGGAGACCACTGATTGCACGTACTGTCTAAGCTGATCGTCCTCCACCTGCTTCTTTTGTAGTTGCCTCTCCGAATGCTGCAATGGAGCCACAGCATTCATAGCAGTGAAGCTGCAGGGATTATACATTACTGCCGGGAAGCCAGGGGGAGCCTGTGAAATTGGCCGCGCTAAATGGCAAGATCCCAGTGGGAGAGAGTCCCGTGATCGCTCTGTTTTCATAGTTATGTCCAGTGACAAAACACTCCCCATCGTGCTCTTTTGCATCAGCAGACAAACTTCTGGAAATCAGACTATTTTCAATTAGATGCTCACACGTGGATTTAGGAATCTGGGCAATCGAGTTTGCAAATGTTTAAGGTAGGATTTTTCAAAAGTTTTTGAACCGCACACTTGTAAAAATCCGCTCACTAGCAGTAAAGACCTCAAGGTGCTGTAGTAATGTCCTTTAATTAGTGCACGCAATTTGTGAAGCTGAATTATTTCCTTAGCCCCGTTTTATAGATGGGAAAGCCAAGGTACAAATGAGGCAGCATGTTTCCCAAGGCTACATAGCGTGTTAGTGCCAGAGCCAAAAACAGACCCTACTGCTTCTGACTCCCAGTTTCTTGCTCTAATTACCAGAAAATTCCTCTCCTCTATGGCACAGCCAACTGGTTCCAATAATAAATCCAAGCTGTTGCAAAGATCAAGTCCATTTTTTCATTGCTTAAACCAAAAAACATTTAATTTTCAAAACTCAGCTTTGGCTTTTCACCAAAAAAAGGATTTGTTTTTCATTATTCATCTGTTTTTTGTTTTGTTTTGTTTTTCCTCTTTTTAAAAGCCAAACATTCAATCACTCTGTTCAATATAGAGTTCCTACGCAAGGAACACTGCAACTATTGTTACCCTATAAATCTTCATTATTCTTACTATAAATACACTTATGTATTTTTCATTTTGTTATTTTTATGACTAAATATGGCACCTTTAGCAAACCTCAAAATGCTTTCCAAATTTGAGAACTTTGAATCAAATCCTGTAGCCCTTGTTTCTGAGAAGCAATGTTTTTGAAAAAAATTGTAACATTCCTTGGTATGCATCCAAAGCAATAACCAAAACCTATGGCTTTTCAACACTACTTTACTTATGCCAATCTATGTTGGTAAGGATAATACTGCCTTAGCTAGACACAGTCATACTCCCACAATGGTACTTTCTGTTACCTAGTCCTACATGGGAATAAGCCAAAGCAAGCTAAAATATTTTTTCTTAACTGTGTCCATCACATCTGAACAAAAACTATGTGAAGAAGCCTTAATGGTAAAAATTACTTCTAGTATGTACAATACTCATTGCTGAGCTGAAAAGAAGACACATGGACAAAAGAATGATGTTTGTCCTTTTTCTAAAGTGGTAGGATATTCTTTCTAGCTTTGTTTTTCTTACTTTTTTGTTTTCCAAAATTGGAAATTCAGATTCTAGGGAGGTTGGAAGAGTCTCAGATGACTAGAAACCAAGCAAAAATAGTTTTATCATAGAGTTTATGAGTGTGAAGACAGATCTGTTGAAAGGGGAAGCAAATGTTAATTAGATTTTTAAACTCTGTTTCTCATTCCCAGTTTGGCACAAATGACTAATTAACATTGTGGAGAAAGGATGCTTTTGTTAAAGAACTAAATCCAACAGATTCTTCCCACCTTGTCCAAGTACCAGTAACTCACTATAAATAGGAGAACAATAGGGTGGTGAAAATGACTGAATCCATCTGCCTTTTATCTGTGCTCCCCCTGTGGAACTGTATCTGTTGATAAATCAAAGAGCTCTGTATTGGTAAAACTTCTTAGATGAACCTTCCAATAACACCCAGGACACTCAAAAGCACTGGAAACGACTAAGATTTGCAATTCTTTGCCAATTCTACTGTCAGCAGCAGCCTACAGAATAACATGACCCGCATATTCTTTTTCACCCCGTAAACTGGGCTTGTCCTCAGTTAACTTTCCAGCCCACAGAGGCAACAAGAGAGAGGAAGGGCGGCTTCTTGGCTGTGGCAATTTTAAAACTAGATACCCTTAGGAGCTTTTTAGCTGTATTTCCTTAGGTCAACAGCCTCTGCTGAGCTAACAGGCATAAGCTCCACAAGCAATACCACTCAGAGGAGAACCAAAAAGCTTAATGGCTTGCAAGCAGTTCAAAGGCAAGTGATGAGATCAAAGGTGCTTACTGTGTGCCAGCTGCAGCAATGGTGGCACCTTCAGCCTCTCTGCCACACAAAAGAAGGAAATTAATCATTTTTCCTTGGATGCTTTTTATATGGACATTAGCTCTCTCTCATCAAAGCCAAAGAATACCTGGAAAACTGCTTCAGAGAATTTTAAATTATCTCAATATATCTTCAACACAAATTAAAATGGGAGAAACTGGCTGGGTTTGAATTAAAAAAAAGCAAACAAAAAGCCACGAACTTTTGCTAAAAAAATGCGAGCCAAAAATCCTCACCTATTAAGCTTTTAGTTTGAAAAATAGGGGACCTCTACCTTCCTCTGAATTTTTAGCACTCGCTAAAATGAGAAAAAGCTCAGGGAAAGTCTTCTCAGTGCATTTCTGTCACAGTATGAGGACCTATGGAAAACCTTATAAACAAAAATGCATAAACTACAATGTTTACTTCTGGAAGCATGCAACCCCAAGGCAAAGAGGTCGGATAGCAAGGTTTTATCCTCTTTAAACTTAGGAGAAAATTCTTCAAGACTCCCAACTTAATTCTTTGATCCACGTTTTCTGGAATCAGACAAGCAATCTAAATGTTTGATTGATTTCACCAAAGTTTTCAGCACTCATCCATCACTAGCAAAGAAGCTCTTGGTAAACTGCACTGCTGGCAACCAAGAAAAAAACACAAGTGGCTACAGATCTCTGTTTACTCTAAGAATCAGTTCAACTGGTTCATTTGGAGCAGAATGCCCCCTAACCCAAATCTGGGTACAGCTCCATTAAATCCAATGAATTTCAGGCATTTACAGCATTTACAGCACCTACATAGTCTCAGATCAGCCTTACAGATTTTACATGCCCTGCAAAATGTATGCACTATCCAGCAAAAATTCATGTATCCCCTCCTGGAGGAGGTCTGAATAGCCTCTTATGTCCCCTTCCCTTCCTCATTCATTAGGAAAGCTTTATTTTTGGAGCATAAGGTTTAGATTCTTGCAAAATCCTTTTGAAATTGTCTATCTTAGTAATTATAACTCTGACAGTCTAATTCACAGAAATGATCAGTTCTTTTTTTTTATTATTATTTTTTATTTTAGGTAAGCTCTTGGCTTCTGTATAGTTGGTTCCAGTGCTACACTGTAAACCTGAAATATTACTGGAGCCAATGGGAAACATCAACACTTCTGGAAGACAGCTCCCTGTATGACAACATACATTTCCATCCACTCAAATTTGCTGCCTATCAATGTCACCAAATATTTCTATGCTTCAAGCATACAGGAAGAGCAATCCTTCCCATCCGCAAAGAAATGACCCAGTCCTCTATATGCATTATCAGGAATATGTATACCACATTCAGGGGTTGTCTGTCTTGCTTATAAAAACTACCCAAAAATTCCCAGATGAAGCCTGCTGTCTAATAAGAAGAAATATTCGGTAAAAATCTCATTGAAATGTGTTTTGCTGGGATGTTAAGCAGCCTTCTTTCCATCCTGCCCACTGAAGAGTTAGAGGATAACTGATTGCAGCCCTCTTACCTTTCAAACACTGGAAGACTGTCCTTAGCAAACCCTATCCTTCATCTTTTATTTCTGGATTAAACACATTCAGTGCCTTCAGCTTCTTTCCTAGGCCCAGAATTTTAGACCTCTGGTTGTTCTCGCTCTGTTCTACACTCCAGTAGATACTTCTCTTCCTTAACACATAGTGCTCAAAGCTAGGAGTATTGATACCTACTTGAGAAACATAATTACTCCTGGCTCTCCCATGACTTTCTTGCTAATATATGCTTAGTCTTTTTTACAAAGTACCAACTGATGAATCATATTCAGCCTGTGGTCCACCAAAACCTCCATGTCCTTCACTGCTATGCCACTATCAAGCTATTCCCTACCCTTTATTTGTACACTCTGTTTTTCCTTGCTGTTGGAATTGTTGTCTAGGAGAGCCTAATCTACCTTCTCCGCACTTGTAGGAAGAAATACTAACACTAAAGGCTAATTCAACTACTTACATCTGGAGAGAGAGAGAGAAAAGTCAAGTGAGCTCTGACATGTTCTCTGAGAAGCTCTCTGAGCAAGGATACGATTTGTAACTACACCAGAAATGAACCCTATGAGCCCCTCACATGCCACAACTACACACACATTATTTTTCTGATCAGAGACAATTTGTGGGGCTGGGCAAAAAACAATTTCCAGCAATCTCTAATTGCTGCTATGTTTTCAGTTTAGTTTTCAGACTGCAGGTGACAGACAGCACTGAGTGGAACCAGATGTAACACAGCCGGGACCAAATCACCGCATGCTTCTTCCAACCAATGGCCAGCTTTGCCTTTGCTTCATGACACAGGTCTGACACTCCATACTATTCCAGTTCTTAACTTACAGCAACAGAGTGCAAAAGACACGCTCAGTGAAGCTTAAACTGAACACCTCAAATGCTGCTTAGAGCACGATAAGAAGCTGCTGCAGGGATGACTGGCAAACTGCCACTCCATTCTCCACTGTGCTGCACCCAAGACAAAAGAGCCTGATGAGGCCACCATCTCTTCTTGTTCAGGTGTGACACCCATGCCCCATGCTGCACAGCCTCCACCTCCTCCTCTCTTTCCCTGCCAGCTGCTGAGTCCATTTAAACAAGGCATTTGAAGGACCTGCAGGGTTTTCTCCTGGCCTGCACCTGAAATCAGACACTATAACTGGCACTCCTGTTTTCAGCTATATTAAAAGTGTTCAGACTGAGTCATTAGCTTAACTGCTTTTAGAGTTGCAAAATGAGCTCACCAATTGGGTAAAAAAGACCTGAAATCTATTTATTCATTTTACATTAAAACATCAGTGGCATAAGATCCCACAGCTGACTTTGTACAGAATACAAACATACTGACAGATGCCCCAAGAGCTGCTTTCAATCAAATACTCCAAACCAGGCTTAATTCTGTCCCATGAGATGCTTATGGAGGATGTAAACAGACAAGCCCTGCCAGCTAGTAAGTTATTACTGCAAACAGCCGGAACTCTTATTTGACTTATTGACATTTTCACAAATTCTCTGAGGCAGAATTCCCTGTAGCACCAAGGGAGAAAATCAGAATCAGACTTCTTATTTCTGACCCATTCCTGGTCAATGACATCTACAGTCCTTGATGGCCCTTACTGAATATTGGCTTGCTGAAACTCAGTGGTCATTATATGCTCCCTGTGTGGATAGATGAGGCCTCCAAAGAAGTCTTCTCAGAGGAATGGCTAAGAACATCCCTCAGTGAAAATATGATGTGGATAAAAGCTATGAAAGAAAAGGGATCAACTGATGGTGTGGGAACAGGAATGCAAAACTAGCAGGGGGAGCACAGATGCTCACTGAGAGGAGAACTGACAGGCCTGGGAATGGATTCCTCTAGCCCTGTTTGCTCGTTGATGTGCTGGACTATACTGGTATTCTCCAAACTGAACTCTACATGTTGTTGCTCACAATCATCGAGATTGGAAGGCACTCATAACTTCATAGCTTGGAAAACATTCCTTTAGAGGTGCAGGATTAGAGTGTCCTTGGCTTATTCAACCTTGGCATTGTTCAGGAGTCTTACAAAACCCACAGGACTTGATAAATATGAACACAGGGGAGCCTCACATAAGCTCTTCCTTCCTTTTTTCCTCAAATACCATGCAGTATTGCTGAGACTTTCCTTGTAGGTACTCCAAGAGCCATGCCAACACCTGCATGGACATAATATGCCACACTGAACATGTAGGACAGATCTGTCTCTGAGAGAGCATCAGGTCTCCACCACAGATGGGTATTGATACTAAAAAAAATAGAGTAAGAAGCTAGCACATACATATGTCTCAATAATGAGCTTTTACCATCACTTCCTTCAAAAATACCACTAGTAGCTAGAATGTGGTCACAAATTGTTTTCACTTGCTGTGAAATCAAGATAGGAACAAGAATTTTTATCAGTAAATGAAAAGAAAGTCAATTCTACAATCATTTGTAAATGTTATACTGAAAAAAAAAATCTCAGATCTATGGATCACTTCAAGCTGTGTGATCTTCATCAAATAAAAAAACTGGGTTTGATCAAATTTTAAGACATACCATCTCATGTAATAATGGAAAATAGATTTCACTGCATATTTTCTCCTGGGTTACTTACACTTCTTTCAGAATCTCAGAAACCACTCCAAGCCCAAGCTTTTGCTTTTTGTATCTTCATTTTGTTATTTTGTATTTTAATTATCCCTGGCCAAATTCATCCCTGATCTCAATTCATTGGTTGCAGTTGTCTTAAAGCTGAAGATGGACTTGGCACCAAGAGGGAAGGCTCTAACACAGTAACACAGTATCAAAGGCAGAAAAAACTATTTGAATCAGTTTCAAGCTCAAGCTAAAAATAGTGAAGTCAGATTAAAATCTCCCAGGCCAGATTCTCATGCTCAAACCCATTAATTTTAAACATTGAGACCACTCAAGGCCTCCTCCTGGGAGGTACTGAGTAACTCTTTAACTCCAGTCAAAGTTTTTGAGAGTTGAAAGAGCTCCGAAGCTCGTAGGATTGGGCCCTAGCCAAGTTTTTGGAGGATGCCACAAAGAGAACTGGATAGCCAACACTGCCCAGTTCTTTGGGATGCTGAAGGATCACACCTCCAGCGGATATCAGTAAATGGTAATTGGCATTTACTCAGCAGTTTTCAGGGCCAGATTCCTAAAGGAAAAGGTCACTACTATCCCAACAAAAGTGAAAAGACATACAGACATTTCAGCTGCTGAGTATTGACACCTGCACACAGGCCAGAGGAATTCCCATTTCCTTCCATTACAAGCTGCTGCTTCTTTGCCAATTTACAAATTTTTCAAAGAAAATAAACTGTTTTTCAGGTAATAATATTCTTATGACAGTGTTTTTGCTTTGTCACAAGGTTAGGTGCATAAACAGCAGTCATCTCAGAAATAGCACAGAACATAAAATTCTCACCTCCTACTTGTCCAATCAGGTCCCATGATCCTGCTTCCTTTTGCATTTTCATTGCCCAATATCTATCTCTATGGATTATCCCAGGAAAAAGCAAGTTCTGTATTACTCAATTGGAAAGAAAAATGGAAAGGAGTTATTAAAGATACTGCACTCACTTCATCAAATAACAAAGAAGAAACTTCTGGCATTTAAAAGTACTTTGGGTAGTTGTAAGGTAGTAATAGAAGACAAGGGACAATTTTGTGAGCTCTGTAAAAGAAAGCTCAGTGCTAACCAGTGGATGAGTCACGGGGTTGCAAAAATCCATCCTGAAAGCTTTCTGTGGAAAGGCAGTCTCAGTGGTATTGTCAAGGAGGACAAACCTACAAGAAGCCAGGTTGCCAGTGACACTTAGGCACAAAAAGTGCTACTTAACAACTGAATGTCTTTACTGAACAGTTTTTAGTGGTGATTTCTCCAGCTGAGATACATGTAGGGAGAAGAGTGAGGGAAAAGACTGCTTTACTGCTGCTACAACTTTACTTCATATATAGACAGTAGGCATCAGACAGCAGAGTTGTCAACTGCTACCCTTCATAATTCTTGATCAGCAAGAATACTGATTGTCTGACAATGTCAGCTTTGCTAACTGTCTTGATTTTATGCCAGATTTTGCAATGTTGCAGGGAAGAGCTTAGAAACATGACCTGAGGGCAGCCTAGAGCCTCAAAAATCAGAAAGCAAATAAACCAAAGTGTAAACATGTTTTTAATCTAATGAGTCTTACATCACTCATGCTTTCTGAAGAGTAGATATTCTGGAGCTCCCAATACTGGTCATACTGCAGAAAGATGACAGATACAGATGCTGCTCAGTATGAAGACAAAGCATTTGCACATTATCCTGCAAAAATGTAGTACAGGTTGATGTTGATTACACTTTTCATTTGCAGAGAAAACCAGTAACTTTTTTTTCTATTCCTGCTTGATTTCACATATTCACTGGAATGAGGATGCTCCAGGGCAAAGTTTAAGCGAACATTCACACATTGCTTCACAAGAAGTTTCAGAGGATTAGCTCCTTCAACCTGTGCTGCTCGGATCAGGCTATGAGGATGCCCAATGTCACCACTTTGAAACCTCCAGACAACAACCCGTGGCCGTGTGCTGCCCTCTTATGGGAGCAGGCAGCAGAGCAGCAACACCTCTGCTCATTAAGACCAGGAGCCACAAATGCAGCAGAACGGAGGGTTCAGACTGTCCCTGTCAGCAGCAGCAGCAGCTTGGATTTATGGCATGCTACAGTGACTGTACAACCACAGCCAGTGCTTTAGTAGCTAATGCGCGGTGCCTGGCTTCCCATCAGAGGGTACAGGGCTCACAAAGCACAGTTCCTGTGACCAGAACTGCTGAGTTGGGTGACATGGAAATACTAACCAGCTCCCAACCACGGAGCTAATGATGCTTTAGGAGTTCTGACACTTGTGATGGCCTTGGTGATGCTAGCACCCATCCTCTGCTCCATGACAGCTAGCTGTCTCATTTGCTCCAGGAACTGTCACCTTTCCTGTCAAGAACCTGGCAGAGTAAACCAGAGAAGAGGTAGAATTACACCATACCCAATCCAACCCCATGTGTTGGACTGCCAGCTGAAGACTCAGTCTCCTGCCTGAGGATCGAAGAGGCAGTAGTCTAAACTCACAGATGCTGCAGAGCCAGGGGCAGCCCTGGAGTGTGTGAAAGCCGCACGGCTGCTCCCTAATGGGGTCCAGACCACATATTCCGCACTTCTAGTCCTAGAGCAGGAAGGAAAAGAGTAGGGATTATGGCTCTGTCATGGCAAATTATTTGGGTATGCAACAAGTTTCCATTATTTTTACGCAATGCCTAGCACAGCAGAGTCCTGTGTACCACTCTAAAAAGCAATTAATTTTTTTTCTTCATTTAAATGCTTCATGATTTTTTAAGCCAAGTCCATGGTGTGCAGGAGCCTGTGTTGCCAGTTTAGAATGCTACAGAGAATTCAGACCCTCCGTGTCAGGAAAGAAGCAGATTTTTTAATTGGGAAATTTGGGGTTCATTTCATTTCTCTTCCCACATCTGAAACTTTTTTAGAGTATGGAATTAATCCTGTCTTCTTGCCATTCTCTAGCCTTTAAGAGACTGGAAACTCGCTTTTCATTTTCAGAAAGAGTCAAGGCCCTTGGGAACAGCACAGCTCCAGGAGGGGACGTGTTAAGGGAGACATCGCTACCACAGGCGCTGGCAGCACCGCGTCCTCTCCATGCTCCAGCCATTGCAGCAACTTGACCAACTTTCAGAGATGAACCTTCTCCAGCGGCTGCCATCTCCTCCTGCCCCAGTTCCCTGCTCCTCTACCCCCTTCCCTAGGGGCCGTGTCCCCCATGGGGTCCTCCTGTCCCCATCCCCGTCCCCACACGGCCTTGCAGGGGCCTCACCCACTGCGCTGCCCTCCCTGCTTGTCACCCCTTGGCCCTCGCCTCCTCCACCCTCTCTCCAAGGCCTCCTCCTCCCACCCTCCCGGCCTCCCGGCCCCCCTCAGGCTGGGCCCGGCTGCACACCCCCCTCCTCCCAGGGTCCCAACTCCTCTCCTGGGCTCCCAAACTTCCTCCTGGGGTCCCAACTCTCCTCCCAGAGCTCCATCCCTCCTCCTGGTGTCCTAACTCCTCTCCCGCAGTCCCAAGCCTCCGCCTGGGGTCCCAGCTCCTCTCCTGGGTCCCCGCTCTCCTCCGAGAGCGCCATCCCTCCTCCTGCTGCCCCGTCTCTTCCCCCGCCTCCATCTTGTCCCCCCCGCGGGCGCCCCGCGCCGCGCCGCGCGCTCCTCCCGCCGGCAGGCGGCGCTGCGCCGGGCCGGGCCCCCCCGGCGGCGGGGGCGCCGCTCTCTCCGCCCGGCCGGGCCCCGCGGAGGAGGCGGCGGGGAAGCGCGGCGGCGGCGGCGGGCCGCGGCTCAGCGCGAGGCGGCGGCAGCGGCAGCGGCGGCGGCGGGGCCGAGCCGAGGGGCGAAGCCGCGGCCGCCGCTCAGCCCGCCCCGGGCCTGCGGGAGCAGCATGGCCGCCAGCCTGTGGATGGGGGACGTGAGTGTCCGGCCGGGACCGGCACGGGACGCGACGGGACGCGACGCGACGCGACGCGACGGGCGCGGGGCTTTGTGAGGCGGGCGGCGGGGCGGCGCGGCCGGCGCGGCGGGAGGGCACCGCGGCGGCGGCCGCGGGCTCGGGGCGCTCCCTGACTGACTGACTGACTGACTGACGCTCGCACGGACACCCTCGCGCGCCGCCTGACGCCCTCGCGCGCCGCCGTGCCCCGCGCTGCCTGACACGCGCGGGCACACTGAAGGCTCCCGCGTCGCCTGCCCGCGCTGCCGCTCCTGGGCGCTTGCACGCTCACGGTCGTGCGCTGTGGGCGCTTGCACGCTCCTTCGCTCACGAACTCGCTGGCGTGCTCGCAGGCTTACACGCTGGCAGGGGTGTGTGTGCTCGTGTACGCGCTCCCGCACCATAGGCATTTACACACTTAAAAGCTTAAGCTCACAGTTAAAGGCGCTTATACACTCCCGTGCTTGCACTTGTACACTCACACTTGTGCTGACACTCGTAGGCCCCTGTCCCAAAGCATCCGTCGCTGCCTGCCTTGCACACGCACTCACCCACGGGCACGCTCGCACTCATAGGGTGTTACACTCGCACACATGCCCGTGTGAGCACTAGCACACCCCAGAGTTTCCCTCGCTGCTGCCTGTGCTGGCTCCTGGGAGCACAGCCGCGCTCACAGAGGCTTATTCGCTCTCACGCCTCTCTCGCCGCGGAGACGCTCCCCAAAGTGTCCGTCGCCGTCTTCCCTGCCCACGCGCTGCGTTACGTGCTCACGCTTGTGCACCTCATTGCCCCTCGCTGCTTGCCACCGCGCACACATACTCGTGTACGTGCTCACACGTGCATGCTCACACGCAGTGTGTCAAAGTGTTCTGCTGTCTGCTGCCCACACGCACACACCTGCATGTGTGTGCTCACATCAGTATACTCTAGTGTCTCCACCGTCTGCCGCTTGTGCACAACCGTAATGCAATCACACCGCTGTATGACAGTGTGCTGCCTGCCACATGCCTGTGTACACCTGTGTGCACATACATCAGCCCGTAGTATCCCTCACATCCTTTCCTTAAAGATACCCACCAGCGTATCGCGGAGTCCCCCACCGCTTGCCCCTTGGGCACACATGCGTCCTGTGGTCCCTCACAGCCTCCCTCTTCTGCGTGTACATCACAGACCAGCACGTTATCGGGGACCCTGCTCTCCTCTCTGTCCCGTATCCACTCCGAGTCTCCCACTGCATTGCACGCGTACACTGGCTCATCAGAGGGTCTTCCACTGCCTGCCGCTCATGCAAACGCACGCTAGAGTCCCTCACTGTCTCTCTTACCTGTGCAAAGGGCAATCTCCCATCTCTTCACCGTAAGGTCATCTTCTTTTTTCTAACAAATACTCTCCAGAACAGCATAATTACCTCTTTTTCCCTCTGTCCACAAGCTGTCCACTGCTGTGTGTGCTACACCTGTACACATGCAAGCAGCAGTCACCTGTTGTCTTCACGTGTCTTTCATGTACACACACAAACCACAAGATCACCCTCTGCCTCAGAGGGTCACCTCTGCGTGACGTGTCTGTACTGAGTAGGGCTACCCGTTGCTTCTTGTATATGCTCCAAAACCAGGATCATTTCTGTTTTCCACTCACACTTTCACAGGGCACCTGGCACCTTTTGCACATGCTTGTGCAATACGGTCACCCGTGATCAGATATACACACACACAGTACTAGTCTATACTCCCTCTTACACACGTGAAAGAACTGCCTAGCAGCTGACAGACACACGAACACACTCGAGGGCTATCAGTTATCACAAGGCCATCTCTCTTACCCTGTCACACACATATATATACTTATTTCTGTTCCCTCCACACCTCTTCACCTGTTCCATACCCTTCATTCGTGGTGCCAGTGCGAGCTCCATGCATGCACAGTCCTTTTTTTCACTTGCAAACACACAGCCACCCCAGCCTTGTGTTTCCTGCCACATAGACACAGTGCTGCCAATCAGTCTGCCTATTGCAATAAAACTTAATTTCAGTTAGGGCCACCCTTTACTGCTGCTTTTTGTTACACAAAGAGGCATCCTTTTCCCTCAGTACCTTCATTATATATTTGGTCCAAATTGCAGTGCTGTTTCCTACTTTTCAGTCTTTTACTTTTCGCATGTACTATACAGTCACCTCCTGTCCAGTACCTTCGCTCATACAGTGCCACTGCCCTGCACTTCATATACACTCTTACATACACAGTGTCACCCTCTCACCCATGCAGCACAACACACTCAATGCACGCGTGCGATACAAAGTGCTGACTGACTGCGGGATGTGGTTATAGTCTCCCCTTCAAGTGCTGCCCCATATAGCTCCCTGGTTACGTGAGGTTGACATGGCTCTGCAAACCCCCACCCCAGCTGGATGGGGGCTGTGTTACCTGATGCATGCCGCCCGTTCACCGTAGCACCGCGGGCTGTGTCGCACCTTTGTATTGATAGTGCTGGCCCAAGCTCTGTTTGCGTACAGAGAAGGAGCTTGCCCTCTCCTCATCCCCTGCTCCGTGTAGTGACGCTCAGTTTGTTGCTGTATGTCTCTGAGTGGCTTTTGTCCTTCTGTGAAAGCTCCCTGTTCTCTGAAATTCATGCTGTCTCTTGGGTTCCACTTTGCAGACTGTTGAGCCTGGTTCATGCATGCCTGCTGGTTTTGAGTGGCATCGACCCTCTTAAATGAATCTTCTTTTTGAAGTGTAAGGGTAAAATACTTCTCAATAATGTTTTAACTGCTTAGGGTGACATTGACACATATATTCTCCTTTTTGTAGACTCCCATGTCTAACTTTTTCTTTTACTTTTATAGCTGGAGCCATATATGGATGAAAACTTTGTTTCGAGAGCCTTTGCTACCATGGGAGAGCTTGTACTGAGTGTAAAAATCATTCGAAACAGGTTGACAGGGTAACTGTTTATGTTTGTTATCAGTTCATTCTATGAGTGCGTCCTTGCATTTGGATTATACCTTTTGCCCATCACATGGCATCTTTGTGGTCCTGCATATTAGAATGATTTTCTCTTTGAGCTTTTCATCATTGCTGCCAACAATATAGGTATATTGATTATAGCAATGGAAAGGACAGTTGCTGGCTCTTCAACCTCTCCATCACCTAACCAAGGTTTGGCCCTCATCCTGCAGTGCTTCAGTACTCAGTCAAAGAATGGCATGCGTATGGCATACGATCCACCTGGGAATTACACATTCTGGAGTGAATGTCCAGTGACTAGTCTTATGTTAATTGTTACACTGTGCAGCTACATGATGTTGGTAGAGGTGGGATGTCCAACTTTGCAAGAGCCATATCTTTTGAATTCATTTGGAATAAAATGAGTGACTATATGCAGTGTAAAATAGTTTCACGTTCTTGTAAGTGTTGTAGTTGCAGCTTTCAACTGTTTAAACTTGGGTGAGGAAATTTCTATTTAATGAAATAAAGAAGTAAAATATTTGCAAGCAAAAGTATTTTCTGTGTTCTTATGTTGACATAACTTATTGGTAAGTAGGGGTTATCGTCTCACTAGAGATCAGAGATTACTTTGCTAGCTTCTTTTTGGAAGCTGATGTTTATACTTTGAAAAAGAATTTGTGCTAAGTGTTACAACTATAGAAAATTTCCTACCTTTTATCTAAAAATATAATACTTGTTCTCAAATATGTTTTAAATCTGAAATCTTTCTCTCTTCTCCCCTGTCTCTGTGTTCAGAATTCCAGCAGGCTATTGCTTTGTAGAATTTGCAGATCTAGCTACTGCAGAAAAATGTTTACACAAAATCAATGGAAAACCACTTCCTGGTGCTACACCGGTAAGTAAATCAGATCTGCTGGTAAAGAAACAAAATTGAGAAGGGATAGATAAAGTGAAATACATATTTTGAGTAATGATTAAAACCAAGTTGACTAGTTAGCAAACTGGAATTCTTAGGGTTAAATTAGTGAACATAAAACCATTAATGATTTTCCTCAGAAAATTGTTAATTGTTAAGAAAATATTAATTTCTGTGTGAACATACAGATAATATCCAGGTATAGAAATAATATGGTTTATTTTTGTATTTCTGAGCCTTTCTACTGTTACCAAAGTTGGATTGATGAGAAATGAGACAAAAACAAGGAAAAATAAGTTGAATACCCCATCACAGTACTCCTGTCTCTCTTCATTGCTAGCTCCATATTAATTGATGAGAGTGTGCATGTTATGATATAAATACTTCAGATTCATCTTGTAAGTTCCTACTGGATTTTGAGTAACTTTGATTTGCAAGAGAAACATGACTTTTAAGCCTTGAATTATTCTTGGCCCTTAGCAAACGAAAGTTATTCAAACCCACTTACAGTGGAGGCTGCTCATTGTGTAACTGCAATACGTAATAGATGTCCTAAGACAGATAAAAGCTAGCTACCTGGGAAGAAGAGGAGGAATAGTCATAGAGGCTACTTTTAAGGTGTTGATTTGAATGTGTAGCAGATTAAAATGGGACAGCTGACACAGCTGTCCATTGTACCTACAAAAGTTGGCTGCGGTGGATGGGATGACTGAATGGCTCATAAAGCAGCTCTAGAATCACGTCAATTATAGTGTGATATGTTAAAGTAAACTGACCCCTTCTTCAGCGTGCTTAATACTCTGAGTTGGAAACTGGGAGGTTCAGATGTTGTTCCGTAAACTGTGAAGTCAGCCTTCCCGAGAGAGTGGCATCCTCCATCAAAAGGGGCAGATAAGATGCCTTTATATTGCAAGTCAGAGGCCATAATTAAGGGAAACTGTTTTTCCTAGATGCCTTCTATAGTCACTCAAGAAGAGAGCAGCTCCTTCACAGGTAATATAATCATTAAAGTTAGTTTTGAGGAATAGCTGTCTTTATCCACAGTTTAATTCAAAATTCTATGTTGTGTAAAGAGCTGGTTTGCATAATACATGGAGAGAGTTACAGATGTTGGAAAGAGATCCAGTGTAGCCAGCCTGAACTAGTGCACTCAGCAGGCAGTTGTCCAGGTCATCCCTTGCATTTAGATACTATTTCTCTTGTTTGCAGAAAAGTGAATATGGCTCACTTTGATTTATTTTTAAATACTGAATCAGCAAGAAGAACAGAGAGTTGTGGTGATGTTACTGTCTCTGTTTTACAGAATTAGTGTTCCAAGACTCATATGAGTAGAAATGCTGTTCTTTCACTGATTTTAAATCCAAAATATTGCAGTGAAAAAAACAGATCCAATAAAAGATGCGTGTGCTTCAAAGTGGAATCCAGAATCCCATTTTAGGCAACTAAGCTTGTCAGCGGTCCATTTATATCGCTGTGAAGCAATGAATGCAAGCATACAAGGAACATGGTTATAGACTAGAGTTAAGGCTTTGCTCTGTTTCCTAAGAGTTATTTATGCTATCACTAAGGGAAGAAAATACATCCTATGAAGTACATGAGCGGACTAGGCTCTCCACTGTACTAAGGAAATGTCCTCATCTCTAGGTTATGGACTCACTGTCGACTTGTTTTCTTTGGCTTAGTTTCCTTTGAATTCTTCAATGCTATATCACTGTGTAATACAGAGAAAGGTTTGCTTTGGACAGTCTGTAGGGGGAGAGAGAAAAATGTGGGTTTGGAATACTTCAAACTGAGAAGGGAATCCAGTTTAAGTCTTCCACTGACCGGGTGAATGTTGAAGGCAGTATTCTTGTAAAAGGGAGTAACCCTTTTCTTCTTCCTCTATCAGACATATTTCTGAAGAAAACAGCACTTTGCAGTGAGCCTAGTTGAGTCATTGTGTGTTAGACATCATAAAGGAATACCTGTGGGATTGAGAACCTCCTGATTTTGATGTGGATCAGCTGATGCTTAAGTCCTGATCAGACTTAGATGTGAGCTGGACACCAAGCTGCTGAACCGGTTAGGAGTGGGGTGGAGAGTTCCAGATGTGCTAGTAGCACACATCTAGGCTCCTGGGGAGCTTGTAAAAAAATGAGGTACAAAGTTCAGGGAGGCCTCCAGTGTCAAATGACAGGAAAAACAATCTTTTGAGAATACTGTTTCGGACTTGGGATCTTAATTATGTCAAAAGTCCCATTTAGGTACACAAACCTAGTTTTTAAGGATTTGACCAGATGAGTGCATCATCCAGAACAAAGTATTCAGGCATGCTTCTGGAGTCAAGGAATGTTTCTATTTTCCAGTGTAGTTGATTCTGTTCTGTCAGTATGCTTGTAAATCACAAGTCTCCAAGTATGTGTTCTGTTTTTTCATTGTAAGACCTTAGAATTAGGATAAGTCATTTCATGTTTATTGTTAGAACCTCACTTTTCCTGTCTTCCTTAAAAGCGTAAAAATTTGATGCTATTTAAGGTTCACTTGTCTTTCAGTAGCTTTATAAACTGTTGAAATAGAATCCAGACCTCTTGGTGCAGGTTCTGAGCTGTTTTTCATTATTGTAGCTGTACTCAAGATACAAAGATAAAAATGTTGTCCTTGTTTCCTTTACTGGCTGGCCTGACAGCATTGGACATCTGTCAGTATTAAGAAAACTGTGTAAAATAAGCTTATTATATTTTTTTTTCCTAACTGCTTGGATTCACATGAGACTGTTTGAATATATGGATTCATTTTTGCCTTGTTTCAGGCAAAGCGATTTAAATTGAATTATGCAACGTATGGAAAACAGCCTGATAACAGGTAAACACTTAATATTCAAATATAAGTTTTGCCTGTTTAATATCTGTTTATCAGCTGCCTTGCAAAGAGTATTCAAAATGTGCAAACCCACAAGTGCATCATGACTGGATGAGATCTACAGCTAGCAAACTTAGGAGAGCGTTCATGAAATGCACACAACTAAAATTTGTACCGTTTTCTCTAGCAGTACGAGATAATCCCATATTTAAGAAAGTAGATTATGGTAAACTGTTGGGGAACACATTGTAGATACTTGTGTTGCTGTAGATCTTCTTAGCACTTTCTACCTATGTGGGGATGCATCCCATCATAATACTATATTATGCCATGAATGTGCTCAGCACCTAAAGGTAGACACAGTGGTTTCACACCACCTACCTTAACTGGCTGGAGTATCACAACAGTCAGCAGAGAGAGGTGCTCTGAATTGCCCTCTAGAGAAACCCATCTTTCTCCATTGACAGTAAAAGGTGCGTAAGGAGACCAGCTGGCTAAATTAGGTGCCTAGGTGGTTTGAATACCTTTCATAATGCCTGCCCAGAAAAGCTTACACAGTTGAAGTAATAATAAAACATGAGGTGTTCAGGCAAGTGTGTGCTAGGGTGAAAGCAACCCAGTCCTGCAATTTATTAGGGTAGTGTTAGTCATATCTCAGCAATTATACTTTTATTTTAGATGATTATTTATGAAACTTTCCCAAAAATAAAAAAAAAGAAAGAAAAATAAATGCTTTTTAGAGTCAAGGCATGACAGGGCAAAAATGAAAGTTTTTTTTTCTGGTAATTAATTCTTTCAATTCCCTGTGCCCTGGAAACATAGTCATACATTATAGATTGACAACATAACCTTTCCGATTCCAGTGACTTGCACGGTGAATTTTTAGCGGAGCTGGGAGAAGAACTTAGACCTTCTGTCAGTTTTATGCTTTCCCTTTTGTAAAGCACAGCAAATTTGAGGCAGGAGTGTGTTTTAAGATATTTAAAATTTCTAGCATCAGAGCATCTAATTCTTATGTTATCTTTTTAGATAACTATATTGAAGGTAACAAATCTGTAAACGAGGTTTCAGACAACAGACATTGCTTCTGTGTAAATTCAGACCATTCCACATATAGAGATGCTGTTAAAGTTTTTAGGTTTCACATCTGTTTTTCAAAATGGTCATATTAAACTTTGCATTAGAGAAATATTTTAAAAAGTTAAATTAAACTAACTTAGAGATATTATGCTTTCTTGCCACATTAGAAATCCAGATACAGTGCCATATTCAGTAGCCTGTGAGAATTAAAAAAAAAATTAATTATCTTTAAATAAAAAGCAGTATTGAGCAGATTGGTATGAGTGCTTGAACTAATTAGAAAAAGCAATGATAACAAAAATTACCTTCATTTTAGTTGACCAAGCAATTTAATTGGAGGCACTTTAAAGTATCCATTACATAGTCCTTTAATATCACTGCTTTCTGAGGTGGGGGAAATGTTAGCTGTCACTCAGCACACTTTTTTCTGTTATTATGCTTAAGAAGTTTTCTTTTGTTTTGTTTAGTCCAGAATATTCACTTTTTGTGGGAGACCTGACTCCTGATGTGGATGATGGCATGTTATATGAATTTTTTGTTAAAGTTTATCCATCATGTAGAGGTGGAAAAGTTGTTTTGGACCAGGCAGGAGTATCCAAGTAAGTCATCTTCTATGCATTCCTTTCTTTCGCTCCACCTGATGCAACGTTGTTTTAGGGAAAATAAAGCATCTGTTAAGATTTTGAGATGTTATCCCTTTCAAAGGATGATGTAATTCAGCAAAGGAAAAAGTAGTCATATCAGCTTACTGTTTAGTGGATCCCATGGCCACTAAATGCAGCATTCTCGGATATTCAGTCTACTGTATTTGCTGGGTTTTGATGTTCACCATAGTGTATTGTTACTTCTCTGACGGTGTTATGATCTTTATGGGTTGGCAATGTCTTCTAAGACTTCTGAAAATTGTGAAAAGTGTGTGAGTAATTTAAAAACACTGGCTGTCTGGACTTACTGATAGAATTGTGCTGTTACAATCTTTAGGCTATTGAGTATATACTCCCATGGAAGTTTTATGGGTTTTTGTTTCAAACAGGGTAGGGCAAACAAAGCTATGATTCATTGTCAAGTATTTATTAGCTGTATTTATTTCTTCATCAAGTATTTATTCCTCATCTTCACTAGAAATATCTCACCAAAAACAGATAACGAAAAGCCAGTCATCTTGATGATATTAAAACATTTTTCTAAATAACAGAAAATGGAACTACTCCTTTCTTAGGAGAGAGACCAGTTGATCAGCATCCTTATTTTCAAAACAAAACATACTTTCAGTGAAACAGAGTATTCTGATTTAATGCCTGTATTGTGCCAAGACTTAAAATATAGCAACAAATCTCCCCCCTTTTTCACATAAGGGTTTCTCAGTCTTTGACATGTTGGTTTGAAGGAACCGCTGCAGGTCTCTTGTCCAGGCTTCCTACTCCTAGTAGGGCTACTGCCAACACTAGATCAAGTCAGCCATGAATTATGTAGTCTGGAAGACCTCCCAGGATGGAGATCATACAACCTGTCTGGGAAGCCTGTTCCAGTGTTGAACTACCTCCCCAGCAAAGAAGATTGTCCCAGTGTCTGACCTGAACCTCTTTGCAGAGCTGCTAAGTCGCTCTCTGGCTGTTTACTGCTCGTGCTGTTAATTGCCAGTTCACCTGAGACCAGCACTGTTTTGCCTCATCTTCCTCATTGCCCTGTCTGCTCAGGCTTAAACCCAGGAGTGCCTTTTGCTATACCTGCTTCAATCTCTGCCTGCAGAATGGGTGCTGGGTGATGCAGGTTGGGCCATTACTTGAGCTTTGGGGACAGTTCCTAAATGTAGGCCTAAGGAAAAGGGAATCTATGATGACTCGGGAAGTGGGGAGGGGACAGAGGCTTAAAGTCTTATTGCTGGAATGGGCACAACTGTCTTCTCTAGCAGTGCCAAGATGTGTTGCTCCCAGGGATTTTGTTGTGACTTGTGAAGTTACTCAAAGCAGAGGCAACTGCAGGTGTCAATGTGCTGTGAGAGAGGATCATAAGGTTTGTGGATGTGTCTACTAAAGCTCTGGTTGGAAGGGCTAGGTGGTTCAGGTGGTAGCTCTGAAAGGCCTCCCTCCACCCAGTACCTCCTGGCCAGGCAAGAAAGAAGCCTGGGGCTTGATGCACGTTAAACTGAGATAACCAATTCTAAACAGTATGTAGCCACATAGAGTTTTGTTCTTGCTTAATTGCTGCAGCTTGTATATAGACAAGCCTGAACTTCGATTTGGGCTTGGGTATATATGGAATATATCTATCTATATATGTGTATGTATTTTTTATATATATAAATATAGACTTGAATATATAGCTTGCTGTGCAACATACTGCATTCTACAAGGCACCAACCACTACTCTCTGTTAGTTACCAGCATGAACCTTCTCTGAGTACTAGGTGATTCCATTTTCAAAGTAATGCTTTTGTGTTCCCACAGAATAGATAATACACTGTAAATTTACACCCTTGCTTACGGCTCCCTCACTTCCCCACATAGGCAAGCCCTTTCCCTCCCAAGCTCCTTCCTTCACTTATATGGATTCCTCTTTCCCTCCCACACCTAAACCTTTGATCTTTCTGCTGCGTGAGGCAGCCCATCCCATCTCAGGAACATGGCACTGCCCTCTTGGATGCTGTTACATTGCCTCTGACTCACTACAGCATCAAAATCCCACGCAAAGGACTTTTTGGGGATGGGGAGAACCAACATTTTCTGTCTGCCTAACATCCACTACTGTTTGCACTGCTATGAAGGATTGCTGAAGAGTGGAGGGGCTGCTGGCTACCTGCTACCACTGTTCAAGTAGTGCTGTCAGAGCAAGTTTTAGCAGCTTGACATAAAAACTCATTTTCAGGTCCACTGCTGGAAAAGCTGATGAGGCTGTGCAATTGTTAAGAATGACACAAACCCTATTTGAATATCTTCCTGTTGAGAAAAGGATTTGATTGGAAAGTTTTTCTCAGCTGATCCTGCAGAAAAGCAATGTTTCTCTTCACAGTGGGACAGTTTTAGGTATAAATGATGGCCTATGTCCTTTCGATCCTGTGCTGATTGCAACTATTTAGATTATCTTTATCCTCCCAGTATGGATCAGAGGCTCTACTAACTGTCTGTTTATGCATATTATTTTGACATGTCTTGTGCCAGCTCACTTAAGAGATCCCCAGAATCCACTGGCACAAGATCTACTTCATATTTCTAAAGCCCTTGAAAAGTACTACTGAAGTGTAGATGTACAAGTTCAAGCATTTTTCAAATAATATGAAGTAACTTGAACAGACAATCATTTCATTTCTGGTAAAAGCTTGGACAGCCCTAGTGGAAGTGTTTCATTTTCAATAGAGTATTTTCAAAACCAATTCAGATTTCACTGTAAATATTTGAAAAAAAGTGGCATGGCTTTTTTGTTTGTTTGATTCAAATTATTCTGGATCTCTGCAGAGGTTATGGGTTTGTGAAATTCACGGATGAACTGGAACAGAAAAGAGCGCTGACAGAGTGTCAAGGAGCTGTGGGGTTGGGCTCTAAACCTGTACGCTTGAGTGTGGCTATACCAAAAGCGTGAGTATAAGAGCAGCCAGGTGTTTAAGAGTGAAATCACATGTATTTTAAAGTATGTTTTTCTGGTTTGGGTGCATATCCTGGATGTTTCCATCACAAAGTGAAGGAACACCCATGAATATAATAAAATAGCCACAATATCAGAATGCGGAGGAATCAAAAATGTTATAACATTAGATCAAGACCATATTACACTGTCTGTTTTAATTATGTACAATAGTAAATGCACACACCTGTACACACGCTGTATTTAAATAAGATTAGTTTTGAAGTATATGTTCCTTTGCATTAGATTGGAATTGTCTAAATCTGCTTATTGATTTCTAGATAGCAACCTCAATTACTTTGCTAATTCTATTACAATGTCTACTAAATATAAATCTTTTGGGGCAGGGATTAACTTTTTTTTCTGTGTTTGTTCAGAACCTGATACAATGAGATCCTGGTCTGACTTGGGGCTCGTAGCACTAGGGTAATACGAATAATAGAAATTACTCCCTATTTGAATAATTATTTAGATTTTCAGTGGCTTCAAAAGTTGTTGGGGGGGGTTAAGGAAGAGAAAAGCAGGAAGAGGGTATGTATTGTGGTGAGAAGATTGATGTTTCCCTCTTCTTACTTCTCCTTAATTTCATCATTAGGTATAGTTTTGTGTATGGAATATTTTCATTTTCAAGCGGTATTTGTCACCTCATTATTTCAAATCTTGATAATCAGGTGGGATTCCTAATTCTTTGGGAATACTGCCACTTTATGTCAATGAATGAGAATTTTATTACCTTACAGACTATTTAAAACCATTTTTTAAATTATTGCAGTCCTTTTCACCTTAGGAGCTCTGTAAACTGTGTGCACTGAAGATCACCCAGTTCTATGAGAATGGGGATGACTACCTGTTGCATAGGCTGCTGTATGGTAGTGGCAGAAGGGAGGAGCTTTTGTCCATTTTTAGTAAAGGAAACCCCCATTCTTTTACAAGGCTCTAAGTCTTTATCTGTTCAGGTAAAGCAAAACTTAGTACCTTGTCTCAGGAGGCTACAGAATACTTACTTCGTCTTAATTAACAGGAGGAAATAGGGCCCTGGGATCTGGATCAGGGGTTCAAGATTTTCTAAATTGAGGCTCATAGTCCCAAACTCTTCCCTATCCAAAGCCAGGAAATGATCCTAAATTGATCCTAAAGAATGAAAGAAATGTTTATTAATGAATAGGAAGATGAATACAGGGTTTAAAATTAAACCACCTCTTTCTTTCTGCAAATTATGCAAGTGTTAAGAACAGCAGCAATAAATAGTGAATATATTTTGAAGACTGAAATTTGCATGTTGGAATAAGCCTTGTCTATATACCATTTAGTACCTTAAGCTATTTCATTTTCTGCTTTTTCTTAATTGTTCTGCATTATGTGTAATTTACTCTTGTTTTCTTTTTTTAAGTAATCGTGTGAAACCAATGGAGTACAATCAGATGTACAACTATAATTATAACCAATATTACCAACAATATCACAACTATTATGCCCAGTGGGGCTATGACCAGAACACGGGCAGTTACAGCTACAGCTATCCACAGTATGGATACACGCAGAGCACAATGCAGGTAGGACGGCACTGAGTACTCACACTTCAGTGACCTATTGGCACAGAAATACAAGATGGCTTGTAAAAGGGTGATGGGCATATCTTATCTTCAAGCTCTGGGGTCTTAATATAGCCACCTACTGAATTTAGCAGCCCCTGGCTTGTATTGTTGCCTTGTCTGTGGGATATTGTAGGGACTGAGTGGGTAAAAAGGGCTGTGGGGCATAAGGGGCCTCTAGACACAGTTGTCATGGTAGAAGAATTCTATTAATGCAGGCAACTGGATGGCCAGCGATAAGACTGCCTTCTAGGATCCTTCATAAGCCTTGTTTTATAGCATAAGTCAGAACAAGACAGCCACCCTTGCACCTCAGGAATTTCAAGAACTGCTGCCTCTGTTAGAAGCTTAGTGTGGGCTCTCCCCCGTGGAGTCTGCTGGGAGTGGCTCTCCAGGCTTGTGTGTGAAGGATTCTGTTGTAATCAGCCAATATAAAAGTCAGTGTATGACAGTAGTAATCAGCAAGTGATCTTAGAAAAAGATAAGTACGTGTAGTCCTAAGGGGTTATTTTTTTGTCTTTGCAGACATATGAAGAAGTTGGTGAGGATGCATTAGAAGGTATGTTTCTCAAATTCTTTACTGGAGTTGTCAATTCCTTTGCATTGATTAGAGAGCCTTTCTCAAACTGGCCCTTAACTTCAATGTATAATATACATTTATCTTAGAGTAAATCTGAGGCCTGAGAAGATTTGCAGGTCAGTATCATCTGATTGCATCCCGATTTTACACTTGCTCTCGTTAGTCTAAACCTTGCTAAGTCTGAAGCTAACTGGCTTCACTAGCATTGAGAGGATTTATGGACTTGTGTTCATATCTCCTCAGCCCTGAAAATGCAGATTTTAATCTTGTTGCATACTCAAACTATTGTTCTTTCTGTAGTATTTTTTTCTTTTCTGCTACAAAAACAATACAAGTATTCTATTTTTCTGTAAGATCTTGAGATTTAGAGTCCAGGGTACTTCACTGTGCTTTTAGTTTAGAAAAAATAGCATCAGGTAGCACACTGATACAGTATTTTCTTCAGCATCAGGTAGCACACTGATATGGTATTTTCTTCAGCAGTCATTGGCTGAAATGGGCTAGTAAACCATGCTGGTGTTTTAGATATGTGTACCAGCAGTTTTCATTTATTGATGGATATTCTTGAGTAGAATATGCAATACATAGCATATCTTATTTTTCTCTTAAAATAGTTTGTTAAAAGTGGAAAGCAGAGGGATCCTGTACAGGATCCACAGGTATCAGTAATGATGTCAATGAGAAAGCCCTTGCTGGCTTTTAAAAGCATTACGTGAGATCTTTCCTTTCTCTAACATGCTCAAACTAATACAGCAATGCTATAATTAGAATATCTCTAGGGTGTCTTTTTCCTGTTGATTGAATTTTCTCTGTATTTGTATGTTGAATTTTATAGGAAACTGAAATAATATGTTACTAGTGAGGCATTCCTTTTTCTTAATTCTGTTCACTGATCTGTTAAAACACATTGTAGCTAAAACTGAACATGACAAGAATTTTATTCATAATGTGTTTTGTAGTTTTTCCATTTAGGCTAGTCACTTTTCACTCATATAGCCACTTACTAACCAAGTGACTGTGCTAGTTTGATAACCTCATCTTTAGATTATGGGTGTTGTTAGGGGAGCTTTAAATCCCACAAGTTGTTTGGTGAATAAGATGAGTTAATTTTTGCAAGATGTAGAGTATGCATATGTATTAGTAGTAGCAGAATTATGCACGTTATATATTGCTATCCAGTCCCAAAATTCTTTACAGAGATTTCTTCCAACTGTAAAATGGGGCAGATATTCAAACTTAATTCTCTGGGTGTCACTGGCACCACTTTGGTTACTAACTGTGAAATGCTTTGAGATGTTCGAGGCTTTGGCAGATGAGCTCTGGTGACTCTTGTTGCAGTGGTTTAAGACGGTACCATCCCCAGCCATCCACTCTGACCCTGTAGTGGAGTGAGCAGAATGGAACGTGTGCCTGCGCCTCCGCTGCTCCACTTTGCAGTCCGGTGTCTTAGTGCCAGCCCACCCTCTTTGGCAGTTTAAGTGGCTACACTAGACTGCGAGGTGCAGGTATGCGTTCTCTCTGTTGACTCTGCTATGGGGGCAATCATCACTGAAAACAGGGACATACTGGAGTTAGTTGTTCCTTACCCCACTGCAGAAAGATTTCCTAGGGCTAATCTAGCCAGATCCACAACCGGGCAAGTGATGGGAATGCTTTGCGACACCCTCCCCTCCATCTTCCCTGCCCACTTTTGTCTTGATAAGACTAACATATTTATTGGGTTTGGGTGTTCTTAAACATGTTTAGCGTACAACCCATTTGTCTGTATTCTTTCCTCTAGATCCGACGCCTCAGTTGGACGTCCATGAAGCAAATAAACAGTTTATGGAACAGAGCGAAGAGCTCTATGATGCCTTGATGGACTGTCATTGGCAGCCTTTGGACACTGTCTCGTCAGAGATTCCAGCCGTGTTATAGCCTCGTTGCTGAGGCCCTGTCTCTGTGTGACAAGCCCGCCAGCGCGCTCCGGACTGTTATGCTGCACCTGGATCCTGCAGTAGTGAGGGGTGGCCCTTTTTCCACCCAGGTCTGTTACTCAAAGTACAGGAGGACTGTGGCGTTTCCTGTACGAAATGAGTATCGTAGGAGCATCATGGTAACTTTTATTCATGGTGAAAGTTAGAACTGCAACAGTTTTATTCCTTTTGTCTTGAAAAGAACTCTTAATACTTCTTGGGAATTGTAATTTATAAACTTTCAACAAGATGGCACAGGGGAAAGACTCTACTCCAACGTACAATAAAAAAGTTGGTCTTTTAAGTAAAATTACCCTTTGCATTTTGGTTCCTGCCCATCTCTCTGTTTTGCTGCCCATTTAACTATCTTCAGTCATTTGATCCAACTCTCGTAAATGTGTTTTTTTTAAAAGTCAATGTCATATACCACTAAAATGTCTCAAAAGCTTTCTAGTGACTGGGTAAAGTTGCTGTAACTTGAGCATGGGAAAGAAGCACGTAGATAAAAGCTTATGTTTGCTTAATCTAAGCTATGATCTTGAGCTAGCAAGTTTATAGCTTGGTGTTCTTAAGCAAATCTATCTGAAAAGCGTTTTGGAGACAGAAAGGAGTGTTATAAAACTACGACAGACCAATGCCTTCTACATGGTGGTCTAGCGCAGTTTGGCTTGCCTCTCCATCTGTATATGGGGAAACAATTCCCTATCACTTAAGCAGTTCAAAAACTTTTACCAGCAACCTTATTTAAATATGATTCTGTGTGTCTCACCTTTTTCGTTGTGGACAATTCTTGATGGTCTCATGAAGATATTAAGATTTCACAGTGTCTTCCACTGTCCTGTCAGAGTGAATATGGTAAAAATGAAGATTTTGCAGCAAAAACGGGTCAGAGCAATCTAATCAATATATTGTGCAACAAATTGTTGCTAATCTGGAAAGCAGTTTTCTACTGGATGTTGTATAAGCTGGACAGACAAGCAATATATTTAAGCTAATATTATGTTGCATTAAAAGTGACAGCAAAAATAATAGCACTTATGTACATGTTATAAGCCCTTTTCAGGTTTTTGTGCCTTAAACTCTTTGAGAAATAGGAGCAGACAAACTACCTGTAATAAATGTCTATCCAAGAAATAGTTTGGTAACTGAAATTGCTGCTGCAGAGCATTTAGTTGCCTCCCTGCCCATGTTGATGCAGAAATTTGCCACAAAGTTTAAATACTTTCATAAAGCCTACTTCTACTACACCTTTGTTTGTGTCCATAATTATGATATATTTGTCAATCTGTGGTCTTTTTATCAACTGCAATGGTAAATGTACTGTGAATATGAAGGTAATGGTGACCTCCGTACTGGATTTAGCATAGTTTTGAATGAGCAATAAGAGAAATACTGGGTTCCTGTGTTCTCGTCAGCTGTGGATTTTTTCTTCCTGCTACACTTTTGACTTTGCTGTGGGCCATTAACAGTGTCCTGACCTTCAGTTACTCTGGATTTAAGTAAATGAGCGTTCACTGCCAGTGATGTTAGTGTTTCAAAGGCAGCGGAGAGGTGCAAAAGAGCAAAGTGCTTTTTTCTTCTGATGTGGCTGATCACTAAAATGATGGTGCTGATCACTAAAGTGAAGGTGCTGAACACTGAAATGATGCCCCTGTGCTTCAGAAGTGCCTGTTCAATAGGCATTTTGGAGGTGATGTAAAGAAGTTTTTTCTATTCTGTGGTTAAACACTTTCTAGATCACTTGTTGCACTATGACAATGCTACTCTGTATACCCTTCATTCTCCTTTTTTTTGACCTGCATTTGTCTAACCCTCCAAATTTAACTTTTGTAATGTGGCCCTCATAATTCACTAAAGGAGGTGACCTGAAGCCACGCTTATTTTATCAATATAAATGTACGATGCTATGCTAAGGCTGATCAGCATTGCTGTCCTGTTTAATATTTCCTAAGGTGTGGATAAGCCATATCCATCTATCAGCTGTCAGCTGCTGTCAGCTCTCACAGACCTGGGTGCTTGCAGGAGGTGGAGAAAGAAGGGAAGTGATAATGGTAGCATCATCCAGAGCACCTACTAGCCTCTAAGATAAGTTATGTGTGTGTGTGGTTTTTGTGTGTGTGTATATATATATGTATACATGCATACATACACACACACATGTACAGGAAATTTATGCAGAGGACAATTTTGGAGGTAAAGAGGCCAACAAAATGTACCTGCTCTTTACTGGTGCTGTAGAACCTAAAATAGCTCATCCGTTTCCTTTTAGGAGAGGAGCTGTTGTGAGGCTTTGGGCTATGTTGCTGTTAATGCGTGAGGCTGATCCCTGTCTAATGGCTGAGGAAGAGAGAGGCAGCTCCCAACAGCAGCACTAAGGGATGAGCGGTAAGGAAAGCTCAGGGCATTTGGAGAAGAAAAACATTTCTTCAAAACTGTCTGTCAAAATTGGGAATTATTCTGGAGAGAGGAGGGGGTGAGGCTCTCCCACCACCACCCAAAATTGGGAAGAGTGAAAAAGGAGGCAGTTTTCTCACCCTACCAAGTTTAGGGAGAGGCGAGAGCTTCCTGCTCAGCATTACTTCGTAGGTGTGGGCTTTCAGTCATCTTTGCCAGCCTTTTGGGACTGTTTTCTTAGAATCTCAGCCAAGGTTCTGTTGTTCATCTCTCAACACTTTTTTTTTTCTGTGTCACTTGTTTATTCTTCTTAATGTTCGTTTTCAGCTCCCGGCCACTATTGCAGCACCCGGAGTACAGTGGAGCCTTTTATGTGGAGCTACAAAACATCCACTCACCTGGATTGGTAGGGTTTGGGGTTTGGAAGCCAAGTTAAACAGTGTGTGGGATTTTGCTTCTTGTGGATGGCTACAGGAAAAGCCCTGATTAATTACCATTTAGTATAATGCGAGATGAAAGACAACGGCTCCGTGTAATAAGGTAAATAATGCTTTTATCTTTACATGCTAAAGGCAAGAAATTTCAAGGCAGATGATATCACAATACATTGGAATTATGTGCTTCTTGAAAAATTGCATCAAAATCTGCAATTTAGATTATGAAGTACTCTGCCTTTCAGCTTGCAACACTTGCTAGTGATTACAAAAAGTCTTAAACAGTCTCACTATTATACTTGACTACAATATAAGGACTGAATTTATGTTACTGTGTTTAAATTGCAGGGACTCTCAGATTACAATTTGAGCTATATAGAGTGAAAAATGCTTAGCCAACTATAGAGTTGGAAAGCTGTAGGCGTTACTCCTGCTAGGCATTAAGTGGTGATTTCCAAACTAGTCTGCAAGGCTACGTGGTGCCTTGTTGCTGTTACTGTGTGTTTAATTAAGCGTTTGATGGTACAGATGAATGGTGACCTGTGGGAAATTCTGACAGGCTAAGGAAGGGGTTTGAAATCCACTTTTTTAACAAATGTGGGTCGGTACCAGTGCAGCCCCGTGTAGGAGGGTAAGGGCTGTGATCGGGGCCTGCAGTGACGCTTTCCGTGCCTCCGCAGAGAGGATTTCCCTTGTCTGGTGCAGTTTCGGGAGACGGGTTCACAGCCTCCCCTCCAGATCCCATCGCACATGCTTCAGGCAGTGCTGACCACCCTTAGGTATTCCTCTGAATCCCTTTGGAGGAACAGAGATGTTTTGCTCTGATCTTTGCATACTCAGTTGGTTTCTCATTACGGGGTTGCTAATCCTCAGCTTCTACTAAACAAGATCTGAGAGGAACTTTTATCTTCCACCCTCACTGTCTCCCAGAGCATCTTGTTACAGCGTACTGGATACACCAGTTTCTGGATTTAACTTGGGATTTGCTCCGACATGAAATTACTTCTATAACAGGATAGGGTGTGAATTTTAAGTGCAGCAGCTACATTTGAAAAGTGATAAAGCTAGTTCAGAAGACATTACCCTGACAAGCTTTCTTTACCTTTTTGCTTGTTCCAAACATTTCTTCAGAAGATAGCTCCATTTGCTTCCAAGCTACTGCTCTTTTCTGTCTCACCAGTTATTCTTAATCAAAATGGTTTTAACAAGTGCATTATTTTATAATACAAGATTTTATAGGAAGAGTTTTGTGGTAGCACTTAGCACATACTCAGATAACGTGCTGCTTCTCCTGTAAAATATCCAGAATGAAAGGAATAGGAGATAACACAGAGAAAATGATACCGATCAACAGCTGTACGTGAACAGGGCTTGTCTTGTCCTCTCTGCACACAGGCCCCCTCGGGAGCTGCAGGCATTAGCGAACCAAGCGGATCGATGTCTTGCTTTCTTTTTCACAATTAATTTTGTAGAGAGCTTCCCTGCGGGTTAATCCATCAGAGAGGCTGTCGGCTCCCACCTGTCCAGGGGTGAGGACTGCAGGTGCTGTGAGCGTGCTCTCCATCCTGCCGCACGAAAAGGCTCGCTGTAGGGCTCCAAGCCACACCGGGAGGTTTAGTTGGGGTCCTTCCTGACCTGTGGTTGGGCACCGCAAATACACAGCAGGTTTTTCTCTACTCCTTTTTGGAGCTCTGTGTATCTCCCTCGTTTGGGCTGTGATGGGCTTTGGTTTTCAGTATTGTCACTGGCGGAGGTGTTCCCTGTTTAATGTTTGGAATATTCTCTTCCACAACACTTGACGTTTATCAAGGTCTTCTGAATCTTTTTATGTATTTTTTAATTTATTTTTTACTTTTGCTACAGTGTGCTCCCAGTTCCTGTTGTGCTTTGGGATCTGACGGGGAGGTTTCTAGGTTCGCTTTGCTGGAGGTAGCGTGCCAAGAAGAATTAGTGCCGTCTGGGCTATGCCTCATGACTCGGCACAGCAGCTGCAGAATTCACGCAGGAGGTGGAGGACAGGACCACCTGCTTGTAAGCTGTCCCCACTGGATTTGACAAGGACTGTTTTTAGAAGAGCTTGGTCACACAAGATTTGAGATTCATTTCCAGACTTGTTGCTGCTTTAAATGGGTGCCAGGCTTTCTTCATTTGTGATCTGTCACGTTTGTGGTGGAATAACCAGACTGAAAGGGCGATTCCTAAGCAGGAAGCACCCAAAATTTGTGAACATTGCTCAGGACAGATTGAAAGTTAACCGTTGTTCTCCTTCATCCCGTTTCCACCTTCTCCAGGGCAGGAAGCAGACACTTGTGCTCCACTCTGAAATCCAGCTTTTCATCCTGATCTTTCGCTGTGGCTATGGCATCAGCATCTGTATCTGCAGAAACTTCAGGAGCCCCTTCCAGTCGGTTAGCAGGTGCTCTGCTTTTGAATGCTCTCCAGTGATTATAGGTTGTGAGCCAGGGATCAGACAGAGATACTATTCTGGCAGGTGGACTATTGTTTCCAGGATCCTTTTCTTCCATTCCCCGAGGGCGAGGTGTTCCCTGCTGCGATATACTTTCCCAAAGGGAGGAAGGACTCAAAAACACAGCCACTGCCACCACCTTTGCGAAGGGGAACCGCTGACACGCACGTCGAGGGGAGGAGGAGGAAGAAGCCGCGTCTTGCCCGTGTCATGTAGGCTCGAGATTCATCTAGGCTGGGATGGGTGGGGAGCGGTCGCAACCCGGGGTCCTCCTGCTCTGGGGCAAGATCCGTGCTTTTCCGGCTGCAGTTCTCCTTTGCAGAGTGGGGTCCCCACTGGCGGGGCGCGGAGGGCGTGGGGCAGGGGGCGGGGCAGGGGGCGGGGCGGGGGCGCTGTAGGCGGGGCGAACTACAACTCCCAGAAGGCGCTGCGGGAGGGCCCGTCCGCGGGAGCCAATCAGCGCCCGCGCTGCTGGCGTATAAAAGGCCGCGGCGGGGCGCTGGCGGCCTCTCCCTGTGATGGCGGCGGCGGAGGTGGGCGAGTGCGGCAGCGCGGGCCGGGCCGGGCCGGGGGCGCAATCCGGTGCCATCCGCCGCGCCCCGGCGCCCTCCCGCCGCATCGGCGCCCCGTGGGCTCCGCGTCCGGGGCGGGGTGGGGTGGAAGCTGTGAGGGGCGGCGGGAGAAGCGCAAACCCGCCGCGGGGTGGGGGGAGAGGCCGCCGCAGGCCCTGCCCGGCCCTGTCGAAGCTGCGCCTGTCTCAGGCGTGTAGCTGGCGCAGTCAAAAAGGAGCCGACAGCGAGCTGTTTTCCACGACGGTCGCTGCGCAGTTTGTCCTGTAACTGCGGAGCAACATCCCGGGAAAACACACGTGCGGGAAAGGCCCCGGCCCGGCGGTAGGCCTCGGCCTCGGCCCAAGGCCGTGCGGCACAGCGGGGTCCCCACTGGGGTGGGTGCGTGGAGGAGGAGAGGTCGAGGGTATCAGAGCTTTTCTGTTGTCCTAAAGGATTTTCTCCGTGTAAGAAGCTGCCCAGCGTTGAAGACTGGAGCTGTTGCAGTCCTTCAAGCATGGAAGGGGATCCCGTGTACACAAGGTCATGGTGTGGTGGTGGCCAGGGCTCAGCACCACGAGCAGGTGAGATGTGTGATTTAGGCTCTTGATTTCCCCCCCCCCCCCCCCCCCGCCTTATTGTTGAGCATTTGTCTAGTTGCCATCGTGGCCTCCATTACCCAGCACAGCAAACAGCAGTGTTTTCTGGCAGATGCTCTGAAGGCAGTTCTTGTTCCTGGTGTCTTAGTTCCTCTGCAGGACTCATTTTTGGTCTTAGGTCCTGCGGACAAGGCTTTCTCACTAGCAGGGCCTGTTGCAAATATTCCTTCAGACATTAAGAACTGGAGACTCTGCTCCTGTATTTATTACCCTATCAAGATCTGATGTATAGCTGGGATAAGAGAGGACCTTATCTTCCCAGCATCATTTGTTAGGGCCAATGGCAGAGCCAGGATTCAAATCTCATCCTAAGCCAATAAATAATTTTAGCTGCCCCTTTTCTGCTTGCAGCAGTAACAAGCTTTGCTGAAGAGTAGTTTTAGTCTGCATGTTAATCCAAGAGCTGTGGCTCCATGAAATAGCCACAGTTCTCCAACAACGTGCGAGAGTAACAGGAAGGTCTTTGACTGCTAGGCCTCTTTTGCCTGTTGCTGTCACTCACCCCTCCTATATGTTTTCAGGAATATACAGCATGTTGTTCCCTCTTCTTGTAGGGCACTAGTGGTTCCTGGAGTGTGTGTGTGTTAGTGGCATGTGTCCATGCAGAGTAGTATCTGCTGTCTGTTCCTGACCACGCATGTTGCAGTGTGTTCCAGGGCTACTTGATGATCAGGAGCTTGCTCAACTGATTGCCTGCCTGTTGGATAGACCCACCATGGCGCTTGCAAGGTGAGAACATACGCGTTTGTCAGAGCAGAAGCTCTGTAGCCTGCCCCTCCAGATCCCTTTCCCATCAGATCTGAATACCGATCTTGTGGTCGAAAAAGGAGGAAAAGTAAAATGCAAATTGGTCTCAGCCTCTCTGATGGTATGGTCATGCTCTGAGAGGGACCAGTTTGAAGACATTGTAAGTTTAGTCTTAGTCTTGCAGTTTTGGGGAGGCTGGAGTGGGAATGAATTCTGCTAGTCAGCGAATGGATAAGCATGTTAGACACCGGTGGAGATTTGCAACAGAAGTATTAAAGATTGAGGCTGAAATAGTGATACGAAAAACAAAAAAGGTGGGGGGAAAGCAAAGATTGTGTGTAACTTGGTAATTTTGCCTGGCACTTGAGCGCTAAAACAAGATGGTGAGTTAAAAATAATGTTGGTGCCTAGATGGTACAAAAATTCTGTCCAAAGGCTAGGCTGTGGTCACCCTTTAAGAGGATCCCAGGAGATGTAGTGAAGATTTGCTAGCTGGTATCCTGTGTCATACACAAGCAGTTGTGGTGAGCCTTATGCATGGGAGTGTGATTCGACAGAGTCAAAGTCATACAAAATAAAAATAATCCTCTCTGTTGTACAGTCTCGCAGTGAGTTTGATTACATTAATCACAACACTGGATGCGAATGTGACCTTCATGTCCCAAGGGATTCCAAGCACTGTCTGGTGGCCACTTGGGCATTTCTGCTAGTTGTTTTGCTTCCTAGGGGAAGCTCCATTAAAACATGCTCCTTTAAAATTGAAGGCTATTTGGGCTTGAGTTGATGCATTGATTTTTTCTGTGTACAGAGGCCCATCAACTTCAGATTACCTGGCTGTGACTGTGTGTGTATATATATTGTCTTTTCCAGGAATCACTTGCTTAGTGGAAAAGGCTGAGAGCTCGTAGACCCAAGTGATTAATCTCTTGCTCCAGTGAAGAGGATCAGTTTGCTCCCCAAAAGGCCTATATTGCGTGTGGGGAAGCTATGCAGCTAAACACGTGAGTGTCCTTTGTGAATAACTGATATTTGCTCAGTGTTTTCATGAGTGGCATCTCAGCAGTCCTGGACTATGAAGAACAGTGTAAACTGACTGTGAAATGAGTTGTGCCTATGCTGTCAGTAGCTACTAAAATCCTTTTCTAATTGGCCAGTGGAAATGGCTAATCCTTAACTGGCCCTTGCAGCCTGTCCCAGCTTTCCAGGTGGGAATAGTAAAGGTCAGTAGTAAGGTTTGTAGTTCGTCCGCCTGAGATCTCTAGGTCAGAGTTTCTGTGAGATCAGTCATGCCACATCAGCCCTCTTAACTGAGCCTGGTCAGTGATGACACCTCTGTCTTTGGAGACTGCTGGATGAATCCTGCGGATATGGGGCTGAGGCCAGGCAGCTGCATGAACCAGCTGAAATCACTGAAAATTACTGGGAGTGTGAGTGCCAGGGAATTCCTTACTGCAGGTGAAATCTGGATCTATGCTGAGTCAAACTGCTACTGTATTTTTTTTTTCTTCCCTTTTTAGGTCTAAATGGATCACGCTGCTGAGATGAACCAGTCTCTGAAGGTTTTGGTGCCTCTCTGCAAGTCTTCTGTCTCTTTCCAAGCCTCTCCTAAAGTAGTGGCAGTTCTGCATAAGGAGATTAAAAAGATCCTGGTTCCTTTGTAAGCTGTGAGCTCCCCCAGGTGGGGCAACTGCTTTAATTCAGGAGTCATTATTATTACAAGTTGCAGGAGCTTGTTTCACTATAGATGTTACTAAAGTTTCAAAATATTCAGCGTAGGAGAAGTGTTCTGGCTACAGAGTTTTGTCAGGGGAAGAGTTTGGGGGAAGAGTCTGAAGTTAAAACATTTGGAGAGTAGGAAAAAAAATGCATTTGAAATTCCTGCTGTCTCCTGTGTTCATGTTTGGGGTCTGTTGGTCTGTGGTGACCACCTGCTTATTTAACAAGGTAGAACAAGGTTGCCAACATCTGCTACAGTGCTAGTGAGTCAGGTTGTAGTTTTTCCTCATTGTGGCAAATGAATTGAGGATGAAAACAGTTGCAAAGGCTGTTACAACAGATGTGGCATTGCCTGTTGTGCTGTACTGGAAAGCAAAATGCTTGGAAATAAATCTGGGCTTCCTGATGCTGCTGCAGTAGCAGGAGTGGGAAGGAGGAAAGTCACTGGAGTTGGGAGGTGTCCTACTCACAGCTGTGCAAGTCGGAGAAGGGCCCTAAAATATGCCTCCAGCTTTGGGGAGGAGTTGGGGGTGGAGGAGGGGGGTGAGGGCAGAGCATAGGATTTCCAAGTGCCCTTCGCACCCTGCTGCTCCCCATCACTCTGGCCTTCACTGGGAGGGATAATGGTGCTGGAGACCATCCCTTATCCACCCTACCATGGCTAGTGCTGGACCTGGGGACAGATTTGGGTCTGTCAAGCAGAGCCCCAGCAAGTCCCTCCTGGCTGTTTCACTTCCCTTTTTCCTTGTCTTCTCCCCCTTCTGCAGAAAAAAAAACACATCACTGAGCTCAACAAAACACTTTGGGTGGGAGGGAACAAAGAGCAGCAGGAGGGGGAGGACAGGCTGATGGCAAAATCCCCGTGCAGGCCACCAGGCTGCTTGCGGAGCAACTCTGACGGGGCTGGAGCCGGCGCTACTCAGCGCCTCTCCCCGCTTTTGCAGGTTCGGGTCTCCGCGGGGGTCAATCTGCGAGGTCAGAGCAGGCTGGGACAGGTTCCCCGGCCACGGGAAGACGCCGCGGGGTGGGGATGAGGGTGGAGACTTGACCAGCAAGGCGAAGCCCGGGCCGGGATCACAATCCCGGCCGCCGGCATGGACACGGCACCCGAGCCCGACGGGCACTACCAGTACCGCGTGCTGGTGCTGGGGGACGCGGCGGTGGGCAAGTCGTCGCTGCTGCGCTGCTACGCCGAGGGCCCGGGGGCGGCGGGGGGGCCCGCGCCCTGCCCCACTGTCGGCGTGGATTTCTACAGCCGCACGGTGCGGCTGCCGCCGGCCGGCCGGGCCAAGCTGCAGCTCTGGGACACGGCGGGCCAGGAGCGCTTCAGGTGAGCGGCGGGGGGGACGCGGGCCGGGGCGGGGGGCACATCGCAAAGTGCCAGCACCGCTCCTCTTCGCGTTTCCTTTGTGGCAGCGCTGCTGCACCGGGTGCAAAGTCCCTGCCGCGCTTCGCAACGGGACGAGGGTGCTTTCGGGGAGGGGGTTACAACCTTTTGCTGTGCTTGCAGCAAACCTGTGGTCGGGTTTTTTTGGGGGGGGAGCAGAGCCCGCAGGCCTGAAGGGGCTGGGGATTTGCCTCCCTGATTGCATCAGGCTGGAGCCAACAAGCCTGCGAGCATGAAAGAGGCTCAAATGGGCTGCGAAGGGCGGGAGGGGCTGGGGCGGCGGGTTCCCCTTTCCGGGCACCGCCGGGGCTGGGATTTTCTAAAAGGGGGATTTGCCGGCGCGCTGCCCCCGACACCCCCCCGCTGCGGTGCCCAGGTCCATCACCAGGTCCTTCTACCGGAGCGCGGCCGGCGCGCTGCTGGTCTTCGACGTCACCAACCGCGCGTCCTTCGAGCACGTCACCGAGTGGTACCACGAGGCGGCGGGCGGCCGGGCCGCCGGCAAGGTGGCCTTCGTCCTGGTGGGCCACAAGTGCGACCTGGCGGGCGAGCGCGCGGTGTCGGCCGAGGAGGCCGGGCGGCTCGCCGCCTCGCTGGGCATGGCCTTCGTGGAGACCTCCGCCAGGAGCAACCTCAACGTGGAGCTGGCCTTCGAGACGGTGGCCGGCCGCATCCACGAGGCGCTGCGGCGCGGGGCGCTCGCCCCCCACGACGCCTCGGACGGCGTCAAGCTCATCCCCGGCGAGAGCCGCGGCCGCCCGCCGCAGCAGCGGGAGCCCCGGCGCCGGTGCCGGTGCTGACAGCGGCGCTGGGCTGGCCGGGCTGGGACCCGCCAGCAGCTGGGACGCTGAGGGGGTGAGGGAGCAGCACCCCCATCCCCAGCGCCACCCGCCAGTGCGGCTCCATCGGGGCTCCGAGCCTTAATTTGGGGGCTGTGGAAAAAAAACGTGTATACATACATGTATATATATATATGTATATGTGTATATATATATGTTCAGCTGCAGTGGTGTTTTTAATAAACCAGAGCTGCTCCGTGCCGAATAAGGGCTCTGCCGAGCGAGGGGCCGGCGGGTTCCCAGGGCCGGCGAGAGGCTGAAAACCCGCTCGGCCGCCGGCGGAGACCCGCTGGCGCCGCCAGCTCCGGGTGCTCGCGCTGGGCGAGCCGGCGCCTGGGCCGCGGTGAAGAGCGGCCGCCAGCCGCGGCTGAAGCTTCAGGTGCCGGAGAAGGACGAGAAGCACAAAGAGATGCTCGTGCTCAGGATGGGGGGGGGGATGTTCACAGCCTGCCTGGTGCAGAGCCCCGCTGCCTCCTGCGCCGCACGGCAGAGCCGGCGGGGAGCTCGGACGCGCTCAGCTCCGCTGCGATGAAGGAGCCGAGCAGCAGAAATCAAGCGTTTGCAGCACGGGGAAGCACACTGAGCAACTGCGGCGGCACGTTAAACACCCTGTACTCCCCTTCCCGGCTGCCCGTGTTTCGCTGGGGAGGGGGGAAGGCGTCAACACTGAGGCTGCTCACGGGACCTCCCCAACACCAGGCGCGATGGGGGTCAGGTCTGCAGGGGTGGATTTAACGCCCAAGCCCCTATTCGCTCCATGAGCCCCTTCCTACGAGGCCGTCCCCATGCCCTGACCGCACGCCAGGCGCTCGTGGGGCGGTCTGTGACCTCCCCAGCCGCGCGCCGAGCTGCAGTCCCTCTTACTGCCGCGTCCGGAGCGTGCCGGCAGCGAAGCGGCTCAGGGCTGGGCTTCTCCGCGCTCAGGAGGGCCGGGTTGCACGTTTTGAATAGCTGCAGCTCCTGGGTGACCGAGGAGCTGGAGCAGTCTGGCTGCACGGTGAACAGCTCTGTCCCCCCAGCACCAGCTGAGCCCCACAGTGAGGCAAGAACAGCGACAAGCCTGGCCTCACCCAAGAGGCCGCGTTAGTTTAATCGCATGCTCCTGGCTCCTCAGCTGGCTGCTACATGAAAGCAGGAGAGAGGCCTTAGTGGTTATTACTTCAAGTTTCTCCCCTGGGTACTAGGAGCCCCTTGGGCTCTAAGAGCCCTGGCAACAGGCCTGGCAGGGAGGACAAGGCACACTCGTCTCCCCTTGCTGCGTGGAGTGTTTGCAGAGCTGTCTGCTCCCTCTTCCCCAGGTCAAACAAGCAGCAGCTTCTCTGATGTTCACTGGTTTGAGCAGAACAAGCAGGAACAGGCAGCAGGACACAGCCTTTCTTTACGCCCCAGACAAGCAGAGAACCAGGATCAGCCCTAATTTCTTTTCCTCGGTCACCATGTCCAGTTCCTCATGGTCTAAATTTGCAACTGGTGGGCAAACACCTCACCCTGGGCTGGATGTAAAGAGCTTCCAGCTGCTCACCAAATCCTGTTAGCACAGTAGAGGACCAGACGAATCGTTCCACTCGCTTCCAGCCCTAGGACAAGAGATCTCTTACAAGAGCATCACAGGCAGAAAAGCAGGTTATCCTGATCACCAGTCGTTTCACTTGCAATTTCTCCACATGCTCTTGAACAGCACAAGACTGTGCCATGGTTTTAGATTAATAATTTCTTTATTCATGTAAAACAAACGCAAGTATTTATATAAACACTGACATTACAAAGTACTGGAACAGGTAAGGGCAAGAAGGAGGAAACAAAAACCTCTACAGATGCTTCTAATACTGTCCCACACAAGATCAAATGCTCTGTCCCTTGGATAATCACTTATACGATAAACCACTTTCAAGTCACAAATAAAAGTCTTTGTTTTGAGATACGTTGCGCTCTCAGTGGGAATGAGGAAGGGGGCGTAGAACTTTTTTGGCAGATCTCCTCATAAAGTCAGATATTGCTGCACCGTTAATAAAAAATATATGCTTCTCTGTAAGCATTAAAAAAAATATCCCGTGGATGGCATCGTGGAGGCTTCAGCGGAGAGGCAGATATCCCAAAATGCACTGGTGTCATCTCCCAACTCTTCCTAGGGGCTATTTCTTGGTAGTTTTGCGGATCAATGCCATTCTCTGTAACAAAAAAAAAGAGAGAGAGAAAAACATGGGACGCCAAGAGTCTCCAACAAGGTTACTGCAAATAACTGCAAAGCTTATAAGCTACCCACCCAGGAACAATACTGAGAAGACAGTATCTCAGGTTCTCTTAGGACACTGCCTGACTTGTTTCAACACAGGTCTTTCAAGTTCATTTAAACCCTAACACAGACACAGCCAGAGCTAGATAAAAAGAAAGCATCTATACTCTTCTTCACACCTTGAGTTGGCAAAGTGAATGAGTAAAGCTTTAACTGCTGGTAAGGGGCACTAGGATTAAACAGTGCATCGCATCCAGAACCACTTCAAGGCCTTCTCTCTCCATGACAGGCAGTTATTGCAGTAGCTTCAGGAGGAGAGATGCAACCTGGAAAACTCCAGCAGGGCACCCACTTCCCTGGCTCTGACCTTACGTTTAAAAAGCAGTAGCCCAATTCATTTAAAGCAAAACTAAGGGAAAGAACAGAGCTGCTCAGCTTCAGTCTACAGCTGAAATTGCAGGACATCTGTGTGCTCTCTGCTGCACCTTCCCAGGCCTTTAAGCTTTCTGCAGCTGTTTCACTTCTTATGGTGTCCAAGACTTGCGACCCTTGCACACGGACACAGCAGGTGCCGTACACCATTCACCACCTGCAGCGTTGGGGTTCAGATATCAGGTAGCCCCAGGAATTTGAGCCAAAGTCTGTCAAAGAGAGCTCTTGATCACGGTATAACACCACATCCAGACTTCCGTGATTTTGTACCAGGCAGCCTGGGGCTGCAAGTGCAGAGTGGGGGGTATCCGGTTAATCGCGTATGTACTGCATCCCAGACAGAACCGGCCACAAGACTTCACTCAGCCAGTCACACAGGGCATCTCAGTTGTGTTTCTGCTTCCTATGGCTGTTTTTCAAAGTTCTGCGAAGAAATTCTCCAGCCTTTCTGCAACTTCTTAACTGCACACAGAGGAAGCAACAATCCTGTGACAGCAGGCCAACATTCTCACAGCACTGTGCTCACACATGGCTTTTGCAGATCTACAATCTACAGCTTCAGTAGATCCTGCAGCCATAGGGCTCTCTTGGGCTCGAACCACAGCACCTGTGAGGCTACAGAGGTGTGGAGATACACAAGCATTTAATCTAGCATGCTTGGATATGGATTTTCTATTGAACCAGAGGAGCTGAGCAGCCTTTTCGCTTCCTTCTGCACAAAGAGGAAGCACCAAATCCACAAGACGACAGCAGACAAGATTATTGTCTGCAGCTCAGTTGCTTCAGACTTGAACTGCCCACAGACAGTGTGAGAGCTCCTGGTTCACTCAGGGCACAGCCAGCCCACAAAGCAGCAAGAGCAAGCTCGACCCTCTCTGCATAAACAGGTCAGGGGACCCTGGAAGTGATTTCAATTCCAAACCACTTGGAAAAGAGGATACAAATTCACATAGTGCCAAGAGTCCAGGAAGACCCTACCCATATTAGCCTTCTACCACGTGGCTCTCAGCATGTTACCAAGGGCTCCTTACCTGCTTGTGAGCTTCTGTAGTGCAGGCTTTTTTATAGGGCCTGATTTCTTCAGAACCAAAGCCCGGGATCCACATGTTCCACTGACGTTCTGGAAGAGAGGGAGCAGGTCAGCACACGACAAAAACTACCCCAATTGCATGTGGCAGGAGTGGTCTCTTCAGAACTAAAATACCAGTAATACACCCTTCTGGGACCAGCACTAGAAATGGACACGTGCTAGTGATCTGGTCAGAAGCTATAAAAGACTTTTAAGAACAATAGCTGTCAGCTGCACTGCGTTAAAGCACACTAAAGATTAATTTCCTCTGCTAGGTATCTTCCAAAAGAGGCCAAAGGACAGCTACAAACTGCACAATTGAATGCTTAGCTAGGAGAGGATATGGTCAGGGGAAGGACACCCTGACAATCCCTGACTGCGAGGGCACTGTTAAATAGCAACGAATCAGCAGCTATTCACAGGTTTCCACCCCAATGCCATGGTCAGGGTTTGCCCCAATTGAAAAATATGTTCCCAGCTTTGAACTGAGAGAAAAAAAAAATCACTTACCAAGATGCAACTGGACATCTTTCACTTCCAGAGTGTTTGACTTGCGATGCCGTGCAAGCTGGCAGGCAGCCGTCACCACGCTCTCTATGAAATCATCAGCAATCTGCAACAGCATCTGTCACGGACCAAGAACAACAACCAGCCTCATCAGTACTGAACCGTAGCGTCAAAACTATGCGAAGCGTACGAAAATGAACTCTCAGAGGCTACTACTTCAAAGACGTTTGCTGCCATTGCAGTCTTAAAACACTTCTCAGCACTGGGAAGCGAAAGCAGATATGGACATCTGAAGGCTGCAGCAAACATACAGCAGCGTAATTTGAACCAACCCTTGCTGCTTTGGCAAGGGGCCGCTGGTCTGTGAAAGCCCTGGGCCAGCTCCTTCTGTAGCCCCTACCAGGGGTGTGTGTACCTACTTCCTCCACATCTTCATCCAGCTGCTCGTTTGGATCCACCTCACGCACCAGGTCCTGCAGTTTCTTCTTGGTTAAAACCTGAGTGTGGGGGAGGGAAGGAACAATTTACTGCTCTACTTCAGCAAACAAGCTGCCCCCACTATCCTGAGGCCCAAGTCACCCATGTTGACACACCGTATCAGTTCGGGAATGGCAGAGATAAGAAATACCAGGTATTAAGGAGCCATTTTCAAGAACCCCTGGCAGCTTTGACCAGACAGCGCATCCCCGTGTAATAAATAAAAGCGATGCTGTGTCTTGAAAGCGCAACCACTTGAACTGAAACACCATTGCTTAAAACAAGGCTCCTCGTAAGAGAAGACGACGGCACAATCGGAAGTCCTAAAAGGTACAGAGCAAACGTAAGCAGCTTTTCAGTGATCAAGTTTGTGTCCAGGACACAAAGGAATTATCTCCATTACTCCAGTGCTTATCAGCCTGAGTGCTTTGAAAGGAAATCAGACACGAGTTATTCTAGGGTAGCAGGCAGCACCCTGTCAGTCCAAATATGTGGTAAGAAAGCAGAGATTTTAATACTCCTGGACACTAGCAACACGTAAGATAAAGAAACAATTTTGGAGTGTCTGCTTGGCAGCAACACATTTTATGTACATTAAAGACTCAACAACGTGACAGGCAAACATGTAAGCCAGCAGCTTTTTAGAACTGATGCTGCACCTTGCACCACCCCAGTCTGACTAAGGTTATGAATGCACACAACTCTTATTTCTCTCATTTAAATCACATTTAAAGGGAATTTTCCAGTCACTCCCCCACTATATATCTTCATAAGATTGACAAAACGTCTGCAGCTACATCTGTACGTCATCCAACCCAAAAGTGTCTCAGAGGGAAGGACTACATAAAGATGACGGCTCACTCAGGACAGCAACCAATACTTTAATTGACATTAGTATTTGCTGGTATTTTAAGGAAGGAGAGGAATCAACCTACAGTCAGATCTGACCATCTTCCCTGTTGTCCCAAAGCTGAGGGTGAAATTACCTGGTTGCTTTCGGGACTGAGCCGTCCTCCTCCGCTGGGCGTCCCAGGCATCTTTGCCACAGTGGTGCTGTTTGCCATGGAGCTCTGCGGGGGAGTGCTGGCTGGTTCTGGCTTTATCGAGGAGAAGTTGGAGAGGTTGATCAAGGTAGATGGGCCAAACTGGTTCATAATCTGTTGGGCTTTAGCTTTTAGATCATAAAGCTTCTCTAGGTCTTGCTTCTTCTTGGGGTTGTGGGGACCCAAGCCAATCAACTGGAAAAGGAAGCGGAAGCCACAGTAAGCAATCAGAGAAGGGAAATCCAAGGGGTGCTTAACTCTTTGCCCATAGCAAAGCCACAGTGTACTGACAGGACAGAGAGGTTTATATTCAATCAGGTCTCTCTGGACACAGCAGGAAGGGAGGAAGAACGTTTAGAAAAAGAGAAACATCCCCTGGGATATGGAAAATGAAGTTTGCCATGAGAAGCACAACAGCTGCATGCCGTGCACTGACTGACAACAGGTAGCGGCAGTGCGGTCGCACTGACCCACCTGCTCATTCCTCTTCTTCCAGACTGAATCCTGCACATGCATTCACCTCGCCCTTGGATCAATGCCTTTTTGCACACACTTCACTTATACTAATAACAGCTTCAATTAAGAGACCATGTGCAGAGCCAGGGAGATTTAACTAAAGGACAAGGGCCTGGCTTGTTCTCTTGGCAGCAATGCGTGGGCACAGGCCCTGTCCTGCTGCACTCAGCACTGGGCGACAATTGAGTCTTCATCTTCATACTCCACATGCCTGAGATGCAGGTCAGAAGTTCAAATTCCCTTAGGCATCTGCCCACGAGTGCTGCGAGGTGGGGGTTTCATTTTTGGCCATGCCACATTTCAAGCCTGACCTGTAGTGAGCCCTCTCCCCAGACCAATATTTCCACCAAGATCACTTGTAAAGAAGAAACACTGATGTTGGCTGGACAACGTAGGATTCAGTTTCAGGTCCAAGAGTACGAGTCTGCTTACTCAGAGGTAACGTGACAAGAAAGAAAATACACATACATGCCTACACCTTCGATTTGTTCTTCCCATGCTGGGCAGCTGAAAGCCACAGTAAATGAAATCAGATTTACTGAGCTGTCAACAGTGAACCAGAACTGGGTTTCAGCAGCTTAACTAATTACTCAGATCTTCCAGGTTCACCATTAGGCATTAGACATTATTCATGTTATTAGCAGCTGAGCTAATTGCAGAATGACTGGCAACCATTTGATAGCTGAAAGGCTCCAAAATCCAGGCTCGCTAAGGCTCTGCTTGGTCATTGCTGCTGCTCTGCGACACAGCTGGGTGAAAGGAAACTCTGTTCAGACCCTCGGCCTTCCATCACCTCTGGCAGTGCAGACTGCAGTGACAGGCCTATCGCACAAAATGAACAGTTAATCAACAGTTTGATGTAAAAGCCTTTCACATAGAGGCTGCAGCAGTTGTTGCTTGGCAGATACTGGTGATGAGTAGCCATTGAGAACACGTCCTCTGGAAAGCCTATGCAGTGCAGTGTGAAATTACTTACAAAAATGAAAAATGAAGAAAGTTTGGTGTAACAGCTGTTTACTAGCTGTCTCCTTACAAAGCACCCTGTCCATAAATTTAAGCACTTTTGTACTTCAAAAGGACAAAAGAATTCCTCTTAACCTGCTTATTCTTGTAGGTTATTCAGCATTTACTGAAATATGAAACATTAATCACAGTGAAGTCTTAAGTGACAACAATTTCCCTTAAACACCCCCATTTGCTACGAGAGCCTTGTCTTCCTTACACTGATACTGATCACAGGCCCATAAAGTACATTCACATACAAACTGATGAACAAAGGTTTTTCCGCCTTATCTACAAATAGATGCATTTCCCTCATCAGAGTAACCTTGTTAGTTTGAATTAATTCACACCAAAAAAAATCCCAAACAAATCAGAAGTCACACAGAAATGCTTAGCATGTGGCTGTTTTAGTGCTTCATTCCAACACAAACTCATGCACTGTTGCATCCTACAGACATGGAGCTCTTCCAAAAGGTTTTATATGCAAGACACTTCTGTAGTGCTCTCAGCACATTTCTAGCTCCTCAATGTTAACTGAATTAATGCTGGAAAATCCTTATGTTCACACTCTAAAACCCCTTAGATAGCATTTCAGCATGAAGGCACTACTCTTAAGAGCTTAGCACAAGATCAGAGGGACTTCAATATGCTAGTCTGGGTTTTAGCATTGGCTGATCTCAGGCTGTTCACTCCCATGCCTCAGTTTACAAATTCGGAGGGCAGGAATTCTTACTCACCATGCAGAGGAGAAGGCAATGTTTAGGGAATGCTCTGAAATCCTCGGGCAGAAGGCACTTTATTAGTATAAGGCAGTTTTGTTCGTTTATTTGAAGATCTTACTGCATCCTTGGGGTGCTATTAAGACCATCAAATGCAAAACTAACAGGATGTGCAGAATCCCACACCAAGTCCTGCATGCCAACTCATGGCTCACGCAATTTACTTACAGCTATCTGGGTGTCTAGATCTTTAATTACATCAGCAACTGCTGTGGGCCCAGTGAACGGAGAAGCCATTTTCCGAAAGATTCCAGCAAGTCAGCAGTCAGCGTTAACCTACTCTCTCCTCCTCCTCTTCCATATAATTCTCATTCCTACAGGAATACCAGATATTTTGCATATCATCCGTTATATTGTAAGATCTAAACAGGATATGTTTTCACCAGCTGCCACACAAGAGCATGCCATGTCCTTACTACAGCACACAAGGGTATACTTGAGGGTATTAATACTATTTAAGTAGAGGTGGAAGCCCAGGGTACGCTGCTACAGAAGACAAGGCACCTCCTGGGATCCTGACACGGGAGCACAAGTTTGGCAAAACTCCATTTTTACGTCAGAAGACAGAGGGCTTCTTGGTACCAGCTGTGAGCACCGGTGTTCGGATTAACCCAGACCTTTGCAACAGCAGCTTTCTTCCACGGCAGCAATATGTCTCGTGGCCTCAGTTAACATCACCAACTCTCAGCTGATCTGCTCTAATTTGTTAAGCAGTGGTACTACTACAGCACAGTGCTACAACTGTAGTTAAAGCCTATATTAAAGCCAAACAAACCTGTCAGCCTGTTCGTCGGAGTGCTCGGGGTTCCCATTTCCATTAAGAAATGGCTAACAGACAATTTTCACCAACAATGTCACCCAAGTTTGCAAAGGACTGCGTGGTCTGGGTGTCTCTTTAGTATTAATGGAAAAAAAATTGGGAAAATTCTTGCTTTCCTTCACTTTAGTTATTATAAATGTCAGACAAAGCTCTCCCTTATGCTGCTAGAGGAAGTATGCCTTACAAGTGTTTACCCATATTAGCTAAAGATACAAAGTGAGTGAACAGGAAAGTCTTTTTTTTTCCTCCAAGATGTGCTTAGATGCTGAAAAGTAACTGAAACGTCCTTTCTCCTCAGCACACAGCTCCCAGCTTTGCATTTACTTCTGAAAAAACGATACCTGAAATCTAGTGAAATGAAAACCTAGTGAAATAAGAACTTCAAACATACAACTAAAACAGATTTTCTTCCAGCAGCTTGTTCTTCTCAAACACCACGTAAACAGGTCACCAGTCCAAAGACAACTCACATGGAATGGTAATTAGGGGATTGCTCAAAACGCAAAACACTTCAGGAGGCCTCTGAGAGCAGCCACAGACAAAGCAGTCGATAACATCCAAGGTCACCTATAGCAATTTGTAGTCAATAGCAGGCTCCAAGTTCTGAACACAGAAGCCAGTTCGACCAATCCTTCCAACTTTGACATAAAAAGCTAACTCTATGGCAGCTCTGTAACACATTTTTCATTTTTATTAACTACATCCACTGCCCTAACTTTGGGCTTAGAAACACAGACAAAAGCCCAGGACCAGGAACTACATGTTGCCCCAACTTCGTTGAACCTTTTGCTCCAGTTGAAATAAGAACTGTCACATCTCATTACAGGGGGGTCACGACTGTTTTTGAGCACAACTGGGCAAACGGTTTTGGAGCTTGTGTAGCAAAAATTGCATTTGGACCCTGCCCTAGCTGCGAAAGCTGGAAGGACCTTCAAGGGGTCCACCGAGGCTTGAGTGCTTCAGGTCCTGACTGTCAAACCGTCCTTTTCTGCCCCAAACTGAGCAGCCTTGTGGCAGCCACGGCGCCGCAGTGCAGGGGATGACAGACCCCCCCCCCCCCGGGCCGGTGCCAGGACACACGCGAGCAGAGCAGCCTCCTGCTCGCCTTTCGCCCCCTCAGATCCAACGTTTTTCCACCACAAGGTTAAATAACCCTCGCACAGCGAAAAACTCATGTTTTCTCGTGCAGTTCAGGCCGCTACCGGCGGCTCCGCGCCCCGCGCCGGGGCGGCGGGCGAGGCGGGGAAGGGTCCGGGCCGCCCCGGCAGTGGCACAGCCGCTGCCCCCGCCGCCAGCAGCCGCAGGGGCGGAGGGAAAGGGGGCGCCCCGCAGCCCCCGGTCCGCCCGCCCGCTCCTACCTCCCCATGACCCGCGGGCGGACCGAGGCGCCGCCGCCGGCTCCGCTCCCTCCGCCGCACAGACCCGAGCCCTTCCGGGGTCACTACCCCGCCGCCACCCGGAAGCACTTCCCGGCGCCGCCAACCAGCGGCTGCGCGTGCGCTCAACCGCTTCTGTTCCCCGCGCCCAACCCGTTAAGCTTCTGCGCATGCGTAGAGTGGTCCGCCTCGGGTGGGGCGGCGGTGCAGTGGGGCGGGCGCCCCAGCATGCCCCGCGCTATTTGCATAGAGCAGCGGCTGCGCCGCGGCGGGGAAACGGCGGCGTTTGGGGGTAAAATCCCGCGAAAATGACGCGGAAAATGGACGGGAAGAAGGAAGGAAGAAGCCCGGGGTGCAGGCGGAGCGCGGCCGGTCGGCGGCGGGCAGCGGGCCTCGCCGTGAGCTCGGCAGCACCCTGCCGCCTTGGGCCGGCGGCGGCGGCAGAGCGCAGCTTTAAAAAGGGCTTCTGCCGTGCGTGGCACGGGGGGGCCCCGCGGCCGCCCCCGCGGAATCGACATCAAGAGATTTCGGAAGCACAATTTTTGCGGCGGGGGCAGCCGGTAACCGCTTGTTCTGGCGCCCCGGTACCGGGTAACGACAGCAGAGAGCAGCGCGGGGGTGCGCGCGCGCGGCGCGTGTTCCCCGTGGGTGCGCGAGCGCCCCTCGGCCCGGACCCGCGTTAGCGCGCCCCGTGCGCGGGTCTGTGCGCGCCCGTCGCTGGCAGCCTGTATCTGCGCGGGCTCAGGGACAAGCCCGAGCCTGCGGGGATCTATAGGTGCCCGGGTCTGGGTCTATAGGATGCCCTGTAGGCGCCTTGTAAGCACTCGGGGCGGGCAGGCGTGCACCAGCACCATCGGCGTTCCCGCAGAAAATACAGCGCGCCGGGGGCCCTCGGCTTTGCTGCCTGCCCCCGAGCTCTGCTGCGGAGTGTAAAACGTCGCTGAGCGGCGGGGAGAGCCCCCCACCCGGGCGAAAGCGGGGCGCCGGGGAGCGTTCGGTGACGGCAAGCAGCGACGGAATGGTTTATCTACATGTATTATGTGTATTTAAATAGGCTTGCTTTGTAAAAACCTCCCTTTGAGAGCTTGGGGAAGGCCTATGGCCAAGGGCTCGGGCCGCCGGCAGCGCGGCCGGCAGCCCGGCAGGGCGAGAAGGGCCCCGCGCGGCGGCCGCGCTTTCCCCTTCGCCTTCTCCCCGCTGACAGGGCAGCTGCGTCCTCCGGCGCGGCGGAGGCCATCTCCCCCCCTGCGGCTTCACAAGGGTTCGTGGTACACGTGCGAGAGCGCACAGTCTGCGAGCTGGAAATGGGACCCCCGTGGAGAGGGCGCGGGTGCCCCGGCCACCGAGTCCCCGCCGGGGCTGGCAGTCCGCTCCGGCCGGGGGGGTGCACAGAGCCCGCCGGGCGCCTCCGCGGGCCGCGGGGCGGGCGAGTGGTACCGCGCCGAGCCGAGGCACCCGGAGCGGCTCGGGGTGCCGGCTGGCTCGGGCGCCTGCTCGCTGAACGGCGTGGCGTACTCGGGCTCGGGCGGCAGCGGCTCCGCGTACTCGTGGTGCTTCCCCGGCACATCGTAGTGGCTCGCGACCAGCGGCAGCGCGTAGCCTTCATCCGGGGGCGGCTTGAAGGTGGAGGGGCCCGTCTGGCCGCCGGGGCTCGCCTGCAGCATGTCCGGCTCGGCGTACTCTGCAAGGGGGCCGTCAGCGGCTGCTCGGGGCGCTGGCGCCGCCGTCCCATTCCCGCCGAGATGGGCACGCGGTGCCAGGCGGGGACCGGGCTCCCCGGGGCCCGGCTCCGGCGTCGCCGTTACCTGCCGAGGGGTCGGCGCCGAGGTCCGGCGGCGCGGGGAAGGAGGCCAGCGCGGAGCCGGCGGGCGGCAGGCTCGGCTCCGGTGTGGGGTGCCCTGAGCGGAGGAGAGGAGAAGCCCCCCAGGTGTCACCTGCCGCCTCCCAGGACGCTCGCGTCCCCGTGGGACGCCGCGGAGGAGAGCCGGCGCCCCGGCCGCGCGCCTTTACCTTCCGCCAGCCCGCAGTGCAGCTCGGCCGCGGGCTTCCTGCGAGGGCAGAGAGGGAAGTGGGGGGCGCGGGGCCGCCGGAGCAGCCACCGAGTCGCCCCGCGTCGCCCACCGCGCTCTCGGCCCCGGGCCGGGAGCGGGGTGGGACCCACCTTTTCCGGTGGCAGAGGAAAGCCAGCAGCAGGAGGCCGGAGCAGAGCAGCACGAAGCCGCCGACGAGCAGCATGACCAGCAGCGCGGAGCCTGCGCGAGGGAGGGCGGCGGGAGCGGAGAGCGGCGCCGGGCTCCGCCGGGGACCCCCCTCCCCTCCCCTCCGTGCACCCACCTGCCTTCTCTGGGTCCAGGGCGACGCCGGGCACGGGCGTGCGGGTGGCCAGGCTGCCGGGGGGGACGGGGACCTCCTTCGGGGCGCTGGGCGCTGCGGGGCAGAGCGGGCGCCGCGAGCGTGGTGCAAGGTGGCAGCTCCCGTGCAGGGACCCTCGTGTCCCCCCCCACCCCGCCCGCCGCCGCGGGCACCGAGGACTCACCGTAGGGCCGGGGCGCCCTCATCCGCGCCGGCTGGCAGCCCAGCAGGGCCACCTTCAAGGCGATGCGCTGGTGCCAGCGCTGGGGCGTGATGCGCACGTAGCGGGCCACCACGGGCGGGATGAAGGCGTTGGCGACCTCCTCGCGGCTGTCGGCGTTGCCTTCGAAGACCTGGCGGGGAGGAGGAGGCGGCGGCGGAGGACGGGCAGCGCCGCGGCACCCCCGGGCGCCCGCCCGGCCTCTCGCTCCGCGCCCGCCGGCCGCCCACCTTGTCCTCCTGCCCGCCGCTGCCCTTGTAGGTTCTCCAGTTCTTCCCGTCCCGGCTGGAGGAGACCCGGTAGGACTCCACGTAGTAGTCGTACTCCTCCGAAGATCCCTTGGTGATAATCCCTGTCGGGGGGCCGTGGGCTCAGAGCCGGGGGCAGCGACCAGCCCGGCGGAGCCGATAACCTCCGGCGCCGGCTCCCGGCCCGCGTTCCTCCCTCCTCCGGCCTTACAATGTCCCCATTTTCCTCGCCGCAATTAGCAGGCGTGTTCGGGGCCGGCCGCACAAAGCGCCCGTTTTCGGCGGGCTCCGGCCGAACAAAAGGCGCTTGCTGGCGCCGGATGCAAGAGCATAACATTAACGTGTCCGTCGTGGAGCCGGAGGGCGGCGAGCGGGGGCGAAAGCAGGGAGGAAAAGAGCAGAGGACAGAGGGAGGCGGAGGGGGGAGGAGGGCAGCTGCTGGGGCCGCATCCCAGTTTGCACCAGTATAAGAGCAGTGGGGGAAGAGGGGCGCTGGGATGGGGCAGCTGGGGCGAAGCTCCGCTGACCTGTGACGTTCCTGCGGGCGCCCAGGTCCAGCTCCAGCCAGGCGGCCTCGGAGCCCGGAGCGGCGGCCCAGGAGCGGCCGGCGGCGCCGAGCTCGGCCCGCTCGGCCGTCCAGGCGCGGAGCTGCCCCAGCGCGTCCACCTCGTGCCAGGAGGACGAGGCGTTGAAGGCGGCCACGGCGAGGGCATCGCCGCAGGCTGCGGCGGGAGGGAGGCGTCAGCGGAGGGTTTCGGCAGCCAAAGCCGCGGCCGGCTTTCCGGGGAAAGGGGGAAGAAATACCTCGGTGGAACACGAGCCGCTTCTCGGAGAGGGAGCCCCTGCGGGAGCGAAAGCGCCGGGAGCGTCGCCGGGACGGCGCCGAGACCGGCAAAGCCGGGCTTGGAGGGGAGGAAGGGGGGGGGGGATGCCCCGACGCGGAGCGGCGCCAGCCCCTCGCCCACCTTTTGGAGCGGAGCCCGTTGGCGAAGGCTGCCTCGTAGAGCGTGACGCCCTTCTCCCGCGTCACGGCCACCTGCCCGCCCAGCTCGTCGGCGATCGCCCCGGCGTGCACGGCCGCCTTGCACAGCACCGAGGTCTGCGGGCGCGCGGTGAGCCGCCCGCCGCACCCACGGACGCCCCGAGCTTCCCCCCCCCCGCCCCTCCAGCCGGGACGGAGGTGACGAGCGGCCCGGCACCTCCGGGTGCCCCCCCGGCGGGCAGAGCTGGCACTCACGTCTCGGTAGCCTTGGTGCACGTTGCCCCAGATGTCCCCGGCGATGCCCTTGCAGCCGGCGGGGCAGTACACGCTGCAACACACGGCCGGGGGCGCTCAGAGCCGGCGCCGCCGCGCCGCTCATCCGCCTGCTTTTGCTCTCCCCCAGCCCCTCTCCACCCCCCCCCCAGCAAGCCCCAGTCTCCGGGATGGGGATGGGGACCGATGGGGTCCTGATGGGGGTCTCGCAGCGATGCCCCAGCCGGGACCGGTTGCGAATCCAGGCGGGACAGAAACCAGCCTCCCCGCTCGGCCCGGACACCTCCCCGAGCGGTTCGCGTGGCACCCCGCGGGGCCCGGCACCCTCGGTGCGCGGGGACGGGCGCTCACCTGATGTGCTCCTGCGCGTAGTGGGTGCCTTTCACCAAGCAGGAGACCAGGTCTGCAAGGCAGGGACGCCCCCGAGGGTGAGGGGCCGTGCGGGACCCCTGCCTGCACCCGGCTCTGCCCCGGGGAGCCCCGGCCCCACAATGTTCCCAAATAAGACCATGCTCCGGATGGTGGTTGCCCTGAGGGTCCCGGCACCCCTGGGGGGTCCCAGAATCCCTGGGGGGGGGTCCTGGCATCCCTGAAGGTCCCAGTACCCCTGGGGGTCCCAGCACCCCTGGGGGTCCTGGCATCCCTGGGGGGGGGGGGGTCCAAACACCCCTGGGAGTCCCAGCACCCCTGGGAGGGGGGGGGGGGTCCCGGCACCCCCGAGGGTCCCGGCTGCCCCGTATCTGGGGTTAGTCCCGGAGAGCTGGGCTGGCCGGAGCCGCTGCGCCCGCTGCGGGATTGCTCCCGCGCCGCGGTCCCTCCAGCCCCACTGCCCCCATCGCCCGGGGCTGCCGGTCCCCGTCCTCCCCACCGCCTCTCCGAGGCTCTGCCGTGTCCCCGAGCTCCTTCGTGCCCCCCACCCCTCCAGGGAGGAAAATCCCGGGTGTTCAGGGAGCGCGGGGCGATGGGAGCCCGCCCTGGGGGGCGTCCCGCCGGCGGGTGCCGCTGCCCCTCACCTGGGTGCTGGGAGGTGGCGTAGGAGAGCAGGAGGCCCCGTCCGGAGCGGTGGCTGGTGCTGTTGAACAGGACCGTCACGGCGCTGGCGTTGGTCACCAGGAGCGGGGCCGCGGGACCGGCGTTCCTGCAGTAGGGCCCTGCCGGGCCGCGGGGCACCGGGCAGCTCAGGCACCCACAGAGCCCGCGGCACAGCGTCCCCGACCCTCCCTGCCTCCCCCCGTCCCCCCCTTCGCAGGAGCCGCGGAAGCTGCCTCCTAAATCCATCGGCACAGCGATCCGTTTAATCCAAATTAATTTGCGGTCTCCATCTCCCTGATTAACACTAGAGCTTAGCAGGCCAACGAGGCGGGGGGGAGGTTTGGGGACATCGCTGATCCCCAGTGGGAGCAAGAAGTGGCCCTGGCTCTGCATCACGCCCATCACCGTGGCCTCTTGGCATGTGGATACGGCACTGTCGGAAGCAGGGCCGCATCCAGCCGGGAGAGCGCAGCCAGCTGCCGCCGCGGCGCAGCCCGCGCCAGACGCTGCCGCACGACTGACGTCTCCGGTACGTGCCGCCGCCGGCTCCGGAGAGCCGTGGCCGGGGCGGCCGAGCGCCCTGCTCCTTCCCGCGGCGCCCCGGTGGGAGAGGCAAAGGGACGAGCAGGGAAACGGGGCGCCAGCGCCCACGGCAGAAAAGGGGTCTCCGGGCTTTGGGGAGCAGGGAGGTGGGGATGAACCTGTCCCCGAGGCCGGGCGAGAGAGGATGGGGACGGAGCCGGGACGGAGCCGGGATGGAGCCGGGACGGAGACCTCCGTGCCGCCCCCACGGATGGAGGAGAGGGCAGCAAAGCCCGGAGAACAGGGTGGGAAAATAATTAAATAAATAAATCGCGGCCGCTGGGAACGGCGGCTGACTGGAACTGGCTCTTTTCCACCGCGACGTCCGCGGCGGTGCCGAGGGAGACGCTGGCCGCGTTCCCGGCACGGACCCCCCCCCACCGCCCCCGCCCCGGCGGAGCACAAAGCGGCCCTCTCTCCCGGGCCCGCGCTCCACCCCCCGCGCCGCGGCGGCGCCCGCCCCGGCCCCCCGCCACCGCCGGGGTCCCCCCCCCCCCGCATCCGCTCTGCCTCCTGGCAAACCCCTCCGGATGCTCGTCCCGTCTCTCCGGGAAAATCCCGGGAGCGTTCGGGCAGCCCCCGAGTTACTTCATCGGCGGCTGCACGTTCCCATCCGCCCCCCCGGTTCATGATCCCCCCCCCCTCCAGGGATGCTATCGGCTAAAAAGCCGGATTTTCCCGATCTCCTCCTTAGCCGGCGCTTTACGTAACGTGCTCCCGCGCAGCCGGAGCCCCTCGGCTGCCTCGGTTTCCCCCCGGGAGCCTCCGCGACGGCCCTACCGTAGGCGGCGCCGGCGTCGGCGAGCAGCCGCAGGGAGCCGGCCGCGCAGCCCTCCGACGGCTCCAGGTCCACGTCGCCGAAGGCCAGGACGAGCGAGGCGCCCGGCGGCGCCCGCAGCCGCCACCGGCAGCCCGTGTGGTTGGGGTAGGTGCCCGGGTAGTTTTTGGAGCTCAGCGTCCCGCCGCGGGGCGTCAGCACGGTGTGGCCGCAGCCGTCCCCTGCGGAGAGAGGCGAACGGGCTCAGCGGGATCCGATCCCAGCCGCGCCGTGGGATGCAGCTTCCCCGGACCCGGCGACGAGCAGCTTCGCTCGCGCCGTGCCTCGGTTTTACCCGCTCGGGGAAACGGGGCTGGGAAAAGCCCCTGGCACCTGGAGCAACTCCACGTGTTCCCCTACTGCAACAAAAAAAAAAAAAAAAGAAAAGAAAAGAAAAAAGAAAGAAAGAAAGAAAGAAAAAGAAAGAAAAAGAAAAACCACCGTTGGGGCTTCGTCGCTGGCGATTCCCGGAGGAAACGGCACCGAGAGGCTCCCGCGAGCCCCTGGCCGCAGCCTGCCAGCGCCCGGCACCACGGCGGCTTTTCTCCAGGCTCGCTGCCTCCAGGCACGTCCCAAAAAAGCCGATTGGAAAGCGCCGGGCGCTGGGCACCGGCGGGGATTTCTTGCTGGATCTGATTAACTGAACTTAGCAACCCTGCCCCGAAAGAGAAGCTGCAGAAAGCGGCGGCCGCCAGAGCCAAACCTCCGGCTGCGGGCCTGCGTGCCGGCCGCGGTTCGGCATCCGAGCAGCCCCCCCGCCCCCCCCAGCCCTCCCGCGGCCGGAAAGAAAAGTCATTGAAGGGCGACGCTTCGCGCCGCCCGCCCCTGCCTTGGCTCCCCGCGCCGTCTCCGGGAGACAGCGCGAGGGGAAAAAAGAGAAACCCAGCAGTGGAAAAACTTGCAGGGAAAGCGGAGGAGTGGGGGGAGCCGGAGGCGGAAGATCCCGGCCCCCCGCGCCGCTCGCTCCTCGCCGGCAGCCAAACCGGGAGGCTCGGTGCGACGGCAGGAGGTCGGAGCCCACGGGGGGGGGGGGGGGGGGGGGAACCGAGGCAGGGGAGGCTGCAGCGGCAGCCCGGGCTCGCCGCGTCGGCCGCCGCGGGCTACGGGCACCGGGGATCCCCGCCCCGGGCGGCCGGGTAAATCCACCCCCACGCGGGACTCGGGGGCTGAGTTTCCCCCCCCCTACACCCCCCAGATGGGATTTGCGGGAGGGTTTAATCAAGACGGGGGGATCCTGGTTTAATCTGCTTGGCGGAGGGCCCGGGGTGGAGGCAGGAAACCCCCCCCCCCCAATCCTGGGAACTGACACCCTGGAGAGAAACACCCCAAGCTGCCGCCGGCGCGTGCCGGCGATAGGCCAAGAGCCGCACGCGCCCCAGGGACTCCGCTCCCGGCCCGCGCCGCCCGTCGAGATGCTATCGAGCGGCCGATAACCGCAGAGCGAAAACCGAGACTGCGTTTCGCACCCGACGCCCGGGGAACCCGCTCGATTAATTGACTCCCACGCTCCAGGGGCGGCCGTAAGGGGAGCCAGGAGGATGCCACCCGCCGCCAGCAGGCTCCTGCCCTGCCCGACCGCCCGGCGTTGCTATTCCCGGGGCTCCTCCGACAGGCAAAGGGCTTCGGAGGGGCAGAAACCCTTTTCCTCCTATTTCTATGCCTGGCTGCCCAGCGTGGGCACAGACCCATCTCTGCTCCAAGCCCCCTGCTGAAAACAGGGCTGAGATCCACCGTCAGCTCCCGAGCCGGTGGCTCGGAGTCTCGTCCCTTCTCCAAGGATGGGGCTCCCCCGTCACCCCGCACGTGAAAACCGTTCCCTCGCACCCAGCTGGAACGTCCCTTCCCGCCGCGTGATGCCCGCTCCTCCAAGGGGAGCCTGGCTCCGGCCCTTCCCACCGCCAGCACGCTCCGGGTTGGGGGTGAGAGGGACATCAGCCCCCAAATCCGCCTGCTCCGGATGTCCCGGTTCAGGCGAGGATGGGACACATCCTGCTGGAAACGGCAAATGCAGTGCTGGGGGGATTTTGGAGGAGGGGTTGTCTCGCTCGGCACCTCGCGCGGCCCTGCGGAGAGGCATCCGCGTGAACCGCGTTTGGGAGATTCCTGCCCGAGATTTGTTTGTTTTCTCACAGGATGTGGGAAAGACAAAACAGAGCAGATGCTGCGGGAAAAGCCCAGCGTGCCGGCACACTCCGCCTCCGCAGGAGGCAGCCGCGCCGCGGGCCCCGGCCCAGCGCCGCGCTTCCCGCCGCGCACCGCTGCCGCCGCTTAACCCTCAAAGCCACTGCTGGATTCGGGCGGAAAAACTGCAAGGAAAAGTCTCCTGGCTGCCCTCAACAGACACTGTTCAGCAGAGCAGCTTGTCCCAAAAACACAGCTGGAGAATGCAGCGTTGTTCCCCGTACATTAGTCCCGGCCCTGTGACTCAGTTTCCCCTTGCCAAAAAACACAGTGGTGCTTTTGCTTTCCCCCGTCCAAGCCTCCTTGCTCTGGGACAAGCTTGGAAATGAGAAACCCCCGGGAAGCACAAGCCCCGGGCTCGTGGGTGACCCTCCCATGTCTTCTGGGCGAGATTTGGCTGAACATCCCCAGCGTCGCACTGGGCTTGTTCCATTCCCAACTCCAGCCTGGCCAGCGGTGCAAATCTTGCACGAACCCAAGCTCCCAGGAGGTCGCCTGGATGGGCGGCGGGGGAAGAGGGCTTGCACAAATCTCTGCAGACGGAGCCCGCTGCAAGATTTATCCAGCTGTTAACCCTAAGCTGCAGCAATCCGGTGCAGACTCAGGCCTGCGGAGATCCCAGCTTCCCTAGCAGAGCCTGCAGACCCAGCCGTGCCGCCCCGGGGCGCTGCGGCCAGGATGGAGCCGACCCCAGGACGGGGTATCCATGGGCAAGGCCGGCACCAGGTGTCTGGAGTCCGTCCGGGACCATGGGAGCAGCCGCAGGGGCCGGGGTCGCTGCCCGGGACGGATGGCAGGAAAGTGGCCGGGCCAGCTACGCCTTCGTTTCCTTCCCGGTGGCCGTTTCCAGCCCTCCATCACCATTTCCCGGTTTCCCTGCCAGTTTCCTTTGGGAACATCGTCCTGTAGCCCTGGGGCAGTGTCTTGGTGGCTGTCGGAGCACCCAGTGGCGATGTCCCGCTGCCCCCCATGCTGCCACTGTGGGGAAGGGGGCTTTGGGGCACACGTCCTTGCTCCTCCCTTCTCCCAGCTCTGCTCGAAACCTGCAGGAAGGGGGATCTGGGACAAGCATGGGACATGTCCCGCCCCATCCCCTCCTGGGGGCACACAGCAGGGAGGTGGCACCGGGATGCGGCTGGACAGGGCACGAGGCCAGTACCCCCGAGCAGGGGGGCACGCTGGCACTGGGGCTGGAGCAGGATATGGGTGCTGGAGCTGGGGGACAGTGGGGAGCCCGGGCTGGCCCAGTCCTGGGGCCAGGCGGGATGAGAGGAGGGTAGGGGTGCCGGAGGCAATGGGAGCCTGTCCCCATCCGGTAGTGGGGTGGGGGACAGCAGGGACCCCATCCTGGCATGGTACCTGGGACAGCGGGGAGCCCATCCCGAGCCGATCCCGATCTGGGGACAGTGGGGACTCTGGGGGCGATCCCTACCCGGGGACAGCAGGGAGCCCGTCCCGGGGCGATCCCGATCCGGGGACAGTGGGGAATCCCGGGGCGATCCCGATCCGGGGACAGAGGGGAGCCCGTCCCGGGGCGATCCCGATCCGGGGACAGTGGGGAATCTCGGAGCGATCCCGATCCGGGCGCAGCGGGCAGCGGCCCCGGCGCGGTCGCTGCGCGGCGCACGGCCCATCCCGGAGGAAAGGCCGAGGGAAGCGCGGACCCGCTGGGTGCCCGTCGGGGCTCCCGCGGCCGGTGTCGCGGGGCAGGGGCAGGCGGTCCCGACGCCCGCAAGCTGCACTCACCGTCCTGGCCGCCGGCCGGCCGCAGCCCCAGCGGGCCCAGCAGGAGGCAGCGGCGGAGCAGCGCCAGCGCCAGCGCCCCCGCCGCCCCGCCGGCCGCCCGCATCCTCCCGCCGCCGCCGCCGCCGCCGCCGCCGCCGCCGCCGCGCCCGCCGCGCCGCGCCCGCCCCCGCCCGCCCCGTCGCGCCCATTGGCTGCCCGCGCCCAGCCCTGCGCCGCCATTGGCCCGCCGCGCTGTCAGTCAGCTGCCGCTGGCCCGCAGGGGGCCCGGAGTGCCCGGTTATGGAAGGGGCGGTGGGGCCGGGGCACGGGGGGCTCCGGGGGGCCGGACCGGGCCGGGACACGGCGGTCCGGGGAGCCCTGGGGGTCCCGAGGGCATCGGGCCGGGCCGGGGGTCCCGGGAGTGCCTGCCTGGGCCGGGTCCCGGGGAAAGCTTGGGGTGCTCGGGGCTTGGGGACACGGACCCACCGAGACACGGTTGGGGAGAGATCCCACCTTGCCTGTTTTGGGGACATGGGGCGAGGTAGGGGACAGACCCCACCGTGGTCCCCCGGCTCAGACCCGGGGCGCAGACCCCCAGGGTCCCCTCGCTCGGGGCCTGGGGAAACGTATTGCCCAGGGCGGGCTCGGGATAGATCACCCCAAGTCCCCTCGCTCGGCCCCGGGGACGCGGAGTCCTCGGGGCACAGCTGCGAGTGTCCCGTCCCCCTTCTGCACCCCCCACCCCGAGCCACCCAGGCGGGGGCAGAACCCCCCTGTGCCCCCCGGCCCGTCGCTCGTGTGTCCCAGCGGAGCCGTCGCCAGCCCCGTCCGAGCCCAGCCCCTCTGCAGAGCCCGGGGGGGCTGCGGCATCGTCGACCCGCACAGGGACCCTAGAGATTGTGGCCCCCGGTGACATCTGTCACCGTCCCCATCTCCCAGCGCCGCCACGTGGTAGCGAGTTTTCCCAGGACGTGGATTTCTGCTCGTGCCGGGGTTTTTGCACGCTTCCTCGGCTCGGGAGGCGGCAGCTGCAGCGCCAGCCCGACGCGTGCCGGGGACTCGCCAGCGCGGCCTCCGGAAGGGAGAAGCAGTTGCCAAGCTGGCGGCAGATGAGGGATCTGCATCCCAAACCAAAAAAAACTCAAGGCTCTGCGACAGGAAACAAATTTTAACAAACTTGAGCACAAAAAACCCTACAACAAGGCATCTCTTTCTGCCTCCTGGGTGCCAGCCCTGCTAGACGACGGCTCTGGGGTGCTGCGTTGTGCTCGGGGCTTCAGCCGAACATCACCGCGCCAAGCGCTCGCCGCGCAGCCGGCAAAGCCGTGGCAAGGCAATGGCTGCCCAAACCCCCGGGTGCTGGTGTGGCCCCAAACCGGTGTGGGAGGAAGGGGCAGGTGGGGACCGCGGGGGCTCTGTGGCCGGGGACAGCGGCTGGGCGCTGCTGGCCGCGTGTGCAGCGGCACCGGGGCTGGCGCCCCCCGCGCAGGGGCTGGAGCGGAGCCCGGCCCTGCCAGCCGGCAGAGACGCCTCGTCCGCTCCCTCTCTGACACGGGCCCGTGTCGCGGGCGCATCGGCGCCGGCGCTCGCGGGTCACAGTGGCCTCGGCGGTGGTGTCGGGCGCTCGCGGCCGGGCGCCGCAGTCCTCGGGCGACCGAGGAGGTGGGAGGTGGCGCGTGGAGCTGCTCGGTGGTTTGACCGCGAGAACGAGCAGCACTTTCGCACCTCCCGTTCCTCCTGCGGCTTCGGGCGCCCAGCGTGGGCGGCTGCGAGCCCCCGCCGTAGCCATGCTTCGGAGGGACGGCAGGAGGAACGACCCCCCCAAGCGCGTGCGCTTCCAGCTGCCCGAGAGGCACTGGCGGGAGGAGCTGGAGCTGGAGCGGCAGGCGGCCGCCGCTGCCCTTGGGGACGCGGAGGACGCCTGGAGCTCTGCCGCGCTGCCGTGGGGGGAGCGCAGCCCGGAGGGCGAGCGCGGGCTGCCGCGCGCGGGGCCGGCTCGCGGGGCCGGGAGGACCTGGCTGCGGGCCGTGAGGTTCCGCCTCCGGGCGCTGGGCAGATCCTGCGCGGGTGAGGAAGCGCCGCGAGCCGCCGGCGCCCCGGGCGGGGAGGCAGCTCCCTGCCCCGGCAGCCCCCCGAGCCTCAGGAGCAAGCGGGGCTCGTGCCGCGGCAGGCGGGCGCCGGCGCTCACGCCTGGGGCTCGGCCCTTCCTTGCAGTGCCGGCTTTGCGCTCCGGCAAGAGGCTCTTGCGGAGGCCCCGGGCGCCCGCGGAGACGCTCGCTGCCACGGGCGTCGAGGAGGAGCGAGGGGAGCGCGGCACCGTCGCCTCCAGCCCGGCCAGCGCCCAGGACCCGGTGAGCCAGGGCAGCGCCCGGCGCGCAGCTCTCGGGACTCCCGCGCCTGCCGCCGAGCCGCCGAGCCCGGGGCGCAGGGTCCCGACCCCTCCTGCCGCAGCGGGGGCTGCGCCCGGCGCGCGCCGAGCACCAGCGCGGCGCCTCCAGCAGCCCTGCGCCGCCTTCGCCCTCCCCGCCCAGGGCCCCCGGCCTCCCCCGGGGTCCCGTCCCCCCGCAGCTCCCCCCGCCCCGCTGAGCCGGTCTCTTCCCCACCCTTGTCCCCAAAGCTCGAGCAGAGCCTCGACGCCGGCGTCCCCAGCGCTGAGGAAGGGCAGATCCCTTCGGGCGGAGATGACTCCGGGATGGGTAAGCCCCTGGGTGCCGGGGTGCCCGGGGAGCAGGGCTGGCGGGACGGGGACGTGCCGGGCTCGCGCTGGGCCGAGCGCAGCTGCCGGCTGCAAAGGGCGTCTCGTCCCGGCGACGCCAGGAGAGCTGGGGGAGCCGGGAGGGATTTGCAAGGAGGCGTTTGGCGCGTGCTGGCGAGGCAGCCCGCGGGCAGGGCAGTCGGGGGCGGGAAGCGCCGCGGGGCCCCCGCGAGGTTCACCCGCCCGGCCCGCTGCTGCTGTTTGCCTGGCTGCTCCAGCAGCTCAGGACACGTGTGGCTCCTGGGCGGCGCAGGCTGGGTAACGGGCGTGCTTGGCGGGAGCAGCGCTCGGTCACTCTCTTCTCTTCCCCCTTCGTCCCCCTCGTGCCCGTGTCGCAGAACAACCTCCAGCAGCGGAAGAGCAGCCCCCGGCGCCCCGCTGCGACGAGGTTGTAGATGCGGCCGTCACGTACATCTCCAAGTACGTGAAGGACCTGGCCGCCTACATGGAGGAAGCCATCTGCCAGGGTAGGCAGGCAAGGGCGGAGGGTGAGGTCTGGCGCCCAGCGGGAGCGGGCTGGGCGCCGGGGGCTGCTGGGGGGCAGAGGGGCGGCAGGGGCAGGGGTCAGTGTGTGTGCCCCCGCGAGCGGTCCTGCACGGGGTTGTCGCGGGGAGCCCAACAGCAGGGAAGTCCTGCTGGCTTTGGAGCTCTCTTTTCACCTCTGCCCTTTTCCTTCCAGAAATGGAGCTCGCCAAGGAGCTCCAGGCCTTTGGCAGATCCTTCAGGAAGATCTCCGTCCCAGGGGTGAGCTGGTGGGGATGGGGAGCCCCCAAGCTCGTCCCACAAAGCCCGGCGCCCTGGGTGCTGGGCTCCCCTGCCCGCTGCCTGCCGGGGCTCGGCCCCGGCAGCTCCCGCAGGCCCCGCGGCGCCTGCCGGCCCTCTCCTCGCAGCCTGGCGCTCCGCGGGCCCAGCCAGGCTGGCCTCGACGGGAGCGGGCAGCCGGCCGAGGCTCCCGCTCTTCCCTCGCCTTCAAGGAGGTACGTGCTGGGTCTCGCTAGGTCGCGGTCAGGCCCACCAGCATGCTTTCTCCTTTCTCAGCCGTCTGGGCCAGCCCTGGAGACTCCTGCGCCGTCCCAGCAGGAGGACGTGGCTCTGCAGGAAGGCCCCCGAGACGAGGAGCGGCCAAAGCAGAGCCTCGAGGTGGGAGAGCCGCCCAAGGCAGACTGTCGCCCCGGCACCCGCACGGGGATGCTGCCGCACACGCGCGTGCGGGCGCAGCCCTCGCCCAGACGGCGGGGTGCAGAGCGGCGCCGGTCAGCCGCAGGGCAGTGCCGGCCATCGCCCTGCTCCCCGGCAGCCTCCTGCTCCCGCTCCAGCTCTCGAGCTCTTCCTCTCTCCCTCTTCAGGCCCTGGGACAAACGCTGCTCATCAACCAGCAGCTGCTGGAGAAGATGGAGCAGCAGTGGCGGGAGGCCGAAAGGCAGCTGGTAAAGAAGGGGGACTCTCCGTGTGTGCTGGCTGGGGGCTCCCCGAGCCAGCCCCAGGGCTCCCGCTCACGCAGGCGGCCTTGCAGCTCCGTCCCCTTGCTCTTCCCCTGGGGCCGGGAGCAGCGCTGCGGGAGAAAAGAGCCCTGGGCAAGCCCGTCCTCGGGAGAGGGTCCCTCCAACCCAGAGCTCGGAGCTCGGCCCTTCCTATTTGGCCTTGCTCTTCCCGCTGAATCCGCACTCAGCCTGCCTCCCTCTCCTGCTCTGGTAGCAAAAGGAAAAGGCCGAGCTCTGCTGGCTGCCCTGCTCTGAGGATGTGGGAGAGGAAGGGCAGGAAGAGCCGGCGGAGGAAGAGGAGCCGGGTGCCCGCAGCACTGCCCGGCGCGAAGGCTGGCGCAGCTGGAGGAGGGAGCTGAGGCGATGGTGAGAGCAGAGCTGCCCTGGCCGGGGCCGCGCAGGGAGCCCGCTCGGGGCTGCGCTGAGCCTGCGTAGGGGCGCGCAGGACCTTTCTGCTGGCGCTCTGGCGGGAGGGAGAGCTGTCTGCTGCTGGCTGCGGGTGCCCGGGGCAGATGCCCAGGTGCCTGCAATGCAGGGTGCCGGCTGGGAGGGAGCCCAGACACTTGGGTGCGTGGGCAGAGAGTTCATCCTTGCGCCCTCTGAGCTCTTTTCCTTTCTTCCTCTCCCTTCCTGCAGCTTGGAGACCCAATGGCAGCTGCTGCAGCAGCCAGAAGGCCTGATGCTTTACGCCAGGTGGCTGCAGATAACAAATTAATGAAGAGCATCACCTTTCCGAAGTGCTACGCGTGCAGCCGAGAGGTATTCTTCTGGGGAATCAGGGGCAAAGACAGAAGTCAGGAGCCGGCTTAGTAGGGGCAACAGAGGGAGACGATGCCCCGCGAGCAGGGCGGCCCCGCCGCTGCCCTGGCATGGGGGTGCCCCCTTCTCCCTCTCCCCTGCTCTGGCATAGCCTCAGCTGTGAGCCCTGCGCACTGCAGCGCGGGATTGTGGCAGGGAAAGGTTGCACCTCTGAGGTGCGAAGGCCCTTTCTGAGACCCAGGCAAGCACTCACACGTGCAGACTTGTGAGCAAGAACGGGAGTCCCGGGAAGCACCAGCCTGGGAAGCTGCTGACGTGCTTTGGGGCAGGTCTTCCTCAGCCCTAGCGTGCACCCAGGAGGGGCCCTCACTCCGACACTGCTTTAATCCTCATGGGGCTCTCTCTCTCTTCCTTCTTCCTAGTCTCTTCACTTGCCAGACTGGGGCGAGGTGAGCTGGGCTGGACCTGAGATCACGCTCAGGTTCAGCGGGGAGTCCAGACCACCGGGCAGGTTCAGCGGAGAAAAACAGAGCAGGAAGAGTCTGGTGCTTCTGCCCGTGCGGACGCAGCCATCGTCCCAAGGACCGCCATCCGCGCCCGCCGGTGCCGCACGCCAAGACCAACGCGACGTCTCGGCTCTGCTGGACCCCTTCGGACTGCCCAGCACCGAGCCCGGCCGGGAGCGCTCCGTGCCGCGCCGGGGACCGGACGACGACCCCGTCTGTGCGTCCGCGGGGGAAAGAAGGGCGCAGAGCGCCCCGCGCCCCCGGGCACCTGCTCCCGCCTGAGCTGCTGCCCCGCGTCTCCCTCGCCGGCACCGGGCCGGCACCAATAAACACATGTTGTTCGTTCACCTCGTCCCAGCTCGGTCTGTCCTCGTGCGACGCCGCCGCGGCGCAGCCGGGCCGCAAAACCCCCCGCTGCGGGACCCCCCGCGTGGGGCCTGCACCCACCCCACACACAGCCCCCGTTATGCCACCCGAGGCCCGGCCCGGTGGCCCCACGCAGCTCCGTGGACACCCCACGCGGGGCGGCCCTTCCGCCGCCCACCCGCAGGGGGCAGCGCGGCGCCGCGCGCAGGCCTCGACCGCGGCAAAGCGGCGGCGGCGCCTTTAAGGCAGGCGGCGGCCGGAAGTGCTGGCGGCCGAGGCCAGCGCCGCTACTGCGCATGCTCCCTCCTGCCCGGCCCGTTTCCCCCCCCGCCCCCCCCTCCCCCTTCGCTCAGCCCCCGGACTCGGCCGCTCGGCGACGGTAAGGGCCGGCCGGCGCCGCGCTACGGGAGCCGGGAGGGGCCAGGCGGCGCCGCGGCGCGGCGCGCGGGCGGGGCGGGGCGGGGCGGGCAGGGGGGCCCGGCCCGGCCCGCGAGGGGAGGGGGCGCCCCAGCGCGCGCCGCCGTACGTGCCGCCGCCGCCGCGAGGGCGGGCGTCGCGCGCCGCTGGGAGGGGGGGGTAGAGGCGGGGGAGGGGAGGGGGGGGGAAGGCCGAGCCGCTGCGTCCGCCCGCGGCGTTGGGGGGGGGGGAGGGGAGGCCCCGCCCCTCCCCCGGGCAGCCCCGCCCTTGGTCTCCCGCGGGGGGGGGGGCTCCGCGCGCCGGCGGGGGGGGGGGGGGGGGGCGCGCTCCTTCCCCCCCCCACTCCGCCGTGACCCTTGACCTTCGGGCTCCTTGAGGGTGGGGGGGGGCGCGGTGCCCCCCTTGGCCCCTCGCCGTTTGCGGGGCGACCTTTGCTCCCGCCGCGCTGACCTCTGACCCCGCGCCGCTCTAGCGGGGAAGGGGCCCGCGGTGGCCGGAGACCCCCGTGGTGGGGGGGGTGGGGGCCGTGCCCCCCACCTCCACCGCGCCCCCCAGCCCCCCTTCCCTGGGGGCCCGGCCGCCGCCGCCGGAGGCCTCGGCGCTGCGGGAGGGGCCTTCCGCGGGCAGGGCCGGCCGCGGAGCCTGCGGTGGGCGCAGGGCACCCCCGGGGCGCCCCCCACCCGCCCGTAGGCTATGGGGGCGCAGCGCTGAGCCCCCCCGCCGCCGCTGCCGGCCCCCTCCCGCGGGGAGCAGCCCCGGCGCTTGGCCTCCGCCAGGGCCCTGGGTGGCGCGGAGGCGTCGTCGCCCCCCCCCCACCCCCCCAGCGCGGCCCTCCGCCGCCCCATCTCCGTGGGGACGCGGGCCCCGGCCCTGCCCGGGCCGGGACGGGTCCGGCTGTGCTGGAGTGACTCATGCGCGGGGGTTCGCTGTCTGCCGGGCAGCGAGCCCCATCCCTGCTGGCACCGGGCGGAAATCCGGAGGAAGCGCCGCCGCGTCGCCGTGGCTGTGAGAGCCGCCTCGGGGGGCGGTGGGGGGGGGTCCTGCCCACCGGCGGCCGTGGGGCCCGGAGCCCCCCTGCGCTGCGTGGCGGCCCAGCCCCGCGGGAGTAAAGCCCGGCTGAGGACAGAGGTGAAGTGACCCGCTGGGAGGATCCTGGCATCTCCGGGAGCCGCCGGCGGGGCGGGGGCGTCCCCAGGAGCCTGGCCCGCGCACGCCTCGTCCTCGCTTTTTCCCCAAACGCCGTCCTCGTCCTCGTGCAGGGCGGGAGCGTCCCCTGGAGCAGGGGCGCCGTTCGCCGCTCCTTCCCGTGCGGCCGCCTCAGTAAGCCGTGCCTCCCGCTCAGGCTCGGCCCGAGCCGGGCTCGAGCTCAGGCCGTCGTTCCTCCGCAAGAGGCCGCGGTGGGAGCTCGGCCACCGAGAAACCCCGCCGGCGAGCAGCCTCGAACGCGGCCGCAGCAGCCCCAGCTGCGTCGCCCCTGCAGAGAGGGACAATTAATGGCGCGTGCGGAGACCGTTCCAGATGTCGGGAGGGTCTGAGGAAAAGGCGTCTCCCAACGCGCGGGCTTGGAGGTGCAGAGAATTGGGCGTTGTGTGAAGGTGGATGAGGACAAAACTTGGGAGGGTTTTAAAACCCAAGAGCATAATCTTGAACTGCGCTTGGAACATGCGACTGAATTATGTAATTTGTTTTTCCTCTTCCCACACTTTTCATTCCCCCAGTAACAAAATCACCTTGATGCTTCGCTGTGTAGCGTTAGGAAGCGGTCCCTAACGGCGTAACAGATACCGGTGCTGTAAAACACTGCAGGGGCCTTCTGCATCGCTCTGTCTCGCTGTACCTCTGGCACGAGGAACACGGACTCCTCTGCAGCGTGTGTGCAGCAGAAAGGATCGGTCCCAGGCACGTTCTGGGTGGTGAAAGATGAGAGGATCACGATGCCTGCTGGAAGGGTTCCCGCCTAGGAGGGGAAGCTCTGTCTTAGAAACCTTCCTCCCTGCGCTGTTGTGCTCTTGCCAAAAGCTAACATGTGGGTTTGCTTGGCTGGCACCGAGTCTGCGGGGCCGGGCTGGTAAGCTGCAGAGCCCAGAAAAGCCGCTCTGTTATCGGCTGTTAAAGTTACTAGAAAGATGGCATTGTGGGGAACCGTGTTTGCCATCTCTGTACCATCGGATCAGATGTTCCCAGCTATCGTGATCGGCAGGCGAGGAGAAATCCTCTGCGGGGAGAGCGTATCTATTGGCAGATTCCTGCTGGCTCTCTTTGGTGGGGATTTTAAAATAATGCCTCGCTCCGTCTTTCGAGAGCTGCTCCGCGAAGCCCGCGGTCCCCGCAGGTCCGGAGCCGCCGCGCTCGCTGCCGCGGGGCTCTCGAGGACGACGCTTACGAAGCGCCGCGTCTCCCCGTCGGGGCATAGGCAGCGGTGGTCTGGTTCTGCCTGGGGCACAGCTCTGCCTCTGCTTGTCCTCTGCAGCGCTGCGGTACCCAGCCGGCGGGCTTCATGTGAGAGATGGCGAATGCCGAAGTGAGCGTCCCGGTGGGTGATGTGGTGGTCGTACCAAGTGAAGCAAACGAAGGGGAGAGCCCGGAGGATACCAAAACCCAAGTGATCTTACAGCTCCAGCCGGTGCAGCAAGGGTGAGTTGTACCCGTACGCCTGTGTCCGAGAGATGCATGACACAGTGTGTGTGTGGGGGGGTGCGTCTCGCAGTTTGGGGTGATGCGGGGGCTGAGCGTTGCTGCGTTTTCCAGCAGGGCGAGGTTTGTGTCGGTTTTGTTCTGCACACGGTAAAGGAAAAGAGAAAAATAAAACTGCCGAAAACCTCCCCGGTGATCGCTTAGAGCAGCTTTTGTGTGTCGCTGGCGTGGGGCCTCCGAGGGTTGGAATCGCTCCGTGGGGATGTGTCCACATGATATTATATATGCATTTTGCAACGTATGCAGCAACCCGCCACGGCTCGGGAAGCGGGTGGGCAGGCGCTGGGTGGAGGTGGGCCAAGGCGTGCAGTGAGCGGTGCTGCCCTGGCCGTGCGTCCTCCCGGGCTGCCTTTTGCTACTCCTCATCCGTCCCCGGGGTGGGTTTTTGCAACGTTGCAGCTGCTTTACGTGCTGATCTGTGCCACGCGCAGGGCGACAGCTTGTGATTGCGCATTCGTATCTGCATGTGCTTCTGAGCCTGCTTTCGTGGATCCTGATCGAAAATGTAAAGAAGCGGGGAGGTTGAAGGGAATTGTTCTTTGATGCTCTGAGCTGGCAGCTGTTACGGCTGCCACCAGGCATTTCATCTTGCATCTGTATCAATCAGCATGAAAATATACTGACTGCAGTTTGATAACATTTACAGCACAGGGTTGCTATTAGGGTAACTGCCCTGGCCCTTCTGCATGGAGGCCTGAAAATGACTCTTCCCTATCTGATCCCCCAGGGGAAGTAACCGATGCTGCAGAATGTCATACAGGGCTGGAAGGGAAATCCTGGGTCATTGAGCTCTGTTTCCTGTTGTTGCGGGTAACTGCTTCTATCAGAAATCAGAGGAAAAGGTGCAGGGAAACATAATGCAGAGTGGTTTCAGTTGTACAGCCAATGCCGAGGGTGAGATGATAGGACTGGAAACACTGGAAACACCTCTGCATATTTCAGTCCTTGGGACTATTACTGTATTTTGCACGTGCCAAAAAAAAAAAAAAAAAAAAAAAAAAAAAACGGTTGTAATTGAAACTGTGTAAAACAAAATATTTGTGTCCCTAAGGGGCAGGCAAGAAAGAAATGAATTGAGTTTTTACCCTCTGCTATGAATCTTAATTTTTTTGTGATTTATGTAGTTTGTTTATCGATGAACACTTTTACAACAGGATTTACCAAGAGGGCTCTGAGGCCAGCGCCGCCGTGGTGGCTGTTGAAACACACACCATACACAAACTAGAAGAAGGGATTGGTGAGTTCCTCCTCGGTGTGGGCAGAATCCCCTCTTCTGCAGGGCCAGTCACAGCTGGGCTGGTGTCTCTGGTTCGCTGGGCTTCCTTCTGGCTCTGCCCCTGCAGCTGCAGTTTCCCAGGCTGTTGTCATGAATGTGGGTGCAGGGTCTGGGCATACTCTGGGATAAGAGTCTGCTGTTACTGCTTGGTCTCAAAGTCCTGGAACTGAGATTCTGTCTCTCATGGAATGAATGGTAAGGGCTCCCACGGGGTCCAGGGGAGCCGAGACTTCACGCTAGTCTTGGTGCGCAGACCCTAATAGGCAGGGATGATGGTTGTTAGGCTGATGGTTGTGCCTGCACTAGCAGAGGCATCAGACTCTGATTGCTGGTTCTTTCTCTGCTGAACTAACACCTTTACACATTTGTGTTGAATATTCGAAGGAACTGAGCAGGTCGGCTCAGCGTGCTTCCTGCCAGCCTGCGGAATATGTGGGAAAAGGCTTCTGTTGTTAGATGCTGTCACTACATCTTAACTAGTGTTCTGCTTTCTGTGTGGGTGTGGGTCTTCTGGAAATATTAGCAAAGAACTCTGCGAGCGCAGAGAAGAGATGATTAGTGAATATTAAGAGACAGCAGAGCAAGGTGTTGGTCTGTTTCACATTTTAGAGCAGGAGTTTTCACCAAGCAATGATTGTTCTCATTTTACAACCCCCCTCCCCTTATGGACATGTTGAATTGCTGATCCCACATTTTCCTAATAAATGAGCTTCATTTTGAGCATTGCTCTATTAAAGAGCGGGTGCCAGTTGCTGTTGGAGGTAGTAATTGCAGAAGGCTAAGAGGATTGATCCTGAATTAGGAGCGGCCCTTATTTTGGTTTCCTGAATCTAAGCCTCACAACCTGTGAGTTTTAAGCTCCTGCCTTGTGGGATTTGAGCCTCCTGGGTGGAAAGTTTCATTTTTCCCTGTTGTTTCCTCAGACCCCAGCACCATTGAAACGAACGAGGAGATCGAGATTGCCTATCCCATCACCTGCGGGGAGAGCAAAGCCATCCTGCTTTGGAAGAAGTTTGTCTGTCCAGGAATTAATGTCAAGTGTGTAAAGGTAACAGTTTAAGCAGTGGATTCTTTCTCTACTCTTGAGCACCGGTACTTCACCTTCACAGGACCTTCTTACTATTTGTGTTTCATCTGAGCCTTGTCTTGGAGCTGAATGATTTTGCCTTTGCAGCAGGCTGGATCGTTAGCACTAAAGTTGGTTTTAGCATGGGAAGAAGCAAGAGAAGAGTGTAGGATAAGGAGTGAAGTGCTTTCACCCACCTTATATTTCTGTGCTGTTCTTGATTACCCTTTAAAGAAGAGTCATGTTTGGGACCCAGTGAGAGGCTTAGAGCTGAAGACAGGTAGAGGGTGTGTACTGAGATCTACCAGAGCTCTTCTTCCTTGTCTTATTCCTTTGGTGTTCTGCTACTCTCCTCCTGAGGCTATCACTTCCTTAGTGAGCAGGATGCATCAGGAAGAGAAATATTGCTGTTATCTTTCTCCACTTGAAAATGTGCTAATATAATAGCTGATGTGCTAGGGCTGAGTCCCCATGTACCGCTGTGGAGCAGTCGCTCTATGACTGACCCCTAACAGGAACCATCTCAGTCACTGGAGCAGGACAGAACAGATGCCTAAGTGAATAACTGTGTCAGCTAGATGTTGCTTGGCCATTTGATGTAATAGGAGTCTCCCATAAGGATCTCAGAGATGACTGTACATGTTCACAGAAGGAGCTAATTTGTTTGTGCTCCGTACAAAAACCTTCAGGGCTGTTCCTAGCTAGATCAGTGTGGTTTGAATGCCAGTGAGTGGCAGGCTGTCCCTGCAAACATATCTGTTCTGTTAGTATGAGCAGTACTCTGTTGAGTTCAAAGCTGGTTCCTAATAGGGACTTGGGAAGAAGCTCCTCTTTCTGGGTAGAGATGGAGGCTTAGATCAGTTGTAATGACTGTGTTGGATGTCCCAGTACAGTCTCCACAAGTGATGTTTCTCTCTGTTTGCTGAGCTGTTGCTTATCTCATTGCTAGTTCAACGACCAACTGATAAGCCCAAAGCATTTTGTTCACCTGGCTGGAAAGTCTACCTTAAAGGACTGGAAGAGAGCCATTCGTCTTGGAGGAATCATGCTGAGGTATTTGATTTGTTCACTGTTGCATCCAGCTTCAGAACTTCATCACTGAAGCTTCGGGGTCCCAAGCAGGCATTTTGGTTGCTTTGCGTTCTTCAGGAGATCTCTTAGAGGTTCACACTATCTGGGCAGCAGCCTGCAGCACCTCTGGGAGCAAGATCCTGGCCCCACAGTCTGAAGGGCAGGATTTCTCATGTTATACAGAAGTGGCCTTGCATGAGTGCTGGGTGCTGTGGGACTCGGTAGGGATGGAGCAGGGCTGGCCCATAGCTGAAGCCATATGTATGGAGCTGGAGAATGGTCTGTAGTCACCATTTTTCAGAGGTGTTTTGTGTGCAGAGTGAAGCTGGGTTTGCTTTTCTCTCTCCTTCCCCATGGCCGTAGTATTCCCATGTGGAATACTCCCTTTTGTCTCCAGGCTGAGATTTGAGCTGAGCCTGGTTCTCTCCCCACTCCCTGCACAGGAAGATGATGGACTCAGGGCAAATCGACTTCTACCAGCATGACAAAGTTTGCACCAACACCTGCCGAAGCACCAAGTTTGACCTCCTGATCAGCAGTGCCAGAGCACCAGTGCCAGGACAGCAGAGCGTGGTGCAGACTCCCACATCAGCTGATGGTAGGAAGCTAGTTAGCAATGTGACAAGTTTCTGGCGACACTCCTTTGCCTTCTTCCCTCCCTCCCTGGACTTACCAAACTGGGTTGCTGCACATACACTTTACACCTTCTCAGGTATAGCACGGCAGTCCTACTGTTCAAGGCACTCACTGCTCTGGTTTCTGAGAAGTTAACTTTCCTCTAATACCTTGGATGGATGAGATGGCAGAGTTGTCTGTAGGCTAAGGTGAATCCCCTGAAAAGCACCATGGCCGCATGACAAAACCTCACAGTGGCTAGACATTGGCTTAGATGTCTTAAATTTGATCCAGAAACTTTGGACTGGGTCAGATCTGTCTTTGTTTTATAAGCTAGGTTAGCTCCTGACCCTGTCATTTCTTGGGAGATCAGGTCAACTCTGATGTATAGAGCTTTATGGTGATGATGCAGGGGGAGGAGGGTTGCTGGGTGACTGGGCTGGGGCTTGTTTGTACCCTTTTTTTATCCTGATCCTTTTATGCTAGGACTCCAGTCTGCTTTTTGGAGGGCACATGGTTTTCCCTCCAGAAGCCTCAAACCCTTTCACAATCACTGTTCCAGTGAAAAGCAGCAGTATTTGCTTTTAGCTAATTTGGTTTAAAGAGGATAGACATAAACAACCTCACTGCAAGAGTGAAAAAGAGGCTGGGAGGGGTAAGGGAGGTGGAAAGCAAAGCAGGGATTCAGGGCTGGCACTCTGGGTGCTGCAGAGAGAGCTGACGTTGCCTTTCCTGCAGGGAGCATCACCCAGATTGCGCTGTCGGAGGAGAGCATGGAGGAGGGGATCGAGTGGAACTCAGCTCTGACAGCTGCCGTCACCATGGCCACTGAAGAAGGCATGAAAAAGGACACAGATGAGATCTCGGGTAAGCTCAGGCAGCTTGCTGGATGTTTTCTCCCCTTCTCCTTGCCTGTTACATTTTGGAGACTGAAATCCTGGGAATTAGGGGAGTTTAGGCAATGACAGAGCTGTCTCCTAGGTCCTTGGCAATCCCAGCACTTCCTAGGCATGCAAGGTCCCTGCCAAACGAGCTTCCTAGTGCTGCAGGGAAAGTGGGGCTTCAGCCCTGGCTTACAGCTGATAGATGATCTCTTTTGTCACTTGCCACTAAGTACTGTGAGGGCCTTTTTTTTTCATTTTAAGGATGTAAACACCTGCCAGCCTTGAGCTAGACTGAAACCATCAGTGAGCAGCAGCATCTTAGTACCTTCATGTTAGTACCCCTGTCAGCCCTCTTGGCTGTGTTTCTCCTGCTGTAGTGCCTTGCTCTCCTAGGGATCTGCTTAGATAGTTTCCTCAAATGAAAATTGTAAGTTTTGCATCCGGCGAAGACGAACAGAGGCAGTGAAGTGTTACATTGGAAGTCATGTGCTGTTTGAAAACCTGTTAGTGATCTGCTTCTTGGATCTTTTTTGTTTCTTTTGTTGTTATTTTGCTTGTCATGTCTGCCCTGATGGCTATATTAGCAGTTGCCTTGCAAATTTACTCTTGCCTGACAGCTCGTTGCTCTTGGCATGGGTTTAAGGTAGCCTTGAAGGAAAATACCAAATTCTTGTACGTGTTGACTTCCCCCTTCTTGTCAATTCCTTTCCCCATGACAGAGGACACACTGATGTTCTGGAAGGGAATAGCTGACGTGGGACTGATGGAAGAGGTCGTCTGCAACATCCAGAAGGAGATAGAAGAGGTGCTGAGAGGTGTTCAGCAGAGACTGGGTCAGTCTCCCTTCCAAATGACAGGTAGGTAGAGAGCCAGAGCCTCTGTAGTGGGCGAAGGATGCTCAGAAGGGGAGCTGCAGGCAAAAAAGTGACAAGGGTCCAGCCACACAATTTAAAGCTATTGAGTCAGGATGGTAAATGAGTTAGCGAGTTACCATCCATTAGCTGAGCGGTGGGAATTGAGTCCGGGTGTGGTCTGAGCCTGGCAACCATAAAGTGCGTTTACATAAACCACTGTGAGACAGAGGATACATGCCACCCATGAGCAAAATGATGGTGGCACTGTGCTGAGACCATCGGTGGCAGGCAGCATGCTGAGAGCATGGGGCAACTGTCCGCAGCTCCCAGTGCTTGTTAAAGGCTGCCCAGATTTGGTTTTTGGACCGCAGTTATTCAGACACTTCTCTCCATGGCAGGGCTGACTTGAATAGGTCCTGCTCTCTTCTCAATCTGTCCTCACTTGCGCCAGAAAACCTGTTTTGGGGGTTGAACCAGAAGGGGAACTGATCTGGGTTAAAAATAACTCCCCTCCCCTTTTTAGGGTTATTTTTAACTTGGATCAGTTCCCTAATCCAGTTTAGCACAGGGCCCTGTGAGCACAGGGTTTGAGAGCAGCTCACATTGGTGCCCTTGCTGCGAGAACACCCATGTAGCCACAAACTTCATTTCACCCAGGATATTTTTCTTCTAATTCAGCTTTGGGTTGGTGAATCTTTGTCTGGTAGGTGGCAGCTTTTGGAAGCTGTGAGTGATTGAAGTCAGTGGATTATAATAGAAATTTTGCGCAGCTTTCAGTGGAGCTGGCATGTTAATGACACTGTCAGCAGTATGGGGTGATGATTTGTAGGTGGAGATCTAGCTAGTATCTCTGATTGCAAATTATGCTTTCATTTGCAGCAGTTCTGAGCTGCTTGGGTGACACATCTCTGTTTCAGTTTCTTTGTCATATGAATGGGATTATTTAGTCTTTGGATCTCAGAAGGATGAGGGAGCTGGGCCTGCCCTTGTCAGCTAGCCATGGTGGAAGAACAGAGATGGTTTTATGGAAAGCAACAGAAGATTTTTGATGTAATAACATCTGCTGAGTGTCTCACGGAGACTCTTGACCACCTGTGGGACTAAGCCCTCATCCACATGGACTTTCCTTGCAGATGCTGCAGTCTTGAATAACGTTGCTCACACGTTTGGCCTAATGGACACAGTCAAGAAGGTGTTGGACAACAGGAAAAACCAGACAGAGCAAGGAGAAGAGCAGTTTCTTTACACTCTGGCAGGTACAGTCAATGCCTAGTAAGGCTTCTAATCCTGTTGCTGCTCTTGGGAATTGATGTGACTTTCCCTCAGCAGATGTAAAGCTGCTCCTTTTATTTACAGCTGCCTCCTAATCCCCAGTGGACCATATCTGGGTTCTTGTTCAATACGCACTGCTCTGAAACAATCCCTTGCCTCGCAGTGAGCAGTCGCTTGGTGCTTTAGACAGCCCAAAGTGGTGGCTGTGCCCTTTGCTGAAGCTGTGGTGCTGGCTGTGCTAGTCTGATTCAGTCAGCATTAGGAAATAGGTGCTATTAGCTAAGAACTGAGATGCAGTCGTCTGAGCTGCAGGCAGAGCAGTGCTGTGTCCAAGCTAATAAGCTTCTCTGTGGGGCTGAGTTATCTCCCATCTTGGCGTGAAGCTATTTGGTGTCTGATGTGGTTTGCCCTGAGCTGAAGTCAGTAAGCTGAAAGGATTCTTTAGAGTTGTTTGGTGGCTGTGCTGTGTCCTGTAAGACCTGTTCTTATCTGGGATGTCCTAGTCCCCTACTGCCCTGGAAAAATGAGATATAACTGTACTACTTTTGACTTGAGTGCTCACACAGACAAGCAGTGGAGGGAGGAGATGTTTGTGTTGATCCAAACAGTCCTGCTTCCTGTCCCAGGTACAGATGCTGGGCTCCTGGGAGAGGGATCCAGCCAAGCTCAGGAAGCAGTTCACGCTGCCCAGAGGGGCTTGTCCCTCATAAATGGATCTGGCATGGGGAGCAAAGTGCCCATCTTGACAGTAAGAATGGAAATGGCTAATGGCACTGCAGTAGAGGTGAAAAGAACGTGGTCGGTACTTTGTTGCCTGATCCTTACTCAGGCTCTGACAGTTGGCCAAAGCAGACTGAGTGGGCACAGAACATTTAGCAGGTCGTGGCTGTTGTAGGCCAGAGGGCAGGAGAGCTTGGCCTTTCCCTTCAGTGCCGTTTGATCTTGAGCGGATTGAAGGAAACGCTAGGCTGGGCGGTTAGGAAACCTTCTATCACAGAACATGGGATGTAATGGCTGTCTTTGGAGCCATCAAGTCCCCCTGAGTTCCCAGAGTGGTGCTTGCTGTAGCCCAATACACTGCTTAGCTGTTCTCTTTGCAGACCTGGAGCGCCAGCTGGAAGAGCAGAAAAAACTCGCCAAGGACCAGAAGGCGAAATCGCAGACCATCCAGAACGTGGTGTTGATGCCCGTCAGTGCTCCCAAGCCCCCCAAGAGACCCCGCCTGCAGCGCCCAGCCTCCGCCACTGTCCTCAGTCCCTCCACCCCCATCCAGCAGCCTCAGTTCACGGTCATCTCACCCATTGCCATTGCACCCGTTGGACAGCAGTTCTCAGTGGGCAATATCCCGGTGGCAACCATTAGCCAAGGCTCCAGCCCGGTGACTGTTCATACCTTGCCAACTGGCTCTCAGCTCTTCCGATATGCCACCGTGGTGTCCTCCTCCAAGAACAGCTCCTCCGACACAGTGACCCTCCACCCGTCCTCCAGCCTGGCGCTGCTGAGCTCGGCAGCGATGCAGGACAGTGGTGCCCTGGCGAACGTAGCGGCTGTGGTGAACCCCGTGGAACTAGTGGCCATGGAGTCTGGCCTCACCTCCACCATCCAAGCCGTGGAGGGCACCTCGGACGACGGACAGACCATCATAGAGATCGACCCAGCGCCGGATCCTGAGGCGGATACAGACGATTCGGAGGGCAAAGCTGTGATCCTGGAGACAGAGCTGAGGACTGAGGAGAAAGTGGTGGGAGATGTGGAGGACCATCAGCACCAGGTCCATAATGTGGAGATTGTGGTCTTAGAGGACTAGTAGGGAAGGCGAGCATCAGTTTGGGGAAGAGCTGGGGATTTGTCTTATTTTGGGTTTTTTTGTTAAACATTTTTTTCCAGCCACCCCATTTGTTTCCATGGATATTTTCATTGTACAGTATATAAAATATATATATTATATATATATATATATATAAATTTTTTAAACAAAAAAGGTGGAGAAACACGTGAGACCTAGAAAAGGCTCCATCTCCATGGAGCACTGAACAATACTGCCTGTTTGTAGGGTCAAGAAGAGACTGGATCTCTGCTGAACAACCCACAGCAGGGAGGAACTGGGCAAGGGCTCCCAACGCTGAGAGCGCACGGTGGCACAGGCCACACGCATGGTGCTTCTGACCCAGGCCTGCCCATGGCCGGGACAATTTTATTTCAGAGAGACAATAACCAGTGACTGGAGTGTTGACATGATTGTGGGAAGGGGGTGATGGCTTTGGGGTGGAACAGGTACCTCATTTGTGTTTTTATTTTCCTCCAGGGAAGGAAATTCTGTTGGACTTTTCACTGTCACCTCAGCTGGGATTTTTTTATTATTTTTGCTTTGGGGAAGAAAACAGTAACCTTGGCTTTACTGTCCATGTTCTCCTTCTCCACACAAGTTGTTTTTATATCAATATTTTTTGTATTTGTTTGCTTCCTTCCCTTGTCCAGATTTGCCAGATGCAAAGTCTTGGACTTGCTCTTGCTGGTCTTGGGTTCCCAAATCCAGCCTCTTCCTGCGGCACCTTTCCTCCTTCCCATTCCCCACCTGGTCAGGCTCGGTGCTACAGACACTGTTTGGAGACTCCGAGATCACTTCAGCCTTGTACATAAAGGCAAAAAAAAAAAAAAAAAGAAAAAAAAAGAAAGAAAAAAAAATCAACTCAAGCTTAAAAACCACAGCCTCCCTCTTCGCTGTTCAGCATAGCGCTGCAGGGACCTTCGGGATGTACAAAGCATGTTGTGCTGTTGCTTTTCGGGAGAGCTGGACTCCGGATCGGGGCACCTTCTGTTTACACTGTGTGCTGGGGCTGCTCCGTGCTTGTCGCTACTTGTTTGGTGGTTTTATTTTTGTATTTTCTTCTTTCTTCCTTTAATCTCTTTGCAGGATTAGAACTGGCACGTTGCTGAAATAATGTGGCTGCCCCTCCGCTCTGCCGCCTTCCCTTTCTCTTCGCCGGCGGGTCCCTTTGAGCTTCGCCGCGGCGGGAGGAAGGAAGGGGGAGAATCGCTGGGTGCCGTCTGAGCTGCGGAGGTTTGGGAGGGCTGGGGGGGGGGGAGCTGCTTGGCTGGAAATATTAAGCAAAACAACAGCAAAGGAAACAGATCTGGGGAGGGTGGGTGGGGAGGGAGAAGGAAGATGTGTTTGGCTATTTTTTTGCATTAAAAGGAAAAAATCAAATGATGCCTGAATGGTTTATTCATTGGTAGGTCAAAGGCAGCTCCACGATCTTAAAAGCAGCACAGGACAAGCAGGACTCCCTTTCTGAGGTCCCTCTACCCGCATCCACTGCAGGAGGAGCGCTGCCATGCAGACCTCGCGCTTCAGCTTGGGACAGAAGCGTTTCGCCCACTTCTTAGCGGAGGATTGAAGATGCCGAGCTGCACCGGGTCTCATCCATCCCTGAGCTGCTTCAGGTCATGCTGGGAGCTTGTAGCAGTTTATAGCCACTTTGGACAGGGAGGAATGTGGGGGGTGGGGGGGCAGGGGGAAGTGGGACCTCTCCGTGGCACCTGCAGATACTCAGAAGTGGAAGCCAGCTTGTGTGAATTTTGGATGAGGGCTGTTCTCCCCTGGTGAACATCTCCCTCTTCATCTCCCTGTTTTTCCCTTGGTGTCCAAGAGCCTTCACCTGATTTTGTCTCCTGCTGCCCTGGGCTTGCCCCTCGGTCAGGAGAGGGACGAAGGGCCGTTCTGGAACCCATCCCAGATCTGGGCTCGCGGCACATGCAAACTTTCCCAAGTTTGCTCCGCCTGGGACTTGCTGGTGTGGTGCTCCCCTTCCTCCCTCTTCCCTAGGGATGCGCTGTGGGATATCCCTGCCAGAGCTGCCATCCCCTCCTCCAGCGCCGTGCACCGAGACCTGCACCTGCTTTTGTGCCAGGTGCAGGAACAGGGTTGGGGCAAATTTTGCTTCATTCTCACGAGAATCTGAAACTTGGGAGCCGATTACAGCTGCCCCCCACTGCGGCTAGCGGGACGTGCGGAGTTGGAGCCCTGCACATCCGCTTGCAAGAGCAGCCCTGACAAAAGCGCCTGTGGTGTAAATCCTGTACTGAGTTTGCAGGGGCTCTGCAGGCAACCGCAGGAGCTCCTCTCCTGCCCTGCCGTAGGTGGGCGATGCCCTGGGGTGCTGTACTGGCTGCCTGAGGTGGTGACTGGCCCCACGGGCCAGGCAGGGGCTGTGGGGCCCGCGGGCCCCACATGTGCACCCTAGAGGGCTGTAAATACCCTGTCCCCACCTGCGGGTGGCCCTGGCCGGGCAGGCACGCAGCGGAGAGGGTCCCGCTCTGATCTCGGCCGGGTGGAAACGGGCTCGGCCGGAGCTGGGGCGGCGAGACGAGCAGCCCCTGCACCCCAGCTCCGGCGAGGGATCGCCGTCCGCCTGGCAGGGGGTGACGCTGCCCCGCGCGGGGCCCTGGGCTCAGACCCCGACCCCGGGGGCGGGGGACACACACACACTCGGTGCTGTGCGTGACGCTGCCGTTAACTCCAGGCTCGTGGCCGCGTCCCGGGCAAGGGCCCTCCGGACGGAGCAGCTCCCCGCCGTGCTAGGAGCAGCCGGGCAATGAGGGCGCCTGGCCCTTTAAGAGGCGCCCCCCCGACACCACGGCCCTGCCTGCAGCGCCGGCGCCCGGCCGCGCGGGGGCGCTGGCGGCCCCGGCCCGCCGGGTCCTCCGCCGGCCCGTCATGCGTCGCGCCCTTCCTCCACCCCCCCCCCCCCCCCCCGCCCCGCCATTGTGCCTGGGAGCGCGGCGCGCGCGCGCTGTGCCGCGTGACGCCCGGGGAGCGCGTGTGGGCGCGAGGCGGCGGGCCTGGGCCATAGACGCGGGCCGGAAGGAGAGGCGAGGGGGGGTGGCTAGAGCGTCGCCCGAGCCAGGCAGCCGCCGCGGGCGAGTCGGGAGTCCGCCAGGAAGCCGCGCCGCGCCCGCGCCCCGCCGCCCGGACAAAGCCGCCGCCGCCGCCGCCCGGTGCCCCGCCCCCGGCCCGCCCCGCCAGCAGCCCCGCCGCGGAGCCATGTCGGCCAGCAGCCTCCTGGAGCAGGTAGGGGCCCCCCCCCCCCTCCTCCTCCCCCCCCCCCCCCATCCCCGGGCCTGGCCCGCTAGGCGAGGCCGCGGCTCGGGCCTAGCGGCGGAGGGGCGCGGGCGGCGGCCTAACCCTCCCCCGCCCCAGGGCCGCGCCTCACCGTGCGCGCGGGCCGCGGCGGGCCCGTGCCCCCCGCCGCCGCCGCCGCCCGCGCCGCCGCCGCTCCCCCCTGACTCACCGCTCTGCCTCTTTCTCTCCATGCCGCGCCGCCGCGCCAGAGACCCAAGGGCCAAGGCAACAAAGGTGAGAGCCGGGGGGCGGCGGGTGCCCTGCGGGGCAAGTGGCGCCTCGGGGGGCGGCCTGGCGGCGGGGGCGGGGGGCAGAGGGGGACGGGGGAGGCCGGGAAGGGTCCGGCCGCTGCATTTCCCGGCTCTACCCTCAACTCGCAGTGACTGAAGCGGCCTGGAAAAAATTATGAGCTGTGAAATCAGTCGTGGTTTCTGGGGCTGGGGAAACTTTCTGGTTCGCAGGACGTTAGTCTGCGCGTCGGTGAGCGTTTCCTCTCTCCGTTGGGTTGAGCGTGGTATATTCCAAGGCACCGGGGTGTAGTTATGCTATAAGGCCTGTCTTTTAAGTACTTTAAATTGGCAAATGTTCACGTTTGGATTTATTTACAGAGTTATTTCTAATGCTCTAACTCTCTTCCTCAGTGCAAAATGGATCTGTGCATCAGAAGGATGGGTTAAATGATGATGACTTTGAACCCTACTTGAGCCCCCAGGCCAGGCCGGTGAGTAAGAGTGCCAGCTAATGGGCAGGACTTGCCAAAAGTCCCCTGACTTCCTGCTGCTCTCTAGCTAAGGCAGATTTGGCATCATTTTTGTTCTCTCTCTCCACTAATTGCATTTAATGTTTGCCAGCTTTCTGTAGCAGTGAGGGTAACATCCAATTTATCTTTGTGTGTCTCCAGACAGAAACTACCAAACATCAATAGGTTGTGGGGTGTTAGGTGTAAATGTTTAATAACTTCTCTGGGTGTAAGGACTTCCTACAGTTAGAATTTAGCTCATTTTTTCAGTGACAGGAATTAATAACTATCTTGAAGTTACCGTTTCTGATCTTTCAGTTTTACTGTTATGACACAGCTTCCGTGCTTGTTTCTGGTTCTTTGTACTATAAGAGCAAATACACTGTATTGCATTGTGAAATTTCTCAGTAAAATGCAGTAATGCTCTGGAGGCTTTTGGAGGATGCTATCAATGTTCTTATCTTTATCAAACTGAAAATGTACATCATGGGGTTTTCTCTTTTTTTCACCAAAAAAACCCACAGAACACAGATATGATAAATGCTCTAAAGACTTCTTAAAAAAACAATTAAAGCTGAGCTGGAGTTTGTGATTAGTTTCTGAAAATCACACTTCCAGATACTTTTCCTCTTAACTTTTTGTTTAAGATTAGCTGCACTGTTAACTGTCATCTTTTATGAGCAGTAGGAGAGTGACACACAACAGATAGAGTTCAGCTCATTAGTTATTACAAATAAGCATTATAGATAAACATCTGTAGTAAGACTGGAGCACTTAGTTCATTCTGTTGAGTCCTTTTTCTTCTCCAGTTGTGATTAGTAAAAAAAAAAAAAAAAAAAAAAAAAAAAAAAAAAAAAAAAAAAAAAGCTCTCTTTTTTTTTCCTTGTCTGTATTCTTTTCTATTGTTTCTATTAGTCAATATATTTTTTTTATAGTTGTGGCGTTGTTTTTTTTTCTTTTTTTTTGGAACCCAGGAACAGGTTTCCATCTCATTTTACTTTTCAACAAGTGTGTTTCTACTTTGTGCTAAAAGTATAAAAGTAAATATTTTTCAAAGTCCTGCCAGCTCTTCTGTAATCTCAGAGTTCAGCCTGTCAATTAAGAACACTTACAACATTTATCTCCCTAAAAAGCTACAAGCCTACCTTTGAACTACATAGAGTGAGAGTGATTTGTTTCTTAGGACTTGAATAAAACAAGGTACTTTCCTTGTTCTGCTCATTTGATAATGTTTTTTTTCCTGTCCTAGAAATTAACATTGCCAGTTTCTGGACTCCTTTTGAACATGGAAATATTTCATGCAGAATATAGTTTTATTTAAATCTCCTAAATAGAGTGAATGTTGTTATAATGTTAGAAGTGAAGTGTTATTTTACTCTATTTTGTGTATTTAATAATAACTTTTAAATATTTAGTTTTTTCTCCCTGTGTGTGTCACAAACTGGTAAAAATATTAAAGAAATAAAAAAAAATGGGGGGGAAAAAGTGATTGGAGCATACCCCAGGAGGTACAGCAGGGGTGTTACTCTAGAAATTCATCAAGAAGGAGGTAAAATGCTTTGCTAACTTTGAATGAAACTTTAGGGTGACTTTATCTTGCTTTCTCACTGTGGTGTGCTGCTTTTCTGCCCTCATCCATATTTTCACACTTCTTATAATAGAGAACAAAAACCAAGGACTCAGTCTTGAGGTGACCATGATGTTGCTGAGCCAATAAGCCAGACTCCTGATATATATATATATATATATATATATATGTGTGTGTGTGTGTATATATACATATATACACATATATGTGTGTGTGTACATACATACATATATATATATATAAACTATCAAAGATTATACTACTTTTCTGCAGATGGTGGAGGGAATTACAGATAAGACTGAAAAATGAATTAAATGAATCCAGCTGCTATAGAGTGTGGGAATGTTTTTGAAATTACTTTGTGAGTTATCCACATAAACTAAGTGGATAATGGTAACTAAGTCGCAAGGTTTCATGGTTCTTAATTCAAGGGCTGCTATTTCAGGTGCAACTGTTACTAACTTGTCAGCTTAGTAAATGAGGTTACTGTATATTTGAAAGCTCAGATACAAGGCAATTGATTCTTAAACAATTAAAAAACAAACAAACAAAAAACCCTCAACAGCAGCAATAACCAAGCCCAAACACCAGTTCTAGTCCGAGGTGGAGAGGTGCAGAGCAATAGTGAATTTGAGGAAATAAATGTGCAAAAAGTCTTAGTCACTGGAGAGAATTAAAAGCTGGTGAAGTTCTATTTGCATGATAATCGGTAACTGTGTCGGTTGTGATGCAGTGTAGCAGAGCGAGGTAGCACGTTAGCAAAGTGTAGTTCTAGAAATTGAGGCAGGTAGCTAACAGCAGTGGGCCTGTCTTTAATATGCTTTGAACTGATGATTCTGAACTGCTAGTTAACTGTTGTGCTCCTTACTTATTATGTGAGTATGGCTGGTGAATATTCCACAGATGGTACCTTAATGTAGTCTGTATTAAGCTAGCTCTTGAAGTTAAACACGTAACAGCATAGAAGAGGTTTTAGAGGTGACGAGAGACCGGATTTTCCTCTGACAGTGATGTGCTTTATGCATTTTAAAGGAGAAGCCTTCAGAGAGAAAACTCTGCTTCTTTGTCTGTTAGGTTTGGGTTTTAAGTATAGGCTGGTATGTGCATATTCCATTAAAGCCAGTTCCATGGGAGTGTATTCAGTTACCCTTAAAATTGATATTATCTTTCAACGATACTTTGTTAGTTTAACTTTTTTTTTTTTTTAAGTTCTTCTATTTGCATTACAAATTACCCTTTAGAGTCAATGTAACTGTTCATGATGCCAACTTTTGGACAGATTGAGCCCTGAGGACTGTTCTATTGGTTTAGGTTTTGCAGGACTGAGTTCCTGAATTATTAAAATTGTACCCCTGATAAGACTTAAGTTTGTTTTGTTTTAATGTTTTTTTTCCTTTCTTATCTGGGAAAACAGAAAGGTTAGAGAGAGTATCTGAGTTTTCCTGTATTGACATTACAGAGTGCCACAAAAGGCTTTTTAGTGTTTAAGACGACAAAATAAACTTTGTCTCTGAAAACATTAGGTTGAATAATTCCTGTTAATTTTTGTAAATTTGGAGTTAGATATAACCTGTTGTTTTCATTTAACTCAGTGGGAGGTAGAGAGGCAGAACTGCTGTTTCTGTAGGGTGCCAGAGCCATCTTGAGAGCCTCCATAGATTTCAGTATGGCATGAAGTCCTTTGGGAGCTGCACTTGGCACATGAAAACATGATTCAACGAAAAATGGAGTAGAGCCTGCTGCAAGCCAAGCTTTTAAATGGGAACTGAACCTGACTTTCATTTCGTCTGCATTGGGTTGGCATGCAAGTTGCTATATAGCACTAGGGCTGTGTGCACACAGGTTCAAATTACTAGATGATAATGTCCATTAGTGTGGCTTTAACAACTCCCTGGAGGGAGCATTGGTCTGAATACAAAATGACAGATGTTTTTCATGTAAGGAAATCTTAGTGATGTCTGAGAGTCTCCTAATTGTAAAATTAGACATTTGTTTTCATAACCTACAGGATACTTGAATATTAAAAGGGAGACCAAAACATGGAGCAAGTTTTCCTTTCCAAATTTCAAGCCTGCTTTCATGTGCTGTTGCCTTTGCTGTGCCATAAAAGGCTCCTATTGAAACAGTATTGATTATCCCCCATTTTTCCAGTTATCTTTTAGTATGTGCTTGCTGTACTGGAGCTGCTTGTGTTTTGAGGATGAGGTTTACATCCCTGTTTGCTTGCAGGTTCTTGGAATATTTTTGAAGTCTGAAATACTAAATTATGTGGATAAAGCCATCTTCATGGATAATCAGTTTAAGGAAGTGACTTGCAGTACAGACAACTGGAGGCATTCATGATTTTGACAGTATACTTCACTGGACCTTTTTCTCGTGTATTCCACTTTCCTCTGCCTCTTTCCCCTAAAGCCTCTATCAAACAAACAGCAAAGTGTGGTTTGATACATACACTACCCAGGCAAGAGAAGCCCTCTTTTGTATTAGATACTGAAAGTATGTTTTGTATGCTAGATAAGATATTGATTCTGTAGCCTGAGCAGGAGCTCTGAGGCAGTTCAGCATCCAGTCCCATATCAGGCATCAGGAACACAATGCTTTCTCATCTTAGAATGAGAAGCTTGTTAAGCCTTTGTGTTTAATCTTTCTGGCAACGAAGCTGTTTTTAGAGTACTTCTAACAAAGGAGGCGTTTCAAGGCCAGGCTTGTTTATCTGCCCAGCCCTAAGGTAGGGAGGGGTGGAGCACAGGAAGTCTAAGATGCCTTTTATTCCTGGTCCCTTGAAATTTGTTCTGCTTATTCTAACTATTCAGTGCTTATTTTTATTTTGCAGAATAATGCATACACTGCAATGTCTGATTCCTACTTACCAAGCTACTACAGTCCATCCATTGGATTCTCCTACTCCTTAGGCGAAGCTGCCTGGTCTACGGGGGGTGACCCACCCATGCCCTACTTAACATCTTATGGACAGCTGAGCAACGGGGAGCCTCACTTTCTCCCAGATGCGATGTTTGGGCAGCCAGGGGCCCTTGGCAGCACTCCATTTCTCGGGCAGCATGGCTTTAACTTCTTTCCAAGTGGGATTGACTTTTCAGCTTGGGGAAATAACAGTTCTCAGGGACAATCCACTCAAAGCTCTGGATATAGTAGCAATTACGCTTATGCCCCTAGCTCACTGGGTGGAGCCATGATTGATGGACAGTCTGCCTTTGCCAATGAAACTCTGAACAAGGCTCCTGGCATGAATACCATAGACCAAGGGATGGCAGCCCTGAAGTTGGGCAGCACAGATGTTGCAAGCAATGTCCCAAAAGTTGTTGGTTCAGCTGTTGGTAGCGGATCCATTACCAGTAATATTGTGGCATCTAACAGTTTGCCTCCAGCTACCATTGCTCCTCCGAAGCCAACGTCCTGGGCTGACATTGCTAGCAAACCGGCTAAGCAACAGCCCAAGCTGAAGACCAAGAACGGTATTGCAGGTTCAAGTCTTCCACCGCCTCCAATAAAACATAACATGGATATTGGAACTTGGGATAACAAAGGGCCAGTGGCAAAAGCCCCTTCCCAGGCCTTAGTTCAGAATATTGGTCAGCAGCCAGCCCAGGTGTCCCCCAAACCCGTGGGTCAGCAGATCAATAACAGCCCACCAGTGGCACAGGCTTCAGCTGGGCAACAGCCACAGCCACTGCCCCCACCGCCACCGCAGCCAACCCAGCTGCCTGTGCCACAGCAGGCAGCTCAGCCCACCCGCTGGGTTGCACCTCGTAACCGTGGCAATGGGTTTGGTCAAAATGGAGTGGATGGTAATGGAGTGGGACAGTCTCAAGCTAGTTCTGGTTCTGCTCCTTCAGAACCGCACCCAGTCTTGGAGAAGTTGAGATCTATGAACAACTACAATCCCAAGGATTTTGACTGGAACCCAAAACATGGCCGGGTTTTCATCATTAAGAGTTACTCTGAGGACGATATTCACCGTTCCATTAAATATAACATCTGGTGCAGTACAGAGCATGGCAACAAGAGACTGGATGCTGCCTATCGCTCCATGAACGGGAAAGGCCCCGTTTACTTACTGTTCAGTGTCAACGGTAGTGGTCACTTCTGCGGAGTAGCAGAAATGAAATCTGCTGTGGACTATAACACGTGTGCGGGTGTGTGGTCCCAGGACAAGTGGAAGGGACGTTTTGATGTCAGGTGGATTTTTGTGAAGGACGTTCCCAACAGCCAGCTGCGGCACATCCGCCTAGAGAACAACGAGAATAAACCAGTGACCAACTCCAGGGACACTCAGGAGGTGCCTCTGGAAAAGGCTAAGCAGGTGTTGAAAATCATTGCCACCTACAAGCACACCACCTCCATCTTTGATGACTTCTCACACTATGAGAAACGCCAAGAGGAGGAGGAAAATGTTAAAAAGGTAAATTGTCTGTCTGGGTGAAGTGCTGCGGGGTGGGAGCTGGAGGAGGGCTCCTTGCAGCGGGCTAAGTCAGCAGGCTGAAGGCATGGGTTTGTGAAGAAGCTTGGTAGGCAGCAGTTTGCTTCTGTGCTAGCTGTGTGCTTCCGGGCAAGTGGGTGCTAGTGTCCTGGCAGAGCTGTGCACGGAAGCTTGCACAGACCCTGCCTGTAATCAGCTGCCCTTCAGGTGCTGAAAATCTCAAACTTCCCTGAGTACCATATTCACCAGACAGATTAAACATTTATTTTTACACTATTGTCAGCACTTAGATAAGAATGTTGCAAAGTAAGAGATTGGTGGGAGCTTTTGGGGATTTTCAGAAAATAGAGCTGGGTCTTTGAAAGGCTCTTAATCCACCCCCTACCTAAAGTGGGATCAGCATGACAGCTGTTTTGCACCACTTGTAAAACCTGCAGTGATGGCAGTTCCTGTCCCTCCCCAGGTAATCTATTCCTATGCTTAATTATCCTTCCTGTTAGAAGGCTTTGTCTAATGCCCAACCTAAATCTCCCTTGCTGCAATTTAAGTCTGTGACTACTTGTCCTCTCTCCTGTGGACACAGAGCAGGTCATTCTGTTCCTCTTGGCAGCGAGCTCTTATGTATTTGAAGCAGGTAGGCTGTATGCTCCGTTAGCACTGCACAGCACTGCGTAGCATGGCATGTGAACTGCACCGATTGCCTTCCTGCAACTGCACTGTCTTGCCACTTGGGTCCATCAGCTCAAAGCCTGCTGTGATCATTGGTTTAACCGGAGGATTGCAGTTTTCAAAGCATTCTTTGTAGCAAATTGAAAATTCTACCCAAACTCTGGAATTAATAAGAAATTCAGTGACCTGTGGGCCTTGAATTTTTTTTAGATGCAGCTGTGTGCTGAATTCACCTGTAGCTGACCTTCTCCACAATAGGGATCTTGCTTGTATTTGATCAAAACAGTAATTACAAATTAGCATTAGCACAGCTTTCTGGTGGTTTGCCAAGTTTTCCGAGGATCTCTTTAGTCTTAGCAACAGGGAATTTTCCACCCAATAGCTGAAGAATTTAATCAGGAGCTGCAACCTGCTTACCATGACAGTGAACACAATTTTTATTTTTTTGATATATATCTTAGTGTTGGCTGTGTTAATATTATAACTGGTATATGAAGATAGTCACGCTTTGCAACTGATACTCTAGTATGTGTAATGCTTGAAGAAAATGTGTAAGGGAGCATGGAGATGAACAGTTCCCTTAATTTTGTGTAGAACTGTCTTGATTTTTGTGAGAACCTGAATGTTCATGTGAATTCACATCCCAGAAGTTTTTCGCTTGATATCCAGGCTATATTGAAGTGGTAACTGAGTAGTAATAGAGACTTCAAATACGATGAGAAATCATTATTAATTACAGGACGTCTTAGGAAACACAACTGATGTGCTCTGTATCCGACTTGTCAGGAGCAACAGGATTTGCAGTGTGAGAAAGGGACAGATCTTGGTACAGTAGGAGCATGCAGGGACTGGGTGAGAAAAGTTCATAAAGGGCAAGTAGAGAGTGGGTAGAGGGAAAGAATAATACTGAGTAAATGTAAATAGGTAGAGGGAAGAGGAGATGAGTTGGAAAGGCCAGAGAATAAGGTGACAGACGGGTGATCTCTCTTGCAGGGAAGCGTCTGTATTTGCAATTGTTTGTAATAGCTGAAAATTGGTAAGATAGTAAAAGCATGACTTAATTGTCTTATATTAAAAAAAAAAAAGGAAAACATCTTTCCTCATTTTTCAATCGTATTTTGTCATCTCCTCCTCTGCTTTCTTCAATTTCTTTGAGATGTGTTAGCATATAAAGGTCAGAAGTAGAAATAGTAGCTGACAGACATTTAGTGCACCAGAGCCTTCTTTCTAAATGATGTTTGAGTTGATTCAGTGTGGCACTCAAGTGCCAAAGCAGTTGATTAGGAAAACGTTTATCCTTTCAAAGGGAACTTAGTCATATGTCTCTGGAATTCATAGGCAAGCAAGGATTCCTGTAGATATAAAACTGATGTTTGCTTTTTACTATTGACTCAGTCTTTGTTATAGTTCTGGGCCCCTGCCCTGTAACATCCGGTGTGGAGGAAGTGACTTGGTCTTTCTTTCAGCAACAGCTTGACCTCTTAGACTGCTCTCTGATGCAGCCATGAGGATGCTTGAGGTTTCTGTAACTGCTGTTTCAGGGCTTCATTGATGAGCAATAGTTTTTGCTCAAGGAGAGGCTTCTGGGATTTTGCCCTGTTGGGCTTTTATGGAGTGAACACTGATGGTTGCCTTCGGATGGTAATTGGCAAAAACAAGCCATGTAATGCCTGCCTTGAAGCACCTCAGTTGGTCACCTGAAAAAAAATCACAAACCAGAGTTGGGGCACCGAAAGGTTAAAATGCTGTTCTGGCAGCAGTTAATGGTGCAGACTCCCTGCCTGTGGTCTGTCAAGCTCCTTTTATGTTGGGGAAATCCTATTGCTACAAGCTCTTTGTCTCTGCCACTAGTCTTTGGATGAGGGTGATATGTTAATGTTCTGCATTCCTGTTCCTTGAAGCTTAAATGTCTCAAGGTTTGGCTTGTTTTGAACTTCTAGCAAGCTACAGTTGTTTCATTTGGCTCGGAACTTGCCTAAACCTTTGTCTGATTTGCAGCTTTATTCCTGCTTGCTACCCAAGCAGATGGACAAGCTCTTGTGAAAGTCTGGGAACTCTTGACTATTCTTTTAGATTTGTTTCTTTAGAATTCTTTAAAATAGTTCCAAGAAATAATACGAAAAGTGCTTTGTTTAGTGTTTATGACACTCCCTTTGGCCAGTGAAGGGAAGTTAAAAGAGTCATGTTGAAAACATTGAAATCATGCCCTTAGTTGTCCTTTTCTGTTGCCTGTGCCCTTCTGTGCTCTAATCCTCAGAGGCTGATCTCCGTTTCTTGGGAGCTTCTTGTTTTGCGTTATTAATCCTTTAAAGTTTGCATATTTTCTTAGCCAAAACTGATGAAACTGATTGCCAAGTACAATGTTACCTGAGCTAGCTTAAGTCTGTCAAAGGTTTCAAGAAGTTGCTCTTGAGGTAGAGCATGTCACTATCTTCTTCCATGTTAAGATTGCTTTATCTTAATTAAAAATCTAGGTCATAATAGCACATCTCTATTTCTAGGAATTTACACTGAGGTCAGTGTAGAAGACGTAGTAGAATTACCTCAGATCTATCTTGCATGTGGAAAGTAAAATCTTGTATTTGCTTTTCTGAAGAACAAGGTATGCAAAAACTTGCACTCTAAAGGGAGCTTATCTTGGTTCTTTCTCTCTCCCATTGCCTTGCAAGGGCTTGTGGTACTTGGCTTCTTGCAGGCACCGGGGATTTTTAGGAAGGGCTTTGCATTAAAATCAGTTCTGTCCTGTCCGTTTTGGGGGCCAGAGTGGCCAGTGGTCATGTTTGCTTTGTGGTTGATAAGAGGTGTTTTGCAGAGGGTCTTAGGTAGGTATGGAGTCAAGATGAACTGTGCAGGATTGATTTGCATGCTGCAGTATACCAGCCTCAAAATAGAAATGTCTGATCTGCCAGATTGGAACTATTAGTTTCCAAGATGTGCTGCATTGTGTCTCAGTTGATGCTGTCTGCTGGTTAAAGGAGTATTAATAGTGGTAAGTGTCACTGCCCCCTTAGAGGGTGTGATTTAAGGAAAAACTAAGTGGTGTCATATCAGTCTTATTTCAAACTAGCAGGCTATTGCATGGTCACTGTTGAAAGGGAATGTTTTCTGCTATATTTTGCAGAGAGGTGGCTGTAGTTTCTGGGAGGAGAGAGCATACTTTCAGAGACTGGAATAGCACTTCTTTCTTCCTCTCTTACCACCATCCTGGCTAATGCTGCATGTGCTTTTGGTTTTAGCACATTCAACAGGATGTTTCTGACTGTAGGTGAAGCAAAGATTTGGTTTCTGGATATTGCATACCTAGGCAAAAGCAAGCCTTTCCTATGATAGTAGGGGAATAGTGCTTGCACTTGCACAGTTCCTTTCATCCAGCGATCCCAAGGCTATTTGCTCTCTTTCTGCTCCAAATACTAACCACAGAGAAGTTGATTGATGTACCAGGACAGAATTTCCTTGCTGTGAATACCCTTTGCTGTTCTGTAACACACATCTTCCAGTTTAGTTCCAGGTCTTTTAAATCATATATGTGTGTGTCCATGCTCATATGTCTGTTGTAGTTCAGGAACAGAGGAAACATAAACTGTACTACTTGTTCTAGTAGTTTATTACTAGTTGTTCGATGTACTCCATGCTTTGTGCTTAGGATACCTTTAAGCCAACACAGCGAAGCACTTATGACATTCACATGTATTTTTGGTTATGTTCTAGCTCTGTTTAAAGGCAGTAGAAATGGGGGAGTGGGGGTTCATCTTGCTGTAATCAGTGTTTTCTGCTGCAGGACAGGAGAGTATGTTTCCTCATCTGTAAAACAGGAATAGCTGGAAGCCATTTCACTGCAGCTAAAGTGGAAGTTGAGTGGTGAAAAAACAAGCCTGTTCCAGTTTCTCATAGCTGAGTCTGTGTTAATATCTTGTTAGCAGTCGTTTTAAAAATAATGTTGTTTAAAGTCAACTCACTGCTTTTGAAGTTGGTCTCTAGGAGCTGTCAAGATGAGTAGTTTTAAAATTGTTTCACGAGGACTGGTAATCGGCTTCAGAGCCTTTCATCTCTAGGTCACTGGGTCAGACGCAGTGCGGGCTGAGAGTGAGGAGAAGATACTGCACCTCTTACAGGTATGGCCCTGAGCAAAGGGGGTTTCTGTAAGGTCCTTTTGTTGTGAACTTGGTACCAACTCCCTTGCTGGCTGCTTGGTGTGGGAAAAGCTTCTGGTTCCTCCTGTCATCCACCTTCTGCTTCAGGGTGTTGCCTTCACCTTGGCTGAGTGAATACAGCCCTAAGTTGCAGAATACCCTGATCTGATACAGATATGTTAATGCATTCATTCATCTGAAACCATTAGTATAGTCATCGTGTCTTAAAAAAAAAAAAAAAAAAAAACAACCAAACAAAAAACCCTCTTTGCCTTCCATAACAATTGAGTTGAAATTGTGTGGTTGGCTAATTCCCTAGAAACAACATGGAGGTTTTGGTATGCAAGAAGGGCATGCGTAAGGTGCCATCAGTGATGATATTTTTAAAGTGTTACAGTTAACTTGCTGACACTGAGGTTAATAGCCCCTGACAGAAGTGTTGTATTTCAGGTTATTTGACTACAGCTATTTCTCCAGGAAAAGTAATTCCCCTTTGAAGCTGGGTGGGTGTCAGCCATTTTGTTTTCTGAAAGCAGGGTGCATCGGGATGTGGGTAATGCTCCACTGCCTGGACTTTCTATCCAGTGCAGAAGTACAATGGGTCACAAGACATGGCTTAAAGCTGATTAGCATCCTAGGAAAACTGCAGAAAAGCGTTGATACGCGTACCTGGCATTTATGCAACCTAATGGGAGCAGCTTCATGCACAGTGTTCCTCGCGTGTTTTAAACCACGCTGCAATTCGACATTTCTGTCTGAAAGATGTTGCTTTCTTTTTGCATCTTCTGTAAAGTGTTATGTGGCAGGTATTCATTTGGGAGACTTTTCTTTCTGTACTGGGTGATCATTTTAGCTGCAACTATTAGAACCCTCTCTTATCTTCCTGGATGTTCTTGTTTGTACCTGGTAGTACTTGTACTTTTCTATGGCTTCATGAGTTAATAAACTGATTCCTCAGTGGTGCAAAACGCTGGATACTTGCCAACTAAAACAGTGCCACTCTGCTTTTACTGTAGCAAAGTTATCCAAGGAAGTCTCGGTTAACAAGGATTGTCATTATCCGAGCTGATCACTAGAATAGAGACTTGATTGTAGCTCTTTCCAGTGACTAGCTGCCCAGTGTGAGGCTTTTTAATTGAAGTATAAGTCATGTTATAGTGCATTTGAGCAGTTAATAATAAAGCATTTGGATTTTGTAAGCTGTTTGGAAGGAACTTTGGAAATGAAGACTGCATTTCTGGTTCCATACTGTTAGAGTTTCTTTTCTTAAAAGGACATTGCTGAACTAGTTTTGCTTAACTGCAAGCTCTTTCTTGTAATTGAGAATCAGTGTAGAAAACGTAAGGTAAAATCTAAACTGTGTCTAAGTAAACAAAAACTTTCTTTTGCTTCTAATCTTGAAATTAAAATACTGTTTTAGTTTCCTTCCTTGTATTTATCCATACAGATTGTACCACTTTATCAGCTCTACTACTTATAAAGTGATGCCATCTCCTATAAAATGATTTCAGAGAATTTGTCATTGTTTGCAAGTCTTTAAGAAATCATGAAGTCCTGATTGTCAGCCCTATGTTCTCTTGCAAACCCTTCCGATTTTGTTCTCAGCTGATGCTCTTGATGTGTTCAAAGAAAAAAAAAATACATATATAAAACTGTGTTCCAGTACATATTGCTATGTGTTCCCTTTCAAATATCAGTGAAATGAGGGTACGCACAAAAGGCTCTAGGGAATATTGTCTTTTTTACTTGGGCTTGTGAATTGCCTCTTCTTGGTTAACAGAAGTGGGCAAATACAGTCCCTCTTGCCCTTTTATTATGCAGAACATTGTGGTTTTTTTCTTGTGGCAAAAGATATTTATTCTGTCTTGTTTGGGGCTGAGGTGGTGTTTTAGGCCTCAAATGCAAGAACAGCTGCACTGAGTCAAACTGTAAGTCCATGTAGTCTAATATTGTATCTCTATTGTGACTACTGGTCTCTGGGTAGAAGGAGCTAAACCACGGGCTGGCACGGAAGGTGGTTTGCCTGCCTTGTGAGCCCGATCGTGTGGACCATAACTTTGATTCCAGCTTCCCCCAGTACTGAGCTCTCAGCCCTCGCTCGCTGGGCTGGGGAAGGATCTGCAGTGAGAGCTGTGTCTGTCTACAGCACTTGCTGCGTGGTGTACTGGAAGGTGAGAGTCTTCCTCACAGATTTCAGAGTATTTGACATGCAGATGTGGACATGCAGAGAGGCACTGCTCAAGCATCCTTGCTCACTTTTCTACGTAAAAATCTCTGTGCGCCTCTAACAAAGCGGTCAGGAGCAAATGCCTGTAAGGGCAGTGCAAGCGTGCGTGTTCATTTCCAAAGGTTTTCCTAGCATTTAACAGTTTGTAGCTCGGGAACTTCTGGACCCAAAGGATGCATCTTTGTGTTTAACAACTCATGATTTCCTTTGTCCAATATTTTGATGTTGTCTTTGAGCATCCACAAGGCCCTGTAGTGACAGGTTATATAGCTTGATTATGTGTTGTGTGACAAACCACCACCTTTGGTGTATTTTGAATCTGCCACCCGCCAGCATCATGTGATGCCCCGTTGTTCTTGCGGTGCTGGAAGAAGTGGTGAACAGCTGATTTCAGTGTACTCCGTGCCTTGTACATCCCTTTTCGGTTATTGCTTTTCCAGGCCTGAGAGCTGTAGGTGGTGTTTCTGCAGATGTAAACCCTTCTGTAGCTTTGGTCAGCCTCATTGCTCTTCTCTGACTCCTTTCCAGTTTTTCTGCATCCCTGCAGAGATGGAGAGGAGCAGAGTTAGAAGATAGAGGTGCAGCCTGGGTTTGTGTAAAGGCATGATGATAACGTGTGTTCTGTTCCAGATCATGTTTACTTTTTTGAATGTAGACGTTTTCCTAGAATTAACAGTTGCAATCTTGAGCTCATGTTTCTGAATATTAATGGCCAGTTTGGAGCCTTACATCTTGTACATCAAGCTAGGACAGTGTTTTTCACGTGTGTCAGTTGATTTATCTACACTGAATTTGGCCTGCCTGCTTGAATGTTCAGCTGTCTTTTCACACAAGGTGCTTCTGCATTTCTTCACAGTTGGCTGCTATTTTTATTACCCTGAATAGCTTAGTATCATCAGTAAACTATCACTTTATTCACTCCCTTTTCTAGACCTTTTATGAATATATTGAGCCACAAATTCCAGTAAAGCTCCATAGGTCACCTGCATGCAAGTGTTCAGTCCTTAGCACTGCACTTTTATGGTGTGGCAGAGACTGGAACAAATGCATTACTAACTTTACAGCTGTGAAGATCTTGAAAGTGAGGGTACTTCACTTTCCAAATAGTTGTGGTACAAATTTTCTGGTGCTAATATTTAGTGTCTGAGCTATGAGCTATCATCTAAGAGAACCAAAGTCATAAAGCACAATTCATGTGACGCACAATGAGGATGAACACTAGTCTGTAGGGGAGGGGGAAAAAAAGCACCTTGCTATATCTGGTGTAGATCAAATCTCTGGCTTAGTTCTTGGAGGAGCCCTTGGTGAATGCTGTTAACTGTTCAGTGCTATTCACTTCAACTCTCATGTCAGCTGCTCCCATTACTTTTATCGATGCTATTAGCTTGCTTTCTTGCATTGTGAAGGAAAGCCAGCTTCTTCCCTTACCTCAGTGTGGTGAACCTGGTCTGTGCACAGGAGCTGCTGACTGCATCAGCAAGCTGGGATGCAGAGACGAGTGGCCTTTTGGAGGCTCTTGTTTATGGGTAGTGTTAGCTGTGATAAATGGAAGAGAGCAGTCAGGTTTCCTGCTTGTACCCTTGCTTGCTCACTGATGGTGAAGATGATGATTTTCTTGTAACTTTACAGATGATAATGAGAGAAAGCTTGTAGCAAAGTCACTAAACTGGGCTTGGGAGCCTGCCTTTTTGGTTTTCCGAGCTGTCGCAAATGCCAAATATGGCAAAACTTCTCATCCCATGTAGTGGTAGGAAAGAACAAAGACTGATATAAGGCAGGGAGGATTTTTTTTTTCTTCTCAGTGACATGAAAAGACACTTGTGCAATTGTCTTGCTTGTGCAGCAAAACCAGCAAGTTTAATTCCATTCCTTAGTGGGAGTCCAGTCATCCTAGCATGAAATGCCACTGGAAGTCCTCCCAGGCTGCTTTGCATTGCCCTTGTTTCTAAATATTCATAGTTGTTGTTAGTTTATTTGCTCTTCTGTTTATTTTGCAAGTTTTGCTCTACAGGATGATGACTCTCTACAGGAGAGTAATTATAAATGTTTCTGGGAATAGGTCTGCCTTCGTGCTATCAAATGTGGTATTTTAAGCAGGAAGATTGCATCAATTCTGATGATGCTTTGGAAGATTTGGGGGAACGGCAGTATGCTTACCAGTATCTGACAACTAGAACCACCTCACTTGTATAACAACTGCCTCAGAAAGAAGGTCCCACTGTAGTACAGATGCTGTTTGTGTCCTTTGTATCCTTAACTCCAAACTGGTTGTTCTGATATGGATGATGTGTGATTTAAAATGCATGACCACTGTGGTGTTTATGTTCACAAATGTTAAGGCAAGTTTTGCTATGTTTTGGCTATACTTCAAAAATTACATCTTATTGTTCCCTATTTATTCTGACCTCATCTCTCTCTGACTACATGGTCAAGCAGTTGGTGTCTAGTAAAGCTGTGGTGTGCTCAGGTTTTAAGAGGAAACCAGAACTTCCTAACTGCCCAGCCATGCATGCTCAGTGCAATGTTAGGACATAGTCTGGTGCTTCCTTCCGCATTTAACATTATTTGAGCATCCTCGTCCCTTTCTGTCCTGTCCCCCCAGCAAACAAATCCTGGTGGCGAAGTCTGAGTTGCAGGTGCTGCCCAAGCACAGTTGTGTCCCTGTTTGGCTTACGTTCTTATCAAATGATGCGAGTTTGCTCTTTGGAGGGGGGCTTGTATGGATGTTTGGTTTTGCTTTGTTAGGTTTTGATTAGGTTCTTGGTTGCAAAAGCAAGTCTTCCTTGCTCTGACAAGGACTTTATTTGCTTATCTTCTTTCTTGATGCTAAGCTCTGTTATGTGAATGGGAGGTAGGATAAAGACTTCTAACTATAGCCAGACCACTGTAACTGATGATTTTAAACAACGTGGAGCTAGTATCCTGTCTCCTA